>NC_081564.1:28011084-28320089 GCF_022355385.1 Mustela nigripes | reverse complement strand
GCCACCATCAAGACCAAGCGCACCATCCAATTTGTGGATTGGTGCCCAACTGGATTTAAGGTAGGACTGGGTGATGCAGAGTGGTTTTTACCTGTCAGCAGCGGCAGACCCAGCACAGCATGCCCTTTGTGGAGAATACCCCTGTTCCATGGCAGCTAGGCTGCAAAGAAAACAAGTTTAGGAATTTGCTAACGGCATACCAACTACTTCATGTATCCTTATTTCTTAGAACCACCCTATAAAGTTTCCCAGTGTAGTATTACTGACATCTTACAGTGTAAAGACTGAGCTGAACAGCTGTTAGTATCTTAAAGGCCCCATGGGCAGCAAGTGATGCAGAGCACATCAGAGACAGTCTGACTGTACATCTGGTCTCTCCACATTTCTCTTTTTGCTTAGGTTTGTGGTGTTTTGTATTAGAAATAGTGTTTTTTAGACTTTACTTAACTTCAGACATCTCTATTCACTGCAGTTTAGGCAAAACTTGCAGAAATGTAAGCAGAATTTTAAATTGGTTACACAGTGTTTACTGTAGGGGCTGACGAGTTCACTCTTGTTTCTCCAAACCATGCTGGGAATGCTGGGTCATATGTGGTATCACATTGATAATAAATAGGTGGTTCCTTCAACTCTGTTTAGTGTCACAGTGAAATGTCTGCCAAGAAAAAGGGAACATGTCGTAGAAGCCAAATAACAGATTATCAGGCTCTAGACCTATTGTGATTATGCAGCTAAGTGCCTCACTGTGCCTGGGTTTGAGAACTCTGTGTCCTTTTTAGTTAAAAGTGGTTGTTCACCCTTGGGTTTCTGCACTTGACAAAGCTGTGGACCCTCCTATTTGTACGTCCTGATGATTTCTGAAGGTGTATAGAGAGCTGTACATTACAGTTATTTCAGATTGAAAATGATGAGAAGTAGAAGAAATGTATGTCATCTGGTCCCATTTGGAATGGCTGTAGCTTACCTGTAACTGCACAGAAGTTGAATCTGTCTGGCCCTGTCAGCCCCCACTTTTTCTATGTCAGATACCTTGATGTCAGATCATCTCTGATGGCATAAAAATGATGGATTTAAAGTGACTCATAGGATGGGCGCCTGGGTGGCTCAGTGGTTTAAGCCGCTGCCTTCGGCTCAGGTCATGATCTCAGGGTCCTGGGATCGAGTCCCGCATCGGGCTCTCTGCTCAGCAGGGAGCCTGCTTCCCTCTCTCTCTGCCTGCCTCTCCATCTACTTGTGATTTCTCTCTGTCAAATAAATAAATAAAATCTTTAAAAAAAAAAAAAATAAAGTGACTCATAGGAAAGGGTAAACTTTTTATGACAGGTTTCACCAATCTGGAAATAGCCACAAATCTTATATGAGAAGTTTGCAGACCTTAGAATTAGAGGTCAAAGTTTAAATCTATTCCACGCATCTAACTGCCAAGTTCTTGACTTGGGTGGAAGAAGTTCTCTTTCAGTCACTGTAACCTTCAGAAGGTAAGGATATCCAAGGCAGCTTCACCTGGGAGGCACTGTGGGGGTTGCCTTGTGACCAAGCTCTCTCTCCTGAATCTCTGGCTCCTGTGAACTAGCATGAAGGCCAGTCTGTGAGGAGTTACAGAAAGCCATAGCTTTTCTTTTTTTTTTTTTTTTAATATTTTATTTATTTATTTGACAGAGAGATCACATAAGCAGAGAGGCAGGCAGAGAGAGAGGGGGAAGTAGGCTCCCTGCTGAGCAGAGAAGCCCCATATGGGGCTCCATCCCATGAGGTCATGACTTGAGCCAAAGGCAGAAGCTTAACCCACTGAGCCACCCAGGCTCAGTAAAGCCATAGCTTTACTAGGTGAAGCTCAGTAAAGCCATAGCTTTACTAGGTGAAGCTCAGTAAAAGCCATAGCTTTTATTCCTACAGAAGACAGGCCAGCCTCAAAGGAACTATATTGCATTCTTATTGCTCTAAGCTCTTTGTCAGCTGGAGTGTAGTTACATTCTGTGTTCTCTAACCATTTACTCAGGGATACACAATATTCTCTGCTTAAATGTGTTTAGTTTTTTATTATAAAAATGCATATATATAGCAAAATATTAAAACACTATATAAGGCTGAAAAGCTAAAGTCCTCTTCCCCTTCCCTGGAGCTTGCTTTGTTCTTCATTCTGTGTATTTTCAAAGGAATTTATATTTTTTGTGTTCTGGGTGATGTCGAGAGGCCAGCAATAGCAGCAAAGGATGCAAGTTCTTGTCAGTGACAGAGTTGACTCAGTACACACAAGCCAAAGAAAGCAGGGAATTGGTGGTGCTCCCACTTGGGAGGGACTAGCTGGCCTGGCCTTAAGAGTTGTGGGAGGACACCCATACCCCTGGTCAAGTTCTGGCCCATGTCTCTCCCCATAACAATTCTGGAGACTAGCTGTGTCCCTAGTGCTGCTAACTGCTATGTGCTCACCAAGACACTGCCTCAGCACACTCCCAGGTGTTTATCCTCCTGCACAATGATGTTCCCTTAGCCATCAATGGCTCTATCCTGTTTTGTTACCCCAGAGTAAAAATACCTAGGGTTATTTCTAAGCATAAATACTCAATAGTAACCAACTTGCTTTTCTTTTTGCCAAGTATATAATATACCTTGAGGGGTGCCTGGGTGGCTCAGTCGTTAAGTGTGTGCCTTCGGCTAAGGTCATGATGCCAGGGTCCTGGGATCAAGCTCTTCACATCAGGCTCCTTGCTCCACGGGGAGCCTGCTTCTCTCTCTCCCACTCCCTCTGCTGTGTTCCCTCTCTCCCAGTCTCTTGCTCTGTCAAATAAATAAATCTTAAAAAATATATATATATACATATATATGTGTATATATATATATACACACACACCTTGAACATGTTTATATGCCAAGACACAGTTCCTTTTCTTTTTCATGACCACAGTGTTTCACTAAAGGTCTATAAAAATTTAGTTTGCCATGATGGACATTTGTTTCCAGTTTTGCCATTAGTACTTGAAAGAGTTTATTTATTTATTTGACAGAGACAGAGATCACAAGTAGGCAGAGGGGCAGGCAGAGAGAGAGGGGGAAGCAGGCTCCCAACTGAGCAGAGCTAGATGCGGGCCTTGATCCCAGAACCCTGAGATCATGACCTGAGCCAAAGGCAGAGGCTTAACCCAGGCACCCACCATTAGTACTTTAAATACATAAAAATGTTCATATATGTAGCTTTGTGCTCTTGTGTGGGTAAATCTAAGAATTGAAAGCATACAAAGGATGTTAAATTCTTATCAGTACTGTCAAAAAATAAAGTACCAGTTATACAGGGCTCATTTAAATTGGGTCCACAGCTCATTTTTAAAAGCAAGCTACTGGAGTGTCTGGGTGGCTTAGTTGGTTAAGCATCTGCCTTTGGCTCCGGTCATGGTCCCAGGGTCCTGGGACGGAGCTCCACATTGGGCTCCCTGGTCGTCGGGGAGTCTGCTTCTTCTGCCTGCTGCTCCCCCAACAGGTGTGCTTTGTCAGATAAATAAATAAAATTAAAAAAAAAAAAAAGCGATCTTTTCTGAGGCCACATTATAATCGCCATATGTTCCCTTTCTCTCACAGGTGGGCATCAACTACCAACCCCCCACTGTCGTCCCCGGGGGTGACCTGGCCAAGGTGCAGCGGGCCGTGTGCATGCTGAGCAACACGACCGCCATTGCTGAGGCCTGGGCCCGCCTGGACCATAAGTTTGACCTCATGTATGCAAAGCGAGCCTTTGTGCACTGGTACGTGGGGGAAGGCATGGAGGAAGGGGAGTTCTCTGAGGCCCGGGAGGACCTGGCAGCTCTAGAGAAAGATTATGAAGAGGTGGGTGTGGATTCCGTGGAAGCAGAGGCCGAAGAAGGGGAAGAATACTGAATGGGAGTGCACCTGGCTACCATCCCTTTGTATCGTCCCCACTGTAACATTACAAGATATGTTTACCTATTAAAGTTTCTGTATTGAAGCATCGTGTCCCTTGTGCTGCACCTTGACAGAATGCCCGATCCAGATACCTGCCTTTTCAAAGTGCATTTCCAGGGGAAAAAACATGTTTCCTCTCAAAAAAATTACGCATGTTCGTATGTTTAGTTATCATTTTACCCCTAGAAGGAAGGCTTCAAAAGGCATGGCGGAGGGAATTAGAAAAAATGCTTTGGTTATTCTTAAATCTATCACTTACTCTTGGTGTTCCTTTGGAGAATGAAATAGTAATGTTGGGTTTTTTTCCCCTGAATGTGGTGCGCCTACTTTCACCAAGTCGTGTGGGAGGGGCCAAGGAGGCAGCTCCGCCCCTAGCACAAACGCATTTACTGAGGCTGTTTCCAGCAAGGTCTTTTTGGGGGGAGGGGGGATAATTGGTTTGTTTTAAATCTTTTTTTTTTTTTCTTTTAACATCTATTTGAGAATGAGGAAGTGAGTACCAGCAGGGGTAAGGAGGGGGTGGGTGGAGAGAGGGAAAAGCAAGCTTCCTGCTGAGCAGGGAGCCCAAAATCAGGCCCTGAGCTGAAGGCAGATGCTTAACTGACTGAGCCACCAAGGCGCCCGTTTGTTTGTTTTAAAGATTTATACATCTTCACTTTTTTTTTTTTAGAGTTTTTTTTTTTTTTAAAGATTTTATTTATTTATTTGACAGAAAGAGATCGCAAGTAGGCAGAGGCAAGCAGAGAGAGGAGGAAGCAGGCTCCCCGCGGAGCAGAGAGCCCGATGCGGGACTCAATCCCAGGACCCTGAGATCATGACCTGAGCCGAAGGCAGCGGCTTAACCCACTGAGACACCCAGGTGCCCACATCTTCACTTTTGAAAAAAAGGCTCCAAGCAGGAGGGGAGGGAAAATCCCAAACCAACTCTGCGCTGAGCTCAAAGCCCAGGTGGGGCTCCATCTCAGGAGCCTGAGATCATGACCTAAGCCAAACCAAGAGCAGAATGCTCAACTGACTGGGACACCCAGGCGCTCCTAAGGCCTTTGTTTTTGTTTTTAAAGATTTTATTTATTTGGAAGAGAGCATGAGAGGTAAAAAAAAAAAAAAAAGTCAGAGAAGGTGACTCCCCATGAAGTAGGGAGCCTGATGCGGGACCCGATCCAGGACTCTGGGATCATGACCTGAGCTGAAAGCAGTCGCTTAACCAACTGAGCCACCAGGCGCCCAGCCTTTGTTTTTCTTTTTATAAAGATTCTGCTTATTTGAGAGAGAGCATGAAAGGGGCGATGGGCAGAGGGAGAAGCCGGCTCCCGATGAGCAGAGGGCCTGATGTGGGACTTGATCCTGGGACTCCAGAATCATGACCCGAGCGGAAGGCAGCTGCTCAACTGAGCCACCACCCACGTGCCCCTTTGTTTTTATCCCTAACTCAGCTGCCTCCCTGCCACAAGGAACAAGAAAGCCTTCTGCCCATTTACATTTTCCCAAAATGTGACCACGGCCCACCGCACACCCATCCAATTTATAGGCACCTTTCCCGGAGTAAGCTATGAGCACTGGACTTTGTCAGGTTCTTTGGATCACGCATCGTGGCCCCTTTCTGTTCTCGCTGGAGTTAACTTTCTTGCAGTCTAGGCTTTACCGGGAGCCAGCGTGAGTCTCAGGACCCTGTCGGCTTCCCGCTTCCCCGCCGCCAGAGCTCTAGGCCGGGACTGCGCCGCCAAGCGAAACCGCTCCTTCGGCGCCTAGATGCTAAGAGCCAAGAGCTAGCTGGAAAGACAAAGAGAGGTCCCTGTGTGTGACGGCGCACGCGTTCAGGTAGGCTGGGACAGCGCAGATCCGGCGGCGATCTTACGCTCCCGCCGCTTCCGGGGCCCGCCCCGCCCCTCGGGCCAACGCCCCGCTCTTCTGAGTCTCTATGGTACCAACTTCCACCGCGCGCCACTCCTCGCGAGACTTCGGCG
Organism: Mustela nigripes; assembly: GCF_022355385.1. NCBI lineage: Eukaryota > Metazoa > Chordata > Mammalia > Carnivora > Mustelidae > Mustela > Mustela nigripes. The sequence continues at coordinate 28,314,210 of NC_081564.1, read as the reverse complement.
GCGCAGCAATGGCGAGATCGTGAGTGCTGCTGACGGGAGTCAGGAGAACGGGCTGGGACGGGGCTCGGGCGAGATCGGGCCGGGGGAGACCCGACACGCCAGGGCCGCCTGGAGCGAAGCGGCGGCTGGGGGCGCGAGGCCCCTTGGGGCCGGGACAGCCACCCACGACCAAGCTCCCGCCTCTTCCCCAGATGCCGCGTCACTGCTCCGCCGCCGGCTGCTGCACACGGGACACGCGCGAGACGCGCAACCGCGGCATCTCTTTCCACAGGTCAGCGCGCGTGCGTGCTGGCGCGGGAAGGTTAACGTGCGCATGCGCCCGTTTTTCCCTCTTCGTGGAGACACGATTGCGCATGTGCTATCCTCTCTTTGGCGCGAGGCTTGTTCTTGTAGATGGGAAAGGGTGAAAGGGGCGGTGCCGGTGCGACTGAGTCTAGGTGGGAGAGGAAGCACGGGAGATCACCAGCCTGGGGCCTTATGTTCTGTGACTCTTACCTGCTAGGTGGTACTAAGGAAGTTGCTCTCCCTGAGGCCTATTTCCTCATCTGGGCTTGGGAGGACGGTGTTTACCCGGAGAGGTGAAGGGAGGTCTGGTGGTGGCGTGTGCAGGACCAGCCCTTGCCGTCTGGAGAGCATGGGCAGCTGGAGCCCAGGGTTGCAGACACCCTGGTGCTCACTGGTCTGTGGCTCCACAGACTTCCCAAGAAGGACAATCCGCGGCGAGGCTTGTGGCTGGCCAACTGCCAGCGGCTGGACCCCAGTGGCCAGGGCCTGTGGGACCCGGCTTCCGAGTACATCTACTTCTGCTCCAAACACTTCGAGGAAAACTGCTTTGAGCTGGTGGGAATCAGGTGAGCTTCCTTGGCAAGTATCACTGGGGCAGGGTTTGAACCATCTGAGTGGCTGGCCGATTGGGGCGGCTCTAGGGCCAGGAGAGGAGGATCCTGGAGTCACTTGCTGGGGGACAGACAGACCTGGTTCCCAGTGTGGCTGCATCTTTCCAGCTTTGTACCTCAGTTACCGTTAAGACCCATCCCCTCAGGATAACTGTGCCAGTGACAAGGGAGGAAAACATTAGCTTTTTCAGAGGTTGTTCCTTAGGACCTAAGTCCTCCCAGCAAGTCCACAATGAAATAACACTTTTGGCTGGTCAGCCTAGCTCTGGTGCAGCTCTTCTATACACCAAAACTTCGAGGAAGAGAATGGTGTAACACTTATCTAACTTGGTTTTCCCTAAATTAAGTGCTTGCAACATGCCTACCCTCCTCCTGTAGCGCTAGTGTGGGAGGGCCTGATCTGGGGCGCTGGGAGCCTGCTAGCTCTGTGCCCTGCAGGTTGCCCTGGGTGGCAGGGTGTGTTGTCCATCTCATCCAGGCTGCTTTCCCCCACAGCGGGTATCACAGGCTGAAGGAGGGGGCAGTTCCCACAATATTTGAGTCTTTCTCCAAGTTGCGCCGGACAACCAAGACCAAGGGGCACAGTTACCCACCTGGCCCCCCCGACGTCAGCCGACTCCGGCGATGCAGGAAGCGGTATGTGTTCTGTGGGTGGAGGATGCCTTGCTCCAATCCCAAGCCTGAGAGATGGGTTTATTTAGTTTGCCAGCAATCTTGCTGGACAGGGTTCTGAGCCAGCAGAGTGGGGTCGGTGGGCTGGTGAAGTGGGGTCTGGCAAGGCCTTGGCCTGGCCTATTAGTCTCTCTCTCTCCTCTCAGCTGCTCTGAGGGCCGAGGGCCCACGACTCCATTTTCTCCACCTCCCCCTGCTGATGTCACCTGCTTTCCTGTGGAAGAGGCTTCGGCCCCTGCCGCTTTGCCTGCCTCCCCTACTGGGAGGCTGGAGGCTGGTCTCAGCAGCCCCTTCTCAGACCTCCTGGGGCCCCTGGGTGCCCAGGCAGATGAAGCAGGCTGCAGCGCCCAGCCCTCACCGGAGCGGGAACCAGAGAGACAGCCATCCCCACTCGAGCCACGGCCCGTCTCACCCTCTGCCTATATGCTGCGCCTCCCACCCCCGGCTGGCGCCTACATCCAGAACGAGCACAGCTACCAGGTGGGCAGTGCCCTGCTCTGGAAGCGGCGGGCTGAGGCCGCACTTGATGCCCTGGACAAGGCCCAGCGCCAGTTGCAGGCCTGCAAGCGGCGAGAGCAGCGCCTGCGGCTACGGCTCAACAAACTTCAGCAGGAGCGGGCACGGGAGAAGCGGGCACAGGCAGATGCCCGCCAGACTCTGAAGGAGCATGTGCAGGACTTTGCTATGCAGCTGAGCAGCAGCATGGCATGAGTGAGCGACTGTCGGCCCCAGGGCTGACATGAAGGGCTGCCTGGTGGGGCTTCAGCCTCATCCTCCCTCAGAATCCACCTGGAAAGGGACCCAGTCCGAGCTGTGTCCACCAGACCTGCCAGATGCCATAATAAAGTGGATTCTAGGAGGCCCTGCTATCTGGCTCAGCTGGGGCTGGGACCCTACCCCTGGAGTCTGAGCTCTCAGCTACGGAAAACAAGAAGTCCAACTCTTTCCTGCCTCTCCTCCTGCAACTCCAGGCCCCCCAGGGTTTTCTGAGGGACAGGATGGTGTGAGCAGAGGCCAGGGGCAGCACTAGGAACCCTCTTCTTGGTACCTGAACAGCCCAGACTTAAGCAGTCTCACCTCTCTGAAAAAAAACACCCATGAAACCCAGGCCAGATTCAGTTTGCAAGGACACCTGCATGGCTTCCATCCACTGGCCTTGTTGGCCCAGCAGTCAGGGTCGGCCCAACATAGCACCTCAATCCCAGCCTGCAGACCAGCTACCTACCCCCTTAACCACTATGCTGGGCTCATCTGAAAAACAGACAAATATGGCAATTTTTTTTTAAGATTTTATTTATTTATTTGACAGTAGATGGAGAGGCAGGCAGAGAGAGAGAGGAAGCAGGCTCCCTGCTGAGCAGAGAGCCCCATGCGGGACTCGATCCCAGGACCCTGAGATCATGACCTGAGCTGAAGGCAGCAGCTTAACCCACTGAGCCACCCAGGCGCCCAATATGGCAATTTCTGACCTGGTGCTATGTGCTTGGCAGTAGTAAGGGCCAAGCAATGACACTTCTGGTCCCCTAGAGGTTTGGGAAGAGGTGGGGAAGCTTAGAGGCACCCTTGTAGATAGCAATCCTGGCCTCAACCTGAGTCCCCATTGTTGTTCAAGTTGACTGGAATGTAGGCTTCCCCACGTCTGTGATGGGCAAATGGCTCAGGGTGCCAGGTGGTTTTAACTGCACACTGGGCTTTAACTCCCTGCTGGGCTTCAGCCACGATAGCCCAAGAGCATAACTGAAATCTCCCTAGTCCTGGAAAGTGCCACGCAATGTTCTGAAATTGGCTTTCTAGGGTCCGTGGTATGTAAGTTCATTTATTCATGGGTTTAGAAGAGAAGGTCAAGCAACTGGTTATAAGGGTCCACCATAGAGCAGGGTCTGTCCATCATTCCCTGGGGTTTCCAGGCTCAGAGAGGCTCATCTCGTGCTGGTCCATTTCCTGGTTTGTTGGCAGCCTTATGGACTCCCCATGCCTGAGGGCGCCTGTCACTGGGGCTCCCCATCTGTCTGTATAAGGCACCTGGGGCTCTTCGGTAAGGGCCGAGGCATGGCAGGTGCCATGTTTGCATGGGGGCACAATGGGAAGGAAGGTGTGAAGGATTGTTTCCCCCAAAGTAGCTTCCTGATAGCTAGGGCAAGAGGGTCCCTGGGGTTCTTGCTGCCAGAAAGGAGGCAGAATAGTGCTTTCTATATTAGCGTGGAGTCCCAGGGCCTTCTGTTGACAGATGGGAAGGATGTGGTGGCCAGTCCTTAGCTTTCCAGCCTAGGCAGGAGCCTCTAATGCAGTGTAGGAGCAAGACAGCCTTGGGAATCCAGGGTTCCCCTTGGAGCACAGCCCTGCCCCACTCCCACAATTGGGACACCTCAGATGAGGCGGGGAGTTGCCAACCCTGAGACCTGGCATGTCCCAAGCACTTGGGAAACATGATCTGTCCCCCGCTCAAGGAGGGCCTATGCCTGTGAGGTGTGTCTAGTAGATTAGCACTACTGTGGTCTTAATGGCATGTCTATGACAATAAATAATTAGGGATACGTGGGGACTGGGGGGGGGCACCTCCACTGACTTCCCCCTGGCGCAGCTGGGGGCCCCTGATGTGCACACAGTGGGGTGAGATCCTGCAACTCCTCTGGAAGCCAGGCCCTGGCCAGAGTGGCCCTTCAGGCTAGGTGCTAACTCCGGGCCCTTCACACCCCAAAATTCATCTGGAGTCCAATTCCATGTGCCCATTCACAAACCGGATGGAAGTAGGGGCCCTTAACAGCCGCCTCTGTGAAGGTGAGGGGATACTGTGTAGCTCCTACGTCAGAGGGGCCTTGGCAATAGGACCCAGCGGCCAAATCCACAAGCCATGCAGTCCCTGCTGGATAGGCGGCCCCACACCAACTCCATGGTGGGCTCTCCCACCTCCGAGGAGAGGTTCTGGCTGGGGTTGGGGGAGAGGGCATCTGTTTCACCATCCACTCCCTGTGTGACCTGTGTCCTCGGCAGTGAAACAGGGCAGAGACCCCGTGTTCCCTTTCCCTTCGAAGGCTCAGGGAAGCCAGCCCCTTGGCTGGCAGATCCAGTAGTCTGCAGTGGGCAGGGCAGGAGCAAGCACAGTGATTCCTGAGTGGGCAGGCACCACGTGGGCCCTCATATGTCAGCGCCCAGCTCCGCGCACTGCTTGTCAGAGATGTGGGAGGCCAGGGAGTCTATGATGTCAAGCAGCAGCTGCTGGCTCAGCGAGCGCAGCGTGGGCAGCTTGGAAACCTGCAGGAGGCAATTGGAAGACCCACACTGGATGGACCCGGATTCCCATGAGGGCCAGGGTGCCCCCCCCCACACACACCCGAGCTCTGGCGAGCCAGGATATGGGCTGACCGAGTGCCTCCCCCCACACTGCCCCCAGGCCTACCGCCGCAGGAGAGAAGCTGCTTCCATGCGCCCCACCCTGCACCCAGCCAAAGCCAATGCCAAGGGCCAGCCAGCCAGTTCGGGGCTGGGAGGGCCCTGACCTTGGTGAACTGGTGCACGATGATGTGCAGGCAGTGCCGCTTCATGTCCAGTGCCTGCGTCTTGTCAGCTGCCTCCAGGATCTGGAACAGCAGGTTCCTTGAGGGGCTGCTCCCTCTCTCAGCCACCACTCCCCCCCAGGGCTTCAAGGAGGCCCATGGGCACCCATGAGTTACCTGCAGTACATTCTGCACAGTCACATTCATCTCCAGGTTCTGCTTGCAGTACGCCTGCAGCCGGTTGTTGTAGAAGCCGTAATAGTAGGGGGCCGCAAACAGGTAGCTGGGGGCTAGTTAAGGAGCTGCCGGCCCAAGGAGCCTGTCCTCCTGCCACCTACCCATCTCCCCGGGGAGGGTGCAGCTAGAGCCCCAGGCCCCGCAGAGACAGAGGAAACCTAAGCTGCCTCCTGCCTGCTCAGAACAAGGAAACCCACCCTGACACCAGGCGCTGGCCCAGGGCTCCCATCCAACTTGCTCTCTACACAGACTCTGAAGTACTCTGGGCTTTGTCCAGACCCGAAAAAATCCCAGAAGCCTCTCCCAAGAAAACACCCACATTCCCATTTGCAGGACTGACCATGGCCTCAGAGCCCTGGAAGGCCTCTCACACCCAGTTCAGACCCCTAAGAAGTGACGTGACCAGGAATCCCACCGTGGTGATCTACTCACCTGTCACATGGGACGTTGACCGACCCCTTCCTCTGGGCAGTGATGAGGGTCAAGAATCCACCCACCCCTCCTGGCTGCAGACCCTCTGTGCCTGCCCACCAACCCCTTCAGGGAACCCCGGGAGAGCACCGGGGAATCCTCGGAGCCTCTGCCGGTCTCCAAAGCCGCCTGAGGTGGGCCCTGGGAGCGCCCCCTGGCGGGGAGGATGCAGAGAGTCCTCGGGCGGCATGTTGACCTCCCCGTAGTAGATGTAGCGCAGCATGGACTCGAAGGCCTGCCTGCTGGGCACCATCTCCCCGATGGAGATGTTCACCTGGCCGTCCTCTGGCATGAAGGACCGGAACATGGCCTCAAAGTAGCTGCAGACAGGGGCGGAGGGGTTCCTGGCTCGCAGCAAATGCAGGCATTTGCTGGCTTTGCAGCAAATGTGGGCCTGCCTGGCTCCACCACCACACACCACCCCCTCCACACACCACCCCCTCCACCCACCTGGAGCGGGCGGCCAGGATGGCCTTGTGGGCCGGTCTTGGGTGCCCGTCCAGTAGCAGAGTGATGTCACAGAACTCCGCACCTGCTCCCTCCAGGTACGCCTTCATGTCCTGGATCAGAGATGTGCCTGGCGGGGGGGAGCCCCAGGGGTAGTGTCGGGGGACCTTGAGCAGAAGCCGCTTGCTCCCCCAGCAGACCCTGAGCCATTTGGGCTTCAGGGCTCCATGGACACTGCTTCTTGCCCATCTTGCTGCCCTGAAAACACCACCCCTGGAGGCAGAAGCCCTACTCTGGCCTGCCCCCCAGAGTCTTATCTCCCCAACTCAGCCCTGCGAGCCCTCCTCCCCTCCCTTGTGCTTATTAAGCTCCCTCTGGTCCTGGCAAGTACTGTGTCCTGACACATGTCACTCAGGGCCAATGGCCAGAGGCAGCACAGGCCCTGGGGAGTCAGGAGATGAATGAGACTGTGCTGTTCCTTCCCGGGCTAGGTGGGGACAAGGGAGGAACCAGAACATCTGAAGTGTTCAGACTGTGCTTGCCCCTCACTAGGCCCCAAAGGGTGGGCATACCTCGAAGAGTAGCTCAGGGTCTAGTCACTGTGACCGTGGATGGGAGCCCTCAAACCTGATGTTAGCCCGGGCAGCCACCCTTGCCAGACAGGAGTCCTGTGTCCACCTTCAGAAATGGGCTCAGGAGAATCCCCACCCTGAGGATGCCCTGTGGGTCGGGGCGTCTTCCTTCCAGGGAGCCTGAGAGCTGTCTGCCCATGCCCCTGAGACCAGAAGCACTCTGGGTCCCCTGCACACAGACCCCACCCTGAAGGCCAGGCAGGTCCTTCCACAGCTCCCATCTCTACCCAAGACGAATGCCATCCATCCCGGTCTGTTGCTCTCAGGGATGGGGCCTGGGTCCCTACCGATGTCCACAGGCTGCTCCGAGGGGGTGCGGGGAGGTGGCTGCTGCTTCCGCCGCACGATCTCCACGATCAGTGGTGAAGAGAGGCGCTCGAACTCCTTCATCATGATCACCTGGTTGAAGTGGGACTCCTTCACCACGAAGTTCAAGCAGTGTTCCTGGGACACACAAGCCGGAGCAGGCAGGCAGGGTCAGGCCTTGGCCCATGGGGCAGCAGCCTGAATGGGATGGCTTGCGGGGGATGGGGGGAAGGAGGGTTGCCAGAGTGCCAGTGGCTGTAGGCAGGCACTGTGGGCCCTGCATGCCGGCCGCACCTTTAACTGGCCCAGCTGCAGCCTGGCGGCGCTCTCGCACACAACCAGCACATTCTGCAGGTCCACGGAGGCTTCGATGTACTGTCGGCACAGCTGCTCCAGGCGGCAGAGCTGGAAGCTCAGGGCCAGCTTGTACACGTCCATGACGAGCAGCACGTCCTCCACGTGGCCTGCAGCCCAGAACTCTCTGAGCCTCAGGGACGCACGGAGAGGGAGGAGGACATCCAGGACAGTGGACAGCAACTCCACCACACGAGTGGTCGCGGGTGGTCGTGGCCACTGAGTCTCAGGCTGTCCACCTGCCCACCCTGCTCCCCGCACCCCCTCACCACTGCACCTTTCCGCGGGTACTTGATCTTGTCCGTGTAGAGGAACTGCATGAGCACTTCAAAGGGCCGGGCCTCAGCCTCACGGATGGCCACGTGCAACAGGGGTGGCCGGGCTCCCCCCGCTGCCCCACCAGGGACCTCCCTGGGAGCCGGGGCTGCCTCCTCCTCCAGTTTCTGCAGGGAGAGGAAGGGGAGCTCAGGGGCGCCCCAGGGCTGCCGCCGCCCTGGCCCGAGAGGCAGGGCAGAGCCACACCTCACCTGGGCCAGCCGTTCCCGTGCCTGCACGATCTTCCTGCGGAGCCAGCGGCTCCGAGCAGTGACGATGGCCACATGGCCCTGCACGCATTCCTCTTTCTATAGCAAGAATTACATCTTGGTGGGCAACATGGAACCCTCCTCCTGGCAGGGATGGAGGCCCCGGCGGCCCCAGTGCAGGGGGGTCTGGGATTTCAGGGGTGAGTGGGAGGCCAGTAGTGCCTCGGGACACAGCCCTCACCCTGCAGGGTGGCAGGCAGGCTGGGCACAGGGAGAGCACCCACCTCGCCCAGCACAAACTCCACATCGCAGAACTGGCGGCTCTCCCACAGACGCCCGTAGTCCTCATGCAGCGTGCACTTGGGGTAACAGGAGAACTGCCGAAGGAGATCCCAGTGTGGCCACTGGCCCAGCCCCTACCCTCCTCAGGGTGACGCATCCCCAGCCCATCCACCCTGGCCAGCCCCCTGCTGTCGGCCCGCCAGCCCCACCTGGAACCGGTACATCTCCCCGCTGCGGATGTTGTTGTCCACCGTGCCCCCAAAGATGTACATGGCGTCTGAGATCACCGCGGCTGCATGGAAGAGCCTTCCGCTTGGCAGCTGGGTGGGAAGGGGTGTGGAGAAGGTAAGTAACCCCGACCAGTACTTCTCTGAGCCTCGGTCTGCCCATCTGTGAAAGGGGCTGGCCACAGGACTGGCACTGGGTGGGTGGCAGTGACAGTAGTCAGGGTCCCAACCCTCACCTCAGACGCTGGTGGGGCAGGCTGCTTGGCTGCGGTGGTGCCGAAGTCCAGGCCAAATACATCGCGGGACTTCTTGAAGCCACCTCGGTCCTCAGAGGCCAGGCCAGGCGCCTCCTCAGAAGACGATGCTCGCTCTGGCACCTCAGCCCCGCCGACCTGGAGGGGATGGACACGTGAGCATGGAACCAGTCTGCCAGGGCCAGGCCGGGCAGCAGACACCAACCTCCTGCCAACCTTGCTCAAGAGCAAGAGCGCTTAGAGCCACATTTGGGAGGGGCTGAGCCATGGGCTTGAGGGGCCCTGGCGGCACAGCTCAGATGGGACACCAGCAGCACTCAAGCTGGGTGTTTTGGCAGGACACCCTCAGCACTGTGCAGACAGGGCCAGAAGTGCCATGTTGAAAGCCCGCAGACTGGAAGAATGGAGAACAGGGGCCCAGGGCCTCGGGTCGGGCCAAGACAGGTGTCCAGGGCCTCGGGCCTCAGTCATCCTGGCTCTCTGCTCTGGTCGGCTGTCTGGAGCCTCCCAGAGAGACCCTGAGGCTGTGGGAAGCTGTGGGGCATCAGGGGCAGCTAAGTCAGGATCCCAGCCCCCTTGGGCCACAACCCCCCAGCCCCACCTCGGGAGCCACGGCCACTGTTCCGGACAGCACTTGCCTCGCTGTCGGAGCTGGGCTGGACGACCTCCCAAGTCTGGAAGTCCACATCGTAGCAGTGCAGCTCATTAGGCAGTGTGTTGTCTGCTGCGCCCCCAAACACATAGAGGTGGCGGTCAAAGGCCACCATGGTGTGCCCATAGCGCCGCTGCGGGGGCGGTGGGGAGCCGCGAAGCAGATGCTCGGTGGGGATGCGCGTCCACCTGGGGGCATATAAGAGGAACCCAGTGCTGGAGTGGAGGCTCTGACTCCCCAACGTCCTCCGCCTGGGGCACCCAGCCGGCTCAAAGCAGGGCCTAAGCGCATCTGCCCAGTGCCCCTCATCCCCTTTCGCTCTAGCAGCCACTCTGCCTGCGCCCCCTTGGGCCCCCCCAGTCATAAAGCAGGCAGCAGCAGCAGGCAGGAGGGGTGGCCTCCATACAGTGAGGCAATCCCACTCTCCGTGGAACAGAGATGTGTCCACAACTCGGACACGTGTGATAATTCCCACAGCCAAGTAAGTCCTTGCTCCCAGGACTCCCAGGACCCCACTTTCTGATGCTGCTCCTACATCCACCACCCTCCCAGGACTTCCCAACACCTTCCAGCACATCCTTTCTTTGAAACCCAAATGATCCTGGCCAGGCAGGCCATGCCATCTGGCTCCAAGCTGCTGCCCACTACCGCCCCCGCACCTGCTGCCCCTGCCAACGGGCAGGAGATCTGCCTGTGCAAAGCCCAACTCCGGTGGCAGGGGCCCTCGATGCCCATCTCGGGGGGGGGGGGGCGGAGGAGCTCTGTAGGAGACTCCGTGCTAAGCACCTCACACCAGCAGTGTGTCTCCATGGGAGATGGTACCTGTGTGAGGCCCACACGGTGGGATGTGCCCCCCTTGCAGAGCCTCAAGCAGGCCGGGTGTGTTTGTGGGACGAGGGTTGGGGAGCAAAGGGCGCAGGCATGATGCCGGCCAGGCAGCCGTCAGGGGTGCCCACCACCAGTCCCAGCACCAGGGCACTCACGTCTTGTCTTTGAATTCGAACTGAAAGAGGTTGTTGGTTATCTTGGCTCCACTCTGCCCTGAGAACACAAACATCTTGTCCCGGCACACAGCCACTGGGAAGTTGCAGCAGGAAGGCGGGATCTCGCCACTCTGAGCCACCTGGGGTGGGGAAGGCAGCTCAGCCAGGGCCCTCATGGGACTGGGTGTGCGGGTGACACCGCTGAATTGGGATGACTTTCATTCTTGAAACTTCTTCCATCAGTCAGGGTTCCTAGACTAATTTCTGTAGAACGGAGTAGAGCCCCACCTTGTCCACCTAAAATGGGCCCAGTTTCTAACAGTTGAGGCTAAAAATCATCACTACAAGTGGAAGATAACCCAGGGGGGAGACAATGGAGCAGTCGGACAGATCGCCCAGAAAGAGCAACCTGCAGGACACCCACCAGCAGGCTGAACTCGCTGTGTTCAAGTAAGGGTGGGTTTTCCCAAGCTGCACCAGTCACCGGACGTGACTCGATGCAAAACCCAGAGCCTTTTGTCACTAGGTAAGGGCAGCGGAGATCGGGCAGGAAGTCAGCAAGGAGGCAGCTGAGGACAAGGCTGGGCTTTGGCGAGGAACAAAGCAGCCCCTCCTCTGGCCCCCCAAAACCCTCACCTCCCTGCCTCTCCTGCCCCACCCTGGCCCCCCAAACTCACCTCCTCCCAGCATGTGAGCTCTCGGTCCTGGAGGCCAATGGTCCACATGTCATTCAACCTGTGTTAGGACAGGGGAGTCAGGATCTCCGCAGCTGGGGCTGGCGGTAGGGTGGGCCTGGGGCCAGCCAGGAGGGATGGCTCCAGGGAGGGACACATCCCACAGAGCTCTGATCAGGGGTCTAGGGAGCAGCCATGAGGTGGGAGCTTCAGGGCAGGGGGGCTGGCTGAATCCCTTTTCTATGCACCCTGCCAGACAGGAACACGTGGCCTCATGCACAATGTCTGGCCACTGTGCCAATGTTGATCTCATTGGGCTGACTCCTGGGGGCTAAAAGAGGCAACACTCGAAGAAGGTACCACTAACGGGCACCTGGGTGGCTCAGTTGTTAAGCATCTACCTTCAGCTCGGGTCACGGTCTCAGGGTCCTAGGGTCAAGCGCTGGATCAGGCTCCCTGCTTGGTGGGAAGCCTGCTTCTCCCTCTCCCACTCCCACTGCTTATGTTCCCTCTCTCACTGTGTCTCTGTCAAATAAATTTTTTTTTTTATTTTAAAGATTCCATTTATTTATTTATCAGAGAGAGAGAGAGAGACTGAGTATGAGCAGGGGGAGCAGCAGGCTCCTGGCTGAGCAGGGAGCCCGAAGCAGGACCCTGGGATCATGACCTGAGCCGAAGGCAGATGCTCAACCCTCTAAGCCACCCAGGCTTAGAGCCCCAAATAAATAAAAGCCCCAAATAAATAAAATCTGGGGACGCCTGGGTGGCTCAGTTGGTTGAGCAGCTGCCTTCGGCTCAGGTCATGATCTCAGCGTCTGGGGATCGAGTCCCACATCCGGCTCCTTGCTCAGCGGGGAGCCTGCTTCTCCCTCTGCCTCTGCCTATGCTCACTCTCTCTGACAGATAAATAAATAAAATCTTTTAAAAATAAATAAATAAATAAATAAAATCTGTTCAAAAAAGAGAGAGAGAAGAAACTACCACTAACATTGTCACCGCTTGGAGCTGGTCCTTCTTCTTTTTTAATTAATTTTTTTTAGTAACTGCCACACCCACCATGGGGCTCAAACTCACAACCTTAAGATCAAGCTCTTTCAACTGAGCCTGCCAGGCGCCCTACCCCTTGGAGTTTCTATGATGCTGAGATCTTGACGAATGAGCACATGCTACTTTTATAATCGGAAAAATACAGTAAAGCCAATTGTCTAAAATGAGGGGGAAAATGCCCGGTACACAGGCAGGAACCCTGTGTTGTCGTCCACAGGGGAGGGGCTGGGTCTGAGCCTGCTTCTGCCACCACGTGCTCACATAGGCCCCTCAGGGTCCCTCTTCACTTCAGGCCTGAGGATTTTCACCCAGCAATTCAGGGGGCCACCATCCACCCCACAGCTCTGACAACCCCCAGCCAACCCAACACCCACCCAACACCCAGTGCAGCCAAGAGAGACCAGCATGCCTGCAAACAGCTGTGAAAGTGTGGGCCTGGCCTGCTGCCCCCTTGGATGCCCCCAGGAGGTGTCCTCGGTGGGAATGGCGGGGGTGCCCCTCAGTCACTCTCTACCCCCAACCCACCCATCATCTTCTTCCCCTCACTCCTGTGCACACGACCCTCCTGAGACTCCCTGCCAGCCCGAGCCTGACCCCGCCAGGAAGGCCCGGTCTGGGGCTCAGGACACCAGCGGGGTTGCTCAGAGGTGGGGGGCTGGGGCTGGGCACCCACTACCTGGCATTGCCGTCGTAGCCAGCGAAGATCCACAGCTTGTCACTGTACACTGTGGCGCCGTGGGCGGACCTGGCGACTGGCAACCTGTAGTGCAAGGTTGGGGTGAGGAGCGAGGTCACCCAGCACAGAACCGAGCCTCACAGCCCCATGGGGCCAGCCGGGCCCCCAGAGCTGCCACACCTACATTTGCTGACGCCAGGGCTCTGGGGATGCCAGCCGGGGGTCATGAGGCTGAGCTCATGAGGCAGGGGCAGGAGAATGAGGAATTCAGATGTTCACAGGGTAAAGCCCCCTTCCAGCCAACACCAAAATATCAAAGCCGGGGGGGAGGGGTGTTCCTCACCAAGCAGGACCAGAGAAGCACCCATCAGCAGTCCACTGGGGCCCCCTCTGCACTTTGAAAGGAGAGAATCTAAGGGCAGGGAGGAGGCCTCAGACAGGCACAGCTGGGAGTGAGCACAACTCAGTCCTCTCTGGGCCTCGGGCTCTTCTTCTGTAAGGCTACAGGGGACTCAGTCGAGGAGCCCTTAGGACACCCCTCACCCCCTGAAGGTTTCAGCGAAGTCTCTCACCGTCCTTCAATCTTCCACTCCGTCCACTGGCCAGTTGCAAACTTATATTCAAAAAGGTCGTTTTTATTCTTCAAGTTAGAATTGGAGTAAATGTCCCCAGTGTAGCCCCCTGGGTAGAGAGAGGGAGAAACGGTCATACCCAAAGACAGCCTCTCAGAGGCTTCAAACCCCAGGAGGCGGGTTTGAAGCAAAAGGCTGGCCTCTCTAGACGTGTCGTGGGACTCCCTCTGTCAACCTTGGGGAGAACCTATTGCCTGTCTGACCCCACCCTGGCCTCTGGGGATCCAGAAATGAGCAGAACCCTGTCTTCTGCCCCTGGCGGAGTGACAGAGGAGGGAAGAGAGCCACCACCCTCCCACCCGGTCACAAAGGCAGACCATTCCAACCCCGCGAGAGCGGCACAGTGAGGGAAAGGGACCCACAGGGCCACAGGGGCCCTTGCGAGGCCCCTAGGCCAGTGCAGGAACCCAGAGGACTCCGGCGGAAAAAGACAGCATATGGACAGAGAGACTGGCCGGACACCGCAAGTGAGCCCTGGGCCAGGTGTCAGGACAAGGGAGCTTCGAGCCCCAAAGAGGGCACGGGCCCCGGAGGTAAGAGGCAGCTCACCGAAGACGAACATGCTGCTTCCGTAGACAACAGCTGAGTGGTGGTAGCGGGGGGCTGGCGGGGTGCCGGTGGTGAAGGCCCTGGTGTTGGGGGGGGTAAGTTGCAGGGTGGGGAGGGGAGTGGTGAGTCAGCAGGGATCAGCTGTGCAGTCCAAGCCACACAGGGCACCCCCTGCCAACCCCGGGATTCCTTTCATTTTTGCATTTTATAGGCAATACCTATCTCATTATAGAAGTTTTATATTTTTATATTTTTCAGCAGGCTCCACAGGGACCAGCACGGGGCTTGAACTCCCAACCCTGAGATCAAGACAGGAGCTGAGACCAAGAGTCGGATGTTCCACCAACTGAGCCACCCAGATGCCCCTCATTATAGAAACTTGGAACAAAAATGACTGATAAAGAAGGAAACACAGAAGCAGCGAAAAGACTTGCCAGAAAGCTCCATCTGTAGCTTTAAGTCACCTCCCACCCCCCAACACACACACACACACACACACACACCCCTTTTCTATGCTTGTTAATGCCTCTGAGGAGTTTTGTCAATGGAGTCACGGGGTGAGTATTTTGTAACATCTGCTTTTCAGACTCAACAGCAGAGAGCAACTCAGCCCGCAGCTGCCATCTGGGCGCCCTCGGTGGCGCCGTGTCCCGACTCCAGCAGCCACTGTCCACACACGTTCCTTATTGAACTAAAACCCCTCTTTCTCTACCTCTTTCCTGGGGCTGCTCCTTTTCAGAGTGTTATCCTTAAGCAATTATTAGTGAAGAATTGTAGTCTTGAGGGTGATTCTTAAAATTAATGTGTAACTATTGGCTATGTTATGAAAGCCAGGGCGAGAAGAACAAGACATAAACTTCTACAGCAATCCCAGCGCTCAGTGATGCCACCCTGGGCCTGGACATCCTCCTCCATCCAAAGGGGGCGGTGAGACCCTGCCACAGAGGGACTGGCAGAGGCACACAGAGCTGTCCACAGTGGGGCACCCAGGTGACTCGGAGGTTCTGTGCTCCTCCCGCACAAGCCGATGGCGGAGCTCAGGAGCAGGAGTGCCCGGCCAGCCCTGTACCTCCGAATCCTGGGATCCCTTTCTCCCCCTCAGTTGAGAGCTGCCCCCTGGGCAGGGCTGGAGACTGGAACAGACGGGTACAGATCTGCTGTGCTCAGAGAGGGCAGTGCCTTGCCCAAGGCCACACAGCTGGGAGGGCCGTCTGGCGGAGGTGGCCAGGGCTTGCATTTGGCCCACTACCCATGTGGGGACTCCGGGCAGAGGAGAGGCCCCACGAAGGCCCCTTGCCGACTGCCAGCCCCTGGGCTGCACCCCACTGCCCCACTGCAGCACAGGGTCGGTCCTGGAAGGACCCAACAGCCGATGCCTCCTCCCCCCACTCCCAGTGTCAAATCCCACAGCAGCTCCCTGCCCAGGAGAAGGCCCGGTGACTGCAGGGCTCTCTGGAGGCACAGTGCATGGACCAGGAACCAATCCAACAGACCCCCGTGATTAAGAGGATTCAGAATAATCAATCTGAGTTGCAGACTGGGAAAGGAACCCAGGAGACAGAGGGGAACACTAAAGACCACTGTTTTCTCCTCCCCGAAGCTGGTCTCTAGCTTTCCCCAGCACGAGTCTGCTAGTAGTTGGGGCCAGCACAGGGCTACGGAGTTCTGGGGGAAAGGCAGGCTGGGACTCCAAGGCCACCCACCTGCACCAGGAGCAGTCCTTCACATCGAACCGCAGGAGGTCATTGAGCATGGTCTTCCTGAAAGACAGCCAAGGACAGGTTGGGGTCGGTCCTGGGTTGGTCCCGGTCTGCTCTCCAGGACCCAGGAGATGGACACTGCAGCCCGGGTGGTGGGGGTGGGACCATCATGGGGACTCAGCCCAGGTCAGGCAACCAGCTGATGCCTGAGGGACCAGGGAGGGACCACAAAGGGCGCGCCCCCACTGGTGCGGGTACCAGGGCAGTGATGCATGTGGGACCCGCCTGCCTGGGGTCAGATCCAAAGCATGATCCTGACTGCTTGAGGGCCCACACCTCACGACAGGCTCCAGGACCCCCTACTCTCACTCCCAAGTCTCAGCGCCCCCTTCTCTGAGGTTGTGCTACAAGGCAGAGCTTCCCACGTCTCCGGGGAGGCCCTTTTGCTCCTCTCTAATCTTCCTTCCTCCTCTTTATTGGAAAACCAATGTAACTACATTCAAGATACAATAAAACAGGAAACAAATCCACTGGCCATGTACCAGGACCTGCAACGTTACCACCGCATCTGTGTCAGTAAGAAAGAAAAAGGGAGTCAATTAACAGGGGCCTGGCACCCCTTGCAGGCCAGGCCGGTACAGGATCCCCCCTGCACCCCTCCCTCAGTCTATAGCAGGGGGCTGTGCTCCCCACCTGCATTTACAGAAGAGGAAAGGGCCTGGAAGATAAAGGGTTTGTCTAAGGCCATGCAGTCCGGAAGCCAGGAGCCAGGAAGCAGAGATGTGACTGTCATTTCTCCCCTCTCCCATCTGCCCCTCCTCCCCCTCCCTTTCTCCCCCCTCCCCCTATCGGACACTGCAGGAAGCCATCTTCCTTTGTACCCAGTCCATCTTTGCAAAGTTGCACCCAGAGTGAGACAAATCTGTACCCTGTTTCTTGGTGCCACATTGTAGCGAGTCTTTCTGCTCATTGCTACACAGTTGCCACGACAACGCTACCTGCTACAGAACACTCCTAGGGATGCTCCCCGCTACTGCCCTGGACTGGACCCCCCACCTTTTCCAGTCTGGGGGTTGTCATTAAGCCTGCAGTGAACATCTCTGAGCAGATGCCTCTTCCTCTTTCATTCCTTCATGGAACACACATTTACTGAATTGTCCATGTACTGGGTACAGGTCCTGCCCTGGTGGAGGACAGAGTTGTGTGCTTTGAGATAACACTGAGATGATCCCGTGAGATCTGTGCTCTTACCATGGAGCCAGCAAGAGGTGCAGAAGGGGAGAGAGGGCCGACAGCTGGCCCAGGCGGTGGGGAAGGCCTCACTCACAACATATTCTGAAGAGAGGTGGGAAGGGCGGGAAGGAGGGAACCACCAGTGCAAGGGTCCAAGCAGGAGATGCTTGGTTCACTCAGAACACAGCGAGGCAGTGGTGTGGCCCAGCACCATGCAAAACAAGGGCAGAGGAGCAGGGCAGGCACAAGTGTATAGGGCCTTGTTGATAGCCAGGACAGCTCAGGCTCCTAGTCAGAGTGAAGGGAGCCATCCCGGGGCTATGGGCTGAGGAGGAACACAATGAGACTTGCATTTGCAGATCCCTCTGACTGCTCATGAGGAAGAGGCTGTGGGGGAGACAGGATGGAAGCCAGGGCCATTCTGCCTGGTCTGCAGGTCCTCATAGGGTCCTATGAACCCCACCAGCACCAAGTCACACACACACACACACACCCCAGGGAGTCCTGAAAAACCAAGGCTGCAGAACCAATCAGAGGCCAGCCTTTCTGGGCTTCAGACGAAGTCCTATAATTGAAAGGAAGGGATGGACTCCTGAGTAGAACAGGTCAGGTGCAAACACTATACCAGCAGAAAACCTCCATCCGGAGCCCTTCCCAGCTTGGTGCTCACTGACCCCCAGGAGCACGCTGCAAAAGCAGGGCGTATGGCCATCCCTTATACAGAGGAGGAGACCACAATGCAGTTAATGCTGTTAAGCCACCTACCCGAGCCCAAAGTCACAAAGCTTTGACTTAAACTGAGCCGGGTCTATCCAGGAGACCAAAGTTCAAGCCTCAACCCCACATCTAGCAGGCTCCTGAGCCTCCCAGAGCCCTGGTGGGCATCCCCCGCCTTTCCTGACCACATCAAAGAATGAATGGGGGGAGGGAAGCCCTGCCCAGACTCCAGGCCTAGTGCCATTCTGCATTCCCCAACCCCGGGCCATTGCCCATGCTGATCCCTCTGCTTAGAACATTCGTCCTCTTACCCGTTTCACTCCGACTTATCTTTCAGGTCATCAACCCCTCCAGGAAAGCTTCCCAGCCCAGACCAGGCCCCCTTCTCCTCTCCAAGCACGTAGGCTATGCCCACACCCAGTACTTAACAGGGCCCAGCCCATGATAAGAGCTAAAACAGTTCTTTCCCTCTGGGAATGGGTCTTAGGGGAATGCCACCCAGGGGAACCAGCTGCACAGACCAAAGGTTTGTCTCTGCCATTATCTCTCACCCAAGGAAACCAGCCACAACCTAACTGGGAACAGTTCCTGGCATGAAGGTGTCCCAACCAACAGAACACCAGGTCATTGTCAGGAAAGCTGTTGCCCAGGAATTTCTAGCAGTGTGGGAAAACCTTTACAAAAAGTGCGAAATAGGAAAAATAAATAAAACTGTCCTCTAAACGCTGCCATGTGGGGCATGTTGATAAAGCCCAGGGAGAAGGGCAGAGAATGAAAAGTGTCTGGGGAGGGTGGCAGCCAGAGCGGATGTCTTTCTTTCAAGGCCGTGTCCACTCGCTCAGAACAAGAGGCACATTTGTGTGTCCCAAGCATGTGCTACCCACTGAATGCTGTGCAGAGGGCCTTTCTCTCATGTGGAGAAACAAAGGCTGAGGACTTAGCTAACCCAGTTAGAACTAACCCAGTTAGAACCACCATGTTTCTCCCTCCCTGGTCCAAACACCCTGATGCTCACGCTCACTCACCCATTGTCTCCACCAAATACATAGATGGCGTCTTTATAGGCCACCACTGTGTGCTTGCTGCGCCTGGAAAAGAAAAAAGGGGTGGCTGGCAGTGAGGCTGGGACCCTCCTGGGGGCAGCCAACAAATGAGACTAAGCACCCAGGCTGCTGCAGAATTCAGGTATCACCTCCCAACTGCCCAAGATCACTAGAGATCCCCAAATTCCACAAGTACCCCAGGACCCTGTATACAGGGACCCTGACATTGCCCTGGGACTCTCTGGACTCCTTGCCCCACTGCAGAGCACCTGGGAACCCAGCTCCAGACCCATAAACACCCTCTAGTACCCTGCCCCAGGCCACCCCGCTCTGAGACTTCCTCAGAACACCCTCCTAAGGCCTCGACATCATCCAGGACATCACCACTTCCTCCCCACCCCCCATTACCAGATACCACTCCTGGACACCACGCCCCGGCCTCGGCCCCTGGACCCCGCCCCGGGACCTCCTCACACACACCCCCATCCCCAAGCCGCCGTACCGGGCCCCCACGAACTCGTCGCAGGGCGGGAGGCGCCGCCAACGATGCACTGTCTCGAAGGGCCCGAAGTTGAGTGTCAGGTACTCAACACTGTCCGAGCAGCTGTGGTCAAAGTCCACACTCGGGGCTACCTTGGACCTTGCGCTGCCTGCCAGGGCCCCGGCCCCAATCGGGCCTCCCGAGCCCCCCGGCCCAGCCATCCCGGGTCCACGCCCGATCTGCCACCGGGTCCGCGGGACGTGCAGCCACCGCCCCAGGCCGCTCCGAAGGACTACATTTCCCGGTGAGCCCTGTGCCGAACGCGCCGCACTTCCGGCCTGCGCCGCACTTCCCGGCAAGGTTAGCGCCCCTCGTGGCTCCTCGGGCCCCGCAGCCTCTGGGAAGCGGGGAGTGAGTAACCCTCTGGGAAGCGTTCCCCACAAAGTACGCGCGCCAGATTCCCTCTTCCACTGAAGACAGCATCCAGGCTCCAGCCCCGTCCGGACTGGATATCCCCATCACCGGGCAGGCCCACGCCACCCGGAGATGGGCCACACTTCCCGGCATGCCCGGTGTGCCCGGAACTCGGCCTTGACCGTCTGCTGCTCTTGGGATCGTGGGTGGAGGGTTCCGGGCTTTCAGCGGCCTGGGAGGGAGCCCGACTATCCCCTTACTGCCTGCGCCCCCACTTCTCCCCCTCAGCATTCCTCTTGACTGAGAGGCAGAGTGGTAGAGAGGCTCTAGATTCTCGTTCTTACTTAACAGCAGAGCCTCATTTTCTTTACCTGGAAAATGGGGATTCGGGGAGTTCTGACTACCTTGAAAAGCATGGGATCTGTCTCAGGACCCGGCCCCTACAGCCCTCCCCTACAGCCCTCCGTAGGCACATGCCCCCACACCGCCAAGCACCAGCTGTCTCTGACTTCTGAAGAAGCACTTCCCATCTCAAACCCTTGGCATGTGCTATCCCTTCTACCAGGAGCGCTCTTCTTTCAAAATCCAGATTCAAGACTCTGGTTGGAGAAGCTTTCCCCCCAAGCTTTCTACCCCAGGGGCAGAATCAATCGCTACCTCCCCTGAGTGCTCATAGGCCAAACTCATGTCTTACTGAGCATCGTGTGGTTGTGCTTTCTCCCTCATGAAAATCTGCCCAGTTACAATGGAAGTCACACAGATCTGCAAATGTGTGCGTTTTAATTTTAAGAGAATATCTAATATTTTTCAGGGTCCTGCAGGGGACCAGTCTCAAGAGAGGGAGAAGAGGATAGGCCTGTCCTGCCTCCATTGCCAGCCCTCAGTGGCAGCTGAGGCCTTGGGGGGTAAGCATCTCCTGGAGGAAGCAGGAAGCCTCACTGGAGGTGAGCCAGGCAATCGAAGGCAAGCACTGGGAAGGCTCAGGTTCTGCCCTGGGAGATCCTGGGAAATTGGAGGTTGGCACCTGCCCCCAGGGCTTGGCCTCTGTCCCTGGTGCCCAAGCGTGCCTGCCCAAGTCTGCTGCATGCGAGCTCAGGATCCTTTCCCTGTGAGCCAGGACATGTCGCCGGTCCTGCAGGAATGAGGGGAGGAGGAGTCAGGGTAGAAGATAGCAGGTTACCCACTTGGCACCACGAACAGGTGATCCCTGAGGACAGCAGGGGACCTGCTTTGTGCCAGGCCCCAGTGCCCAGGAGAAATGGGTACTTAGGCAGAGAGGGGAAGTCCATGGGGTACAGGCTCTGGGCTGAGGTGGAAAAGGCTCAGAATGGTCAACAGGAGGGACAGAGGACCACGTACTTGCTGTGCAGCACAAACAGCCTTTTCGAAGGCAAGGGAGAGAGAGAGAGAGAGAAGGCCAGGGAGAGGGAGAGAGTATGTCATTCATCATGTTCCCTCTTGGTTCTCTATTGTTTCCATCCCGAGGCCTACTCCTGTTCCGTGACCTCCAGGCTTTCCCCAGTCCCTGGACAGGGGGAGGGGGGCCTCTCTGTAGGCGCTTTGAGCCTACAGGGTGACTCCCATTGCCACCCTCCTGGGGTGAGGGTAATGGCTGACATCCAGTGTCTCCCAGACACCAAACAACCACCCAACATCACTAGCTGCCTGTCCCCCCCCACCCCTAGCTTCTGCCAGTCTCAATATAACCAAATCCAGTTGGGTGTCCCAGGCCCGATGACTGCCCAAAGAGTGGATTTGACCAAGGGCTTTGATCCCCTCCCCATAGCACTGGCTCTGCCCTGGGACACGGCCTCTTTCCCTCCCTCTATCACCCCAAGAACACAAATAACCAGCCCATTCGTAAACTACCACCCTTGTCCCACACCACCCCATAGACCTGATGCCCCATAGACCGATGTGGACCAAGAACAGGGGAAGGGGTCTGTAGGGCTACAGGAGTGGATGGCTACCAAGGGCCAGTCCCTTGGGGAACCTCTCCCTCCCCCCACCAAACCTCTGAAGCCCACACTCACTCCACCTCCCGCTTTCGGATGGCGCGGCCGGAGGCTAGCACCTCAGCTACCTTGGACACGATGGGATCGTAATTCATGCTGGCCACAGCAATCACCTCATCGCCTCTGCAGGGACAGAGTAACTGAGCCTGAGGACTGCCCAGAAATAACCTTCCTTCTTGGAGACCTTCAGGTACTCCTCTTCAGCTGGGGCCCAGGGAGGGATCTTATGCAGGGTAACAGGACCGTCCTGAGCACCCAGCCCTCCTTGCTTTGCTTGGCTTGACGTGGGCTTGGAGATCCTGTCAAAGGCCCATGGAGGCTCTAGCCTTCCTCCTCAGTGGAGTTCAGGGCTGAGCACTTGTCCTGGGATCACCACTCTCTACTCGTGTGACTCTCCTCAGTGTAAAAGTGGGAGTCCACAACCCCTACTCAAAGAGCTGTTCTGAAAATAAAATGTCCTGCCTCAAGACGTGGCTGCTGGACTTAATACTACCCGGGCTCCTCACTTGGCCTTGGAGGGTCTCCTGCCTAGCTGCCTCCTCTGTCCACCTTTCAGGTAGGTCCCTCCACTGGAGCAGAGCTCCTCTGGGATGGGCTCCCCCTTCCCGACCTTCCCGACCGCTGCTTCAGGCCGCCTTCCACCCCGTTGCTCTCACTTGGTGTAAAAAGCCACGAACTTAAGCTCTTCCAGATCCCCCTGGATGATGACGTCGTCGAAGCCTTCTCCGTACCCTGTGGGCCGAACAGGAGAGGATGGGACTCCCCCAGGTCAGCGCCCAGTACCTTCCTAAGTCCTCCCTGGAGCCCCCCACCGTGCCCAGCTCCTTTGTCCTTGTACGTGGTCCTCAGTGCCGCCCCCATCCAGTTTTCGCTCTTCTTACGGCGGAAGAAGTGTGCTCACGCCCCTAGGATGCTCACAGCCACGTCCTAACCCCCAGGCTCCGCCCCCGCACACACCTTAGCCACACCCCTAAATGCCCTTGGCCCCGCCCCTGCCCAGCGCCCCTCCGTTACCAGCGTAGCGCAGACTCTTGCCAAACATGGCTGTCCACAGGTAGGGTACGGTGCTGATCTCCGCCTCCTGCGCCAGCATGTTCTGCGCGGCCACCCGCCCTGTAGGACCCAGGGTCGTGAGAGCCCCGACCCTAGCCCTCACCACCCCTACATTGCATGCCCGGGCTCTCGGAGGACCTCTGACATGTGGGGCTACTCCCCTTCTCTTACTCCTCACCTCCCCAGAGGTCAAGTAATGCATCATTGCTCAGCCCACTGCCCACCCCCCGGTTGCAGCTGATCGGTGCAGAGGGGACACCTGGCTCAAAGCCAGTCACTCAGATCGCTTCTCTAGAGAATTTGAACCAAGTGCTCCAGACCTGGAAGGTCTGCTTCCTGGGGTTGGGGGATTGCCCACCATTTCTGATGCACACACAATGAAACAGACACACCTGGTATGAAGAGGATATCTATGGATGGCCACAGGGCTTGCTGTGTCAACTGGCTGCTCAGACAGGTCACCCCTGAGCCTTGAAAGGGTAACCCAGAGACCAGGACCCAAGGCCAACAACTGGGGGGTGGGCCTGGGGGAGGCTGAGCCCCTGGGACAGCCTCCCACCCCTCATCCTGCCATGGGGCGGGTCATACCCTGGGCGTGAGCCATCTGCCAGTGTGGGATATTCACTTTCCGGTTGTTCCTCCAGGCCAGGGGGAAAGTGACAGCATCGCCAGCGGCAAACACACCTGGGACGTTGGTCTGCATCATCTGTGGGGAGTGGGCCGGGGTTCTATGTGTGGGACAGGGACCTTGGCCTGATCCTGCCACCACCCCCACTGAGCACCCTGCCCACCCCGCCCGGCCCCACCTTGTTGACAGGAATGAAGCCTCGGGAATCCAGATTGACGCTGCTCTGCCTCAGGAAGCCTGTGGCGGGCACGGCGCCTGACAGGACAGGGCCACCAGTGTTCATTCCCCAGTCCCTCCCTTCTCCCGCCTCATTTGTCCGCCATGACCCATACCCTCCCTCACCAAAATCCAGCCCCAGACCAATAGTCCAAGGAGCAGCCCACCTAGTGGCTTTCATGCATCCTGTCCCCTCTGGATGGACCCCCCCCACCACCACCAGACTGCCCTGGCTCTCACTTCCTCTGAGAGACTCCAGGAAGCTCCCCCATCCCATCCCCCCATGGTTGGCATGGTGTACCTCCCCAGCTCCTACACTGCCATCTCCCAGCTCTGTCCCTCCCCAGGCTGGCACCTGGAGGGCAGCAGGGCCCAGGTAGAGAGTTGTTTGGGTCCTGCAGACCATGTGGGGCAGGCCATGGAGGTATCTGTGGGCAGTGGTCACTGGGCGCGTCCTCCACACCAAACCCTGGCTATGAGCGATGTCCACACCCCCCACCACAGCCCTGCGAAGTGGCCCTTTTGTGGATATGGAGACCGAGGCTCAGGGAGGGGAAGGGACAGGCCCAGGGTCACTCTGGAGCACGTGCAGGTGCTTGCTGGTGCCTGCCCGCCCGCCCACTCACCGATGCCCACAACACAGACGTCAGCCCGCACAACCTTGCTGCTCTTCAGCACGACCTCCTTCAGCTGTGGGGAGGAGGCGGGTGAGCAGGGCGGCCCAGCTCCTGGGAAAGGGTGAGTACGGAACAGGGGAGCAGGAAGAAGGGCTCACCTTTCCCTCCTGGGCCCGCAGCTCTGACACCTCCGTCTGCATGTAGAACTTGACCCGGTTGTTCTCAAACATCTGTCAGGGCAGGTGGGCAAGGCCATGAATGAAAACATGGCGGGGCTGGCCATGTGCCTGGGGTTCCAAGAGGTTGGGTGCTGGGGGCCAGGGTGCACTCACCTTCATGAGGGCGCGACCAACACGTTCCCCCAAAAATCTCCTGAAGGGTGTCTCCTCCAGCTCCACCACAGACACCGAGTGGGCTTTTTCGGTCAGATAGGCAGCCACTTCCATCCCTGGGGCCAGGGTGGTGGATGGCAGGCTGGTACCCTGTGCCTCCCTGGGACCAGCCGTCACAGACCATCGCCCCCACCAGCCCTGGCTGCTCACCCAGGAAGCCAGCTCCCACGACCACCGCGTTGCGGCCCCGGGCCAGCCTCACCACACGATTGGCATCTTCAGGCGTCCGGATGGTGAACACGTTCTCTACCTCTTTGCCTTTGCAGCTCAGTGTCTTAGGGCTGAGTCGTGGCCAGCATCAGTGAGGGGCTCCCGGCACCCCAAGCCCTCCCATCCCGGCTGGTGCCCTGCCAAGCATCCGGGGTGGGGACAAGGGGAGACACCTTCCCACCTGCTCCCTGGCGCAAGCAGCAGCTTGCTGTACTCCAGCTTGAAGCCATCCTTGAACACAACCTTCTTGTTTCTCACATCCACTGTGACCACCTGCAACCCACGTCGGGCAGAAGGTGGGCCTGGGCGTGGACTTGAACCAGGCTGCCCCTCCGAGCCCCTGCCAGACCCTCTCAACTGGAATGTTCCACCGGGGCCATTCCTGACACCTGGGTCGTCCTTCCTCCTGGCTTTTCCCCTTTACATTTCAGACACCACCTTCCTCTCAGAGCCATTCTTACGCTCTCCCATCCCAACCCTAAGCAGATCTCTGCATGTGCCCCTAAGCCTGCCGGGAAGGAGATTCAGGGCTGTTTTCCAGGCCTGGAGTGCGCCAGGGTGCCTGGACAGCAGGGCCAAGAGGGCAGGACACACTCCCCCCACAAGCTTCCAGGGGCCCTCATGGCCTCACGTCATTGGTGGTTCCCACTAAGCCTTCCCTAGCCTTGGCCCCATACCTGGGCCTCAGTGAGCACCTCGATACCATAGGCTCGGAAAAACTCCTTGGGCCTCAGGGCCAGCTGCTCCGGCTGGGCGTCCAGGGACTGCAGGAGATAGCTATCTTGAGATAAAGCCAGGTGGCCATTGTTCCATTTTACAACAGAGGACCCAAGGCCTGGGGAGGGTGGCACTGGGCCCCATTCACAAAGGGGCTGTGGATAGAATTCAACAAACCCGCATCTTTTTGGAGGTACCACAGATAGGACTGTTGTGAGCAGAGAAATGCCAGACGCCCAATGGGCACTGAGAGGGCCTGACTGTGCCCAGGGGGCTGGGGGCTGGGCCCTTCCTGGGCCTCCTCCCACCTTGCTGAGCTTAGGTCGGTCATAGGGGAGGTGCCGGTCCAGGGTGCACAAGACGATCCTGTCTGAGAACCCCTCTTGCCGCAGGGTCTCTGCACACACTAAGCCAGCTGCACCTGAGGGGAGGGTGCTGTGTGTCAGGGACCCCCCTTCCCCCCCTACCCCCACCCCTCATAACCCCACCACCAACCTGCGCCTACAATGAGCACGTTGGTGCTGCTGCTGTGGCCAGCACTCGTAGAGATACACTTGGCCATCACCTTAGTTCTTCGCTGGAGCTGCAAGGCCTAGGGATAGCCGGAGAGCAGAAGGCAGCTGGGAGCTAGAGTTGTGGACATCTTCCTTGTGCCATCATCCCAGCAGGCCAGGTCCTGTGGCTGCAGTCCAGCCTCATCCCCACCAGGTAGCCTTTTACTCTGTTCCCCAGCCACAGGGCCTTTTCACATGCTAATGCCTGGGTCAAGATGCTATCCTCACTTCTCCCTTTTGCCTGAGCCCCAAGCCACACCCTCACCTGCTTGCTGGCCCGGACGTACACCTTCTCCTTCTCAATCTTCACCTGCAAGGGCTGTGTTGCTCAGGACCAGGTTTTCGGGTGCTCCAACCCCTGCCCTGCACTCCCAGGCTCCCACCCCACTGCCCAACTAGCCCCACCTGGAATTTGTGCAGACTGTCTAGGCCAGGGAAGTCCTCCAGGTCACCAGTGCTGATGTTGAAGCAGGCACCATGCCAAGGGCAGCGCACCCGGCCACGGGACAGCACGCCTGGGGGAGGGAGTTGCCAGGTTGGGGCCACCAGCAACAGTCCCTCTCCCCTGTGTCCCAGCAGCTGCTGGCTCTTCCCCACAGCCCAGGCGACCCCACTGATAGATGAGACCCTGAGGGTCCAAGGAGGACCTGAGCACCCTTCAGGGAGGTCCCGCTCCACCACCTGTGTGGACAGCTCACCTTTCACCAGGGGTGCGCCATAATGTGGACACTTGTGGCCCAGAGCGTGGAACTCCCCGTTGTCCTTCACCAGCAGCACCTTCCCCCAGCCCAGCTCCACTTCCCGCATCCTGGGGAGGGGCTGCGCTCAGACCACAGGCTACACACCAGGCCCCACTTAGGGTGGGCACCTCTTCCCAGAGTCCAACTTTCTGGGGAGCAGGCCCAGACCAGGAGAGGCCATGATGGTGGGAGCTGGTGCGGACGCCTGTGAAGGCCCCTTCCAGGCCCCCCGGCCCACCCCTTCCATGGCCTGCATCTTGCCTTCCCATCTTGGGCCCCTGGGAGCCCCCGCCCCCCAGGCCCAGCACCCACTGGCCATTCTCGAGGTCCTTGACATGGCAGACAGCGGCCTCCACACAGTCCTGAGGGCCGGGATAGGGGTGAGGGGCGGTCAGGCGCTCCTCAGCGTGGAAGTGGCGGGCTGTGCCATTGCCCTGGTAGGCCCGGGGGCTGCCCTTCCCGCTGGCTGACAGCTCCTCCTTGCCTCGCTCCTTCTCCGGCAGCACCACCTCGATCTTGAGCTCCACTGTGGGTGGGCAGGGCAGCACAATGAGCCCCCAGCCTGGCCCACTCCCTTCCCCACCCCACCAGCTCCAGGGCTGGCTCCTTTGAGTGAGTTTCCTCCCATGCCTCCACCTTTCCAGAAAGCTCCCTGCACCAGCTTCAGAGAGCCTTAAAACAGGTGAGAAGGAGAACAGAGACAGGAGGGTAAGCTGGGTTGTCTTGAGTTCATCTCTGCATGTTTTCTTTTTCAGTAACAAATGAGGTGGGGGGGGCACGAGGGGGCTCCTTTGACCCTGACATTGCCTTTTGTACAAGAATCTATGTGGGAAGAAAGAACCCTGGTGCCCTGAGCCCTGCTCAGACTCCAAACGCGTGGTCCCGGATGGCGGGGGACATCCCTAAAGGGTCAGGTCACGTGTATAGTCAGACCCAATGAGAGCAGGATGTCCAAATCTGGGTGCGGCTCATTTCCTGGCCAGTGAATCTGGGTGATGGCAAACAGAAGGTCTGTTGGTCTGTTTGCAACTTTCCCATAGGTTTGAGAGGTTTTTTTTTTTTAATTAAAAAAAAATGTACACAATTTATTTTCAACCTCTTAAAATAGTTATGCTCACCAATGTAGGAACCCATCATTTGCCAAGCCCTGGGTTTTCCATGTTTTCATGTGCAGGGGTCTGGGGTCTTGGGTGTGAACCCCACCCAAAAAGGGTAGGTGCAGGGGCGCCTGGGTGGCTCAGTGGGTTAAAGCCTCTGCCTTCGGCTCAGGTCATGATCCCAGGGTCCTAAAGCCTCTGCCTTCGGCTCAGGTCATGACCCCAGGGTCCTGGGATCAAGCCCCGCATCGGGCTCTCTGCGCGGCAGGGAGCCTGCTTCCCTTCCTCTCTCTCTGCCTGCCTTTCTGCCTACTTGTGATCTCTGTCAAATGAATAAATAAAATCTTTAAAAAAAAAAAAACAAAAACGGTAGGTGCAGAGGGTGCGCGGGGCCCACCTCTCGAAGCTTCCACGCAGAAGACCCTTCCCCAGAGTGCCTATGGGACCCGTTCTAGCAGGCAGTTAGCTGGTTTTCAGTCTTTATATTTCTTTGCATTTTCTAAATTCCCTACAATGTGCCTGGGGTGTTTTTCTAATTAGAAGGGAACAATAAACAGAATTTTTAGCAGCGATAATCCGGCCTCCTGGGCCGAGTGATGGAAGCTAAGCCCTTGGCCCAGCATGGGACCAGGAGGAAGCAGGAGGGGCTTCTACCAACTCCCAAGGCACCAGAGCCTCCAGGCCTCTCCCCATTTTACCTCTCGTCCCCTCCACCGCAGACCTGGCACTCCAGAAACAGAGAACACGGAGTCGCGCCTCTGGGCCTTCTGCCTATGCAATTCCCTTGGCCTGGGTTGTCATCCTTCCCGGCCCTGGCTCACCCCTACCCATCCACCTGGACAGTTCAGCTGCTGCGTCCTCCGGCTGCCCATTCCTCATCTCACGCTGTGCTAATCTCCCACCCTGGCCTGGCCCAGAGCCGGGGAAGGCAGGCCCACACCCCTTATCCTTGAGTCCCAGCTCTTAGCCTGGCCCAGGCACAGCAGGGGGCAGGGGTGAAGGTCTGCTCCTTGATTCCAACTGCGCAGGAAGGGCCCTAGAGCCCACCACCATGCTGAAGCTGTGGGGTCAGGTGGTAGGGGAGAGGGAGATTGAGGGTGGGGTGGGTTCTTTGCCTCCACTTTCCATACTTTATGTAATGGTGTTAGAATGTTTTGAAAAGAATTAAAAAGGAAAATACTCCCAACTCAGCTGACACCAGCTATGTGAACTGTAGAGAGGAAGCTCACAGAACAGCCTGGCAGGGGCCCAGATAACAGCCAAGCCAGATTGTTTGTATCCTCCACGTCCTTCCAGAAGGCTCCAAGGGGCTTGCCAATGCAGTCTAACGGGAATCCATTAAGTCAGAGGCAGTAGTGGAATGGTGGATGTAGAGGGGGGTCTCTGCCCACCCACAGAGCCAGATCAACCCTAGCCTCATGATTCCCGGGAGCCCATGTGACCATGCACACTTGCCTTACCCCTGTGGACCTCAGATGCCTTCATTATAAAACAGAGAGAACAGTGCCTACTTCCTTGGTGGTAGGGAATGCTGAAGGATTTAATATATGTAACTCAGACTAGAAACTCAACAGATGAAGTTGGGGAATAGCATTGTATTGTTAGCTCTGAGCCTCCTGGCAGCCATGGCACAAAGGGAAAGCCTTTAAGTGGCACTTGTGGCCCCAGAAGAGGCAAACGACTAGATGCTAAGAGAGCTGTGCTTCTTCCTAGTTCTGAGCTTGGCAAGGGTCTGGCCCAGAACACTTCTTATCATGGACCCAGAGCCAATGGAACATGGGGAGTATAGAGCGAGCTCAGGAAATGTGTGCTGATGTGGTCCAACCCAGAGTCAAGCAAGATGGTAGGTAGAGTTTGCACAAAGACCTTTGGTTTGCTCTGGTCTCCCTGTAGACCCTCTTGACCCCAGCTGAACTTTTATGGCCCAAATGCTCCCATTCACACATGCTGACATTCTCTGAACCTCACCCTTGACCTGCCCAGTGTAGGTGCCTAGGGGTCTAAGCTCCAACCTAATAGCCATAGCCCCACAGGGGAGTCCTATAAGCAGGGAGCCTACCTCCAAAAAGAGGAGTAATAATGTTCTACACATACCCCTTCCTGTGTGCCAGGCCCTGTGCTAAGCAAGACAGTGTGCATGGGGCAGGACAGGGGAAGGGGCAAAATTGCCCCCTCTTAGCCCCACTTATACATGAGAACGCAGAGGCTCAGAGAGGTGAAGTCACCTGCCCAAGGCTACACAGCCAGAAAGCGGCAGGGCTGGATTTGGGCTCAAGAACATGTTCTCACCACTGCCTCTGGGACAGTGAGATCTGTCAGCTCCTGACCTGGGAGCTGGGGGCCAGGGGTCTCAGGCAGGCCAGCCTGCTGAAGTCCTTTAAAGGAAGCTGCAGGTGGCATCCTCTGCTCTTGGCCTCCTGCCAGACCAGCTAGCATTTTCCTGCCCACTTCTGATGGGGGGGAAGGCTGAGGTCAAGACAATGGCCATTATTCACCCAAGTCATACATGGAGCCAGGAAGGGTGTCAGGATTGGGCCCAGAACTGGGTACCCACAGGATGGGCATGGGGGGAGGGATAGGTGGTCCCTGGGACAGGTACGGGGCGGGGGGGGGACGTCCATTCTGCCTGGCAGGGCATTAAAGGTCTCCTCTTGCCCCCAAGTTCTCCCTCAGACCCAGGAAAAGGAGAAAAGTCTCATGTGTTCCAAGGTAATGGAGCCGATGGGTATCAGGTATAAGGGGAGCTGGCCAGGGAAGGGTGGCCTGGGTGGCAGGTGGGCGGGGCACTGACTGGGCACGAGAGAGAGAGAGAGAGAGAGAGAGAGAGAGAGAGAGAGAGACACCTCTCTGGGCCTCCATGTCTTCACCTGTGACAGGCCTCCATTCTTTTGCCTTCCTGAGTGTTGTGAAGAGAGAGAGGGAAAACGGGGGCTGGAGAGAGCCCAACAGGCAGAAGTCTCCGTGGAGAGCACATCCAGGCCTCCCTTAGCACCGGGGAAGCCCCCACCTCAGGCCGGAGCCCCTCTGGCCAAGCAGGGTAGGATTTCCTGCACAAATGGGGCAACTCAGTTCAAGGTCACACAGGGCATCAGAAGAGGGCTGTGATCTGTCCACCCCACCCTCATGGCAACTTTGATGGGTCAGGCTTATTTTGCAGAGAGGGAATTGAGGCTCAGAGAGGTAACGTGCATGCCCTGGGTCACACAGCAGCTAAGGGTGTCCTTGGAGTCCCTCTACCCCAGCCCTAAGGGGAAGGCCCCCCTGCCCTATCCTGGAGCAGGAGGAACCCTAAATTCTACTTTCTGAGAGAGGTTCAGCTGCTATTTCCCCCAGAAGCACCCAAAGCCCCAGATAAAGAAGGGGACCCATTGGAGGGGGGCCAAGAGAAGGCTCCAGGCCCCCCACCCCCTCCTGCCTACAGGGAATTAACATTCTGAGCAGCCGGCCGCCCAGCCTGACCTACTTCGGAGGCAGAGGGGGGAGGGGGAGGAGGAAGGTGGCTGGAGGAGGGAAGGAGGGAGGGAGAGGGGAGGGGAGAGGGAGGGGGGAGGGTGGGGAGAGGGATCGGGAGGATGAGGCAAGAAGAGAGGAGGTACCTGGCTTGGGTTTGGAGAAGCACCCACCCATGGCGAATGGCCCACAGCTGATGGGGGGGGCAGGTACACAGATGGTGGGCTGTGGGAGGCCTAGGGTGCCCCCGGAGGTGGGGCTGGACTCCCCATGGCCCTTAGAGATGCTGGAGCTGCCATCCGGGCCGGAGCTGCCTCCAGGACCTGCAGGGGAGACAAGGGGCATCTGTAGGGACCAGGGCTTTGATGGGGGTTGTGGAGAGAGATGCAGAGAGATAGAGATAGATGGGGGCAGCAGGGGTGGGGGGGCGCTTCGGGAAGACGCGCACATTTGAGTTGGGATCCACTGCCTATGGGGGACCCTGGAAGTCACCTCCCCTTTGAGGCCCTCCCGCCTCCCTACTCTCACTCTCCCCTCCCATTTTTGCCTGTGGGCTGTGCTTACTGCCTAGGGGGCCCTCTGCACTGATCTCAGCCTTTTTGGTCCAGCCCCACAGCTGCCTTGTCTGATAAAACCTGATTTCTGTAGCCCACTGGAAAGCCAGCAGCCTGGGAGCCCCCACCATGCCTGGGGTCCAAACCCAGGTCCTCTCAGGCAGATCAAAGCCCTCCTGATTCTGTAGTTTCTCCTTCCTACAACGGGGATGACATTTAGTTCTCCTGGGCCCTGGCCCCCACTCTGGCTGGCAGTTCCTGGATACCCACCTCCCCCAGGCAACCCCTGGTTCTTCCTCCTGGCCCAGCAGTGGATGGAGGCTTTCCAGCCCTGGAAGGCAGGGCAAAGGGGGCAGGGGTCCAAGAGGTGGCCCAGCCTCCAGCCTCTACCCCTCCTCCCAGGGTGAGTGAGGCCAGGAGACACTGGAGGGTGTGGGTGGGTGGGGGTTGGGCTGGGCCAGTCCACTGGTCCCCAGGGAAACCCAGCTCCATGGTGAACAGAAGTAGGCGGCTGGCCCAGGTCTGATGAGGTTGGGGGAAAGGGAGCCCAGGCACACAGCCCATGCCCAGCAGCCATGAGCTCCCACCCTGTACACAGGCCCCCCACTTCGCAAATGCTCTCCAGGCCTATGGTGCTGAGATGACATCCAACAGCAGTTGGAGAAACTGAGAGGCCAAGGGCTTCCCAAGGTCAAGCAGCAGAAAGGGGCATCCAGGTGACCTCCCACCTCCCCCCCTGCCTTGGTTAGTTTCAAGATGGGCAGGGACCCAGGAAGCCCCCATATCTCCCTGCAAGCCACAGGATTGGGCGAGAGGTCACCAGATCAGAGTCCTCAAGGCCACAGGGTCAGCCTCCTGGAAGGTTCGGCTTATAGACCGGACTTTGGAAGCCCTGGGACAAAGGTGTAGCAGCCCTGTTTATAAATGATCTCCCCCCAGTCCATTCCACAAGAACTTCCCCCTTGTTTCCCTGGAAGTTCTTCCTGAAGTCTAACTTGAGGTGGGGCTGAGGCCTACTTGGTCTTGCCCAGATCCTAGCAAAGGCTTTGAGTGGGTGCCTGAGAGCAAGGGGGCCAAGGAGGAAAAGTTGGGAAGGGCCATCTACGGCCTGGCATCTGATCTTACCAGCCCTAGAGGCGCGCACTTACAGTTCGGGAGATGGTGGCAGCCAAAGGTCACTGGCCACATGGGGCATACTGGTACTTGGTCCCCCACTCATCACCAAGGCAGATCAGTAAGACTGAGCTACCACCTGCCCTGCCTGGCCCCTCCCTGGGCACAAGGGGCCCTCCCCAGTTCCTGGCTTCTCCTCGGGCTCAGCCCGGTCCACCTCCTTCCTGCCTGGCCTCAGGTTTCACCTGCTGGGCTACAGATGTCTGAGAAGGTGGGCCCTCCACTTGCTGTTCAGTCCCTGTCTGGGCGGTTTCTCCCTCCCTGGGGTGCCTGGGGGTCCTAGACCCTCCAGAGCCTTGGGCCTGGAAAGAGATTTGCTGGGGATCGAACCTTCTCCAGGCCTACTGTGTGCAGGCAGGCTGGGAGCCCTGCTACCTCAAAGGCAAAGGTTCTTGCTTGTGGAGCAGCAGGCGGCATCCCCAAGATTTTGTGGAGTGCTGCCCCTTTCCCAGAAATTAACCCAGTGCTGAAAAGTTCTAACTTTCCCACCAGGAGCATGTGTCCTCACTCACCAGGACACGGTCCCCCTAGGCCAGTGCAGGCTGGGCAGAAAAGGGAGCGGGGTGGGGGGGTGCTGTTCACTTGGGACCCTCAGTGGCTTTCAGCCTTCTTCAGGATAGCAATCAAGTTAGAGGGGTGCCGGCCCTCACCTGCTCCGCGGCAGGGCCCGGCCGCAAGCCTCCCGCGAACTCTCCCTGCTTTTGCACGTGCAGTCCCCTCTATCTGGGAAGACCTTTCTAGCCGCCTTCCAGCCGTCCAGATGTCCTCACCACACCGGGCGGGGAGGGGGGGCGGAAGGGGGACAGGCACACAGTGGGACGCCGAGGGTAGTGGGGAAGGGCCCCGGGCCGGGTAGGGGAGAAGGAATAGAGGCGCTTCGGCCCCAGCTTCTCTCTCTCCCTCTCCCGCTGTCTGCCCCAGCCCCCACCGCGCCGGCCCAGGGTCCGAGACCTGCGAGCGCGCCCGCTGGCCCCGGGGGCGGAGGCAGCGGGGCTGGGACCCGGCAGCAGAGCCTGCGTGGCGGGGTCGGGGTCCGGGGTCCTGGGGGCTGGGGTTCCTGGGGCGGGAGCTCACCTGGGCTCGGCGTGGGCCTCCGCTGTGGAACCGCTCGGGGCCGCGGCCGCGGGGGGGTGGGGTGGAGCGGGCGGGGGCGGGGCCGGCGCTGCGGCGACACTGCGGCCGGGGAGCCCGCGGCGCCCAGCACCGCCCCGCCGGGTCCCTGCTGGTAGAAGGGGGTCGGTCCCGGGTCAGGGACCGGGCCGGTGGCCTCGGAATCCACATGCGGTTCGTGGGGTGTGGGGAGGTATTGGGTGGTCCTTCTGGCCGTGGACGGCCCCAGCGGGGTCTGGGTTCCCGGGGATTCTCTGGACCCTAGAGGTGTGGCCAAGTTGGGCTGCGCACCGGGTCTGATTCTTGTTTCTGTTTTTTCTTTCCTAAGTCTTCGACTCCTGGGCGGCGGAGTGACTTTTGGGGTGGGAATTGAATCACCCGGAGTAACCTCCCCAAGAAGAAAAATCCCAATCACTCGGGACTGTCCCATAGATAGCTTGACTGCCTTTGGGGGCTCAGTCTCCTCTGTCTCCTAGCTCCCTCCCCTTTCCCCACACTTCACAAGATGTATCTTAAATTATATTTTATGATATTTTCTTTTTCCCACCTGTCATTATATCAGGAGGACTTCCTGGGTCCCTCTAAATCATGACGCACCCTGGTGTTATGTCCCCTCCTCCAGGAAGCCCTCCCTGACCGGCCTTCCTTGACTCAGAGGTGATCGGGCACAGAAATTCTGGATCCTAGTTACCTCTAGTATCACTGTCCTGACCTTCCCAATCTTTGCGCTCTGTTCAGGTAGAGCTTATACCTGTGGCAAACCGGGACTCAGTGACTATGTAGGAAATGAATGAAAGACACTTTTCAGGGAAGCTGTGTCACATCTATAATTAAACAAACACATCAGGGCCCACCAACTCTGTCCTATTAGCGCCCCTTTAGCGGCTCCTGTTGGCTTCTGTTTTGGGCCACTTCTCCCCTTTCTGGGCCTTGCTCTCCTGTAAGGATGACAAAAAAGACAGCAGTGACAGTCACCTGCACCAGGCAGGTCCAGCCTTCAGAGAAAGTCCTTATCACCCACCCTGCCCAGAGGGACAAGCACAACTCCCCCCCATCTTACAGGTGTACAACTTCAGAAGGCAGAGTCTTACCCAGGGGCAGGACCAGGGTCTGCATGGGTCACTCCTCTGCAGGTGGGTGTGGGGCCCAGACTTTGAAGGGGACGAGTGGTTCTGCTCAGACCATCCCTCTGTGGCCATGTGTGTGGTTTCCACAGTGTGACTGTGGTCACTGCCACAGGAGAGGCCCCATCAGTGGACAGATGGTGTATGGGGCCTGGTGCCCTTGGCCTCCAAAACCAGGCCCCATTCCACACACTTGCTGACCTTGCAGCTCCAGCCCCCTTAGCCAGGCAGATAGTGCCATGGCTCTGGCTTCACACACATTGATTTCTTTTCTTCACAACTGCTTAAGAAGGAAGTTTCTCTGTGCATCGTCTCCATTTGACAGTTGGGAAAACTGAGGTTTCGAGAGGTTCGGAACTCCCCCCAAGGCTACCAGCTGGTGAGTGGCAAAACAGAGACTTGAATCCTGGCAGGCTGGCTAGGCTATGCTGGGCTTACCAGTGGAAGGGTAGCTAGCAGTGGGAGGGGAGAGGCCTGCCAGGCCTGGCCAAGGCCCCATAGTCTCCAGGGCAGAGTTTGAGTCCTGCTCAGGGACCCATCTGCATCAGTGAACCCCTGTGCCCAGGTTCCCCAGAAAAGTGGGGGTGACTACAGTGCCGTCCCGAGGAGGTTGCCAGGTCACCATGCAGAACCATAGGAAATAGAGGACGCTCAGGATATGGGGTAGGGGGCTGCTAAGTGTGGGGTGCCAGAGATGAGATTGGGGAACAGGTCAATGTGGGGGCTGTGCAAAAGCCAACAAGCTGGGGATATGCCCTGACATGGGGCAAGTGCTGCCCTGACATGGGGCAAGCCCACTGTGGCACACTTGGCATGAGAGATTGGGCTCGAGACTCCAGCTGCCCTGTAGTGGGGCAGAAACTGCAAGATCATCAGGGAGCAAATGCTAATACCTAAGGTAGGTGAGGAGTGCTGCCTTGGGGACGCCTGGGTGGCTCAGCTGGTTAAGTGGCTGCCTTCAGCTCAGGTCATGATCCCAGGGTCCTGGGATTGAGTCATGCATGGGACTCCTTGTTCAGCAGGGAGCCTGCTTCTCCCTCTGCCTGCTGTTCCCCCTGCTTGTGCTCACTCTCTCTCTCAAGTAATTTTTCTTGAAAGTTAAAAGAAGATTTTATTTTATTTAATTTATTTTTTTTAAGATTTTATTTATTTATTTGACAGACAGAGATCACA
The DNA here is from genome assembly GCF_022355385.1 of Mustela nigripes. NCBI lineage: Eukaryota > Metazoa > Chordata > Mammalia > Carnivora > Mustelidae > Mustela > Mustela nigripes. The sequence continues at coordinate 28,277,790 of NC_081564.1, read as the reverse complement.
AGTAGACAGAGAGGCAGGCTGAGCAGAGAGCCTGATGCGGGGCTAGATCCCAGGACCCTGGGATCATGACCTGAGACAAAGGCAGAGGCTTTAACCCACTGAGCCACCCAGGCGCCCCTAAAAGAAGATTTTAAAAATAAAAGGGAAAAAAAAGGAGTGCTGCCTCATAGAGGCCCTCAAATTTGGGGGTGGTGCATATGAACAAGAGGACTTAGGGAGATTCAGGAGGCCTCTGAGCCTTGGACAGTCTGAGGTCCTGATCTTGCCCCAAGGATGATTCTGACAAGGCAAAAACATCTGATCTGGAGAATACCCACAGGGCTGATAGTGAAGAGGGAAATCGAGCCCTAGGTTGAGATGTAGTGAGGTGACCTGGGGTGGCTGAGAGACCCCTAGACCCAACAGACACCCCAAAGGCAAGGAAGGGGGTTGCCAAGGTTTGAGGAGGTTGGTGTGTGTATGTGTGTGTAAGAGAGAGGGAGAGATCCCTGCCCAAGCTTGTCTCTGTTCTCCTTTCCTCTGCCCCCTTCTGTCAGTTTCCCTTGTTCCCCATTCCCCCTCAGCCTAGGGCCTGGATTCCAGGGTGTGTGTGATGATGAAAGTGACACAGGCTCCTCAATGCTTAACATTGGGATTGACACTGGCGCCCCCTCGAGGCCAGTCTGAGGGCCAGCTGGGCCTCTGGGAGCTTTGGGATTCTGAGGGCAGCTGCTGAGACAGTAGAGCCCTCTTCCCTGCCAGATTTAAATAGATTTTCAGATCCTGAGACCCGAGTTTAACTGATTCCCAGGAAATACTGGAGGGGGGGCGCGGATACAGCACAGCCAACACCAAAGCTGAGGACAGCTGTGCCCACAGCTGCACAGTGATTCAATCACATGGAAGCAGAAGTTGGAGGATCCTTAGGTTGAGGAACCTGGGCCAAACCTTGCACCCTAGCCTCATTCCTGACTTGCTCTGGCTACTGCAGCCCAGCCTCCCCCAGCCCGATTCGGTCTACACAAACCGTGTCTGAACCCTATGTTCCCAGCACCTTCTGGGTTCTCTGTCTCTACAGTCAGCTCCAGTTGCCTACTGACTTCTTCAGCCCCTATCTTGCTACACTGACCTGTTCCCAGGTTGTGGGGTAACCAGTTCTACTTCCAGTGTAAATGGAGGGAGGGAGGTTCAGAAGGGTTTTCCTAGGAGGTGGCAAGGACTGAGGACAGACAGGTCCTTAGGAGTTCACCAGAGAGAACAAGGGCATCCAGGCAGAAGGAATGTCCAAGCAAAGGCAAGGAGGTGAGATGGCAAACTCCACGGAATTCAGAATGGGCCAGTCCAGTCTGATGTGAGTGCTGAGTTCTGGGGAGGAGCATAGCACAGAGGTATGTTATGGGCCCAAAGAGGAGTTGGGTGAGAGATTTTCATCACAGGGTCTTTTGTCACCATACCAGCAACTAGGACTGTTATTGGACTGGAATGAGGCAGATGGACCAGGAAGTCAGGAGACACCTGGGGTAAGGACTGGGCCAGAGTCAGCGGAGGGCTGGAAGGTGGGCCCTTAGACCAGAGGGTTTTCTCTCATCAGAAGATTGGCAACAACTTCCACACCCTCAAGACAAATGTGCTAGTTTAAGCTCCCTCAGCCACATGAAGGAACATTGTTCAGTCACAAAGGGTGTCTTCAGAGCATTTGTACAAATGTTATAAATATTTTCTTATCTGTTGCTGGCAAAAGTGTAAATTAAGGCACTCCCTACAGAGGGCAATTTGGCAACACTTTTCAAAATTGCAAATGCCCAGAGCCTTTGATCTGACGATTCCACTTGGAGCAGCTCATTTTAATGCATCTGACCACCTTGGAAAGGACCTACATGTCCATCACTAGTGGACTGTTGAATGAGTGGGTGGTTCAGCCATATCATGGAGTACTATAGATTGGTGAAAAAGAATAAAACCTCCACACACGCATTCACGAAAATCTTGAAAACAGATTGGGGAAATAAAGCGAGGTGCACAACAGTAAGTGATCCATGCTACCTTGGTGTAGAGAAAACATTTAGAAAGGATATGTACAGGGGTATTTCAGTATGCTTGTACGTTACAGAATAACTGTGGAAATGTATATAATATATAATAAACTGGAAACAGAGAGATGCTGGAAAGTGGAATGGACAGTGGAAGGATACATTTCATCAGATACCTGTCTTTTGAATGCTGCGTCTTACGGATGTTCTTCCTCCAACCCTGATGCCATAGGGGAATTCCCCAAACTCTTGGAGCTGTTGTGGGGAGCTCAGGTGGGCTGCAAACCACCATTCCCGAAGGGCTGGCACTGGGACTTGCGTCCCTTTCCTCTGCTCACTGGATCAGGTGTACCCCTGCCCAGGTCTCCCCTCCTCTTGGTGCCTGTCCTCAACGCAGTTACTGGACACAGCACTCCTTCTCTCCCTCCTTCCAGGCCTTGGCTGCTGGGTAGCTCCTGGCGCCACTCAGAGAGCCGTCCCCCTTGCCCCTTCCCGGAGCCACTTCCTCACACCCTTAGCCTACGCGGCAGGTTCCGCGGGGCTCTCTCCGGCTGGTGGTGCTGGCTGTCCCGCCCGCGCACCACCTTGGCCACGCCCCCAGCCCGCCCTCCTCCGCGAGTGCCCGCCCCCACTTCCGCAACCAGGGTGCTGAGACGCTGCGGTCCCACTCCTCCGCTCCCGGGCCGCCAGGACACAAGTTACCTGTTAGGGCCCAGAGGCCAGGAGCACTGGGAGCCGTCCGGAAACGGGCAGCGCTGGCGGCCATCGAGCCTCACGCCCGTCTACCCACCTCCAGCCCGCCACCCCACGCGAGCCTCGGTCTCGCCAGGAAGCCCCCGACCGGCGCCCGAACCTCGCAGCCAGCTAGCTCGGCAGCCGTCGGGGCCCCGCAGAGGGAGGGCTCACCCGGCTCACCGGGGAGCCATGCGTTCTGGACAACGTCTGGGAAGGGGCAAACCGTTTCTGGGACCTGAGCGAGAGGGAGCCTCCGGGGAATCCAGAGCTCTAGGTCCTCCAACTTCACCCCGCGCGGGGTCCTCCCTCTCTCCATCCCTAACCCGTGTGATGGTCCGCCTGCCCCGGGGACCAACGGCAGCAGCCCGGCGTGGGGAGCAGTGAGACCGGGTGTAAGGGGTCTGGAGGACGCGGCGGTAGTGGTCCCAGAACCGGCCAGCGAGGCGGTGGACTGGGGTCTAGGTGTCCGGGCTGGGGGGCAGCCGGGCCTGGCATCGAGGACGCCTTCTAGTTCCAGGCTTGTGGCGGCCGCGCCTGCGCACTGCTGGACGGTGCTCGGGGCCCTCCACCCCCCCGGGTCATCCCTATAAAGGAGGGAAGGTGAGTGCTCACAGACCCGCAGTACTCCTGCCCACTCGGGTCCGCGCCCCGGCGGACTCAAGCCTCGTTCCTATTACAGGCAGTCAAGATAGACCACAGCAACTTGGCCTGGAACTTCTGAGAGCCGGAAGCCCAGGAGTGAGGGGTTCACTGGCACAAGCAGTTCTCAAACTTGACTGCGTAACAGAACTCCTGGAGAATTTTAAAAAGAAGAAGAAGAAGAAGAAACCCTGGCCTCCAGACCCATGAAATTAGAATCTAGGATGGGATCCCCGAGGTCTCCACTCTGCAGCGCGGGTGGAGGGCCAGCGGTGTTGATGAAGGATCGAGGAAGGGCTGGTCTCAGATCAGCAAGGGATCACAGGCAAAGACAAAGGCAGGCCCGCTCCAGCCGCCCCAGAGCTGCTCCCTTGCCCCGTATTACGCTTATTTCCCTTCTCTCAGGCAGTCAGGAAGGCTTCCCGAACCTGAACGTGCCCGGGGCTCCACAGTGGCTCCCATTGTTGGGAGCCATCCTCACCACGTCTGCAGGATAGGGATCCCCTCTGTGTATCAGCTCAGGTTGCCAAGACCCGGGAAACCAGGGGTGTATGTAGACTGCAAGAGCAGGGTCAGGTCTTTTTTTAAGACTTTATTTGTTACAGATAGAGACAGTGACAGTGGAACACAAGCAGGAGTGGGGGAGAGAGAAGCAGGAGAGCCCCGGGCTCCCCACTCGTGGGGAGCCCCACTTGGGGCTCAATCCCAGGACGCTGGGATCATGACCTGAGCCAAAGACAGACACCTAATGACTGAGCCACCCAGGTATCCCAGGGTCAGGTCTTGACAGGGAGCTGGGGGTGAGGGTCCATGACTAGACAAAAGAAGGGCCTCCCAACAGGAGCCAGGGAGGAGACTGTGTGCAGAGCCCAGTGATGTCCTAGTTTTTGCTGTTTCCTGAGGTTTCAAGATCTGGGCAGTGGCCTCTGTCGGCCTGCATGCAGGCTAGACTAGCAAAAATGTGGAGGGTTAGCCCCCACACCTGGCCCCATTTCCAAGGGTTTCCCTGCAACGGAGGTACCCAGCTGGTACTGCTGATCAAAATGCACCTTTTCAAAGTATTCTTCAAAAGTGGCTGCTTCTAGGGCACACTTTCTTCTAGAATGGCTTAAGTTTTGGTATTTCAAGACAAACTTTTCTTTTGAAATTCTGCAGAATCTTGAAAGTAGGAGCCAGAGAGTACATTTTAGCAGCATAGTTCTATATACATATGGATTGGTGTCACTTCCTGAAACTCCTTGTCAGAGGTTTCACTACAAGGAAATGTGGACCTCTCAATACACACACAGAAATATGCATGGGAATGGGGCTCTGGCTGAGGCAGATGTCAGGAAAAATGTGTTGCCCCCCCGCCCCCCAGCTGTCTACCTGCAAGTCCCTGGAGTTCAGGGGGAAGGCAATATACAGACAGGAACAGAAAATAATGTAAAAAGTTAAGCAGGTATCATGCCCCTAACTTGTGATGAGGCTGCTTGTTTTCCAGGACTTTCACTCAAAACCATTTACCTGGGGTAGCTTGTGCTGAACAAGTATTTAACAGAGGCCTTCAGAGACAGGTGCATGAAGGGAAAACACCCAGGTTTTCCTTGGTGGTGTAAAGCGTGGAAACTACCATTCTGTCTTCCAAAGGCCAAGACTGAGCACCAGGACCCCACAGCACCCACTGCACCTGCACACTCTTCTGCAGGGGGGCCCCAACTGTGGGGAAGGGCCAGTGTACCAATGCAAGACGCAGCATCCCCAGAGGAATTACCAGCTGTTTGTGTGTTTCACAGGCATTCACCAGGTATTTAACTGTTTGGGAGGCTGATGTGGACTGAGGAGCCTGCAGGCAGCACTGAGGAGACACCGAAACACCAAAGCCGCCGCTGCCACCACCGGCTGATGCAAGTTTTATTGAGACAATGTACAAACAGGCCAAGGAAACAAGGGTTCTGATGCCGGGACCAGTAACGTAAAATGAATACAAAAATAAAAAGGCACTAATCTGTTAAGAAAAGACACTCGATGTTCTAAGAATATAAGTCATTTAATACTGTTAATTTTATAGCACAAAATAAAACAAGCTATGATCCCCAAAAATAATTTTAAAAGCTTACACAGAAAATATTATTGCCTGAAGTTTATGATCTTTAAGTTACAGGTCAAAAGTTTTGTGTTGTTGTTGTCATTTTAAAACACACAGTGAAGACCGTCTAGAAGCAAGGCCACTGTTCCTCCTGCAGAGACAACGACCCTGTCTCAGGGAACTGTCCTTCTACTCCTTTAGAATATACAACCAGCTCAGTTTCCACACTGATAGCAGTTAACCAGGGACAGAGGTCTCTGGTCCCAGAGGGTGGAGTTTGAGGCAGAGCTCAGTGGTGTCCACAGAAAGCATTAGTCTTAGGTACTGTGTTAAAACAATCAAAAAGTCACTCATTTTAAGAGGTTAATGAACATAATATTAAAGGATTAAATTATAAACACCTGGCACAAAAACACATCATCCCTTTTCAAAAATAAAATGGTAATATTCCTCTGAGCAAACATTATAAGAGCAGTGGCCGTCTGCCTTGGCCTGTCTTGTCTGTAAACAGCTGTAAAAGAAAGTCAGCACGGAGCCAGGGATCCTTGAGCTCCAAGGAGGGAGCAGCTGTCTTTCCCCTCTTTCCGTTTTCCAACAGTGAGCACAGAAGGTGTCTTGTCCGGGTGACCAAAGTTGTCAAATGGCAGCTTGTGGACACGTGCTCCTCTTCCACCGTGCCATCAGGTGGTACCACACCACAAAGAAATGACAAGGATGACTCCTGTGTTGGGAGGTCCTTCTCAGGATAAATAAGTTTTGAGTTAAACCACCAATGCCCTAGAGTTCATAATTTGTTCAGTTCCCAAGTGAGTTAATTTAACATCCAAGTATTTTCTTAAGTGACACACAGTAGACCAGAACAATTAGCAATAATGAACAATCCTTAAAGGAGACCAACCAAGGAGCAAAGGCAGCTCCTCTGAAAGATTCGCATCACTTTCTGAAACAGGAAGTCTTCCCCAATCACTGGGGAACCCAGGCACGAAGCTGAGGCGAGGATTTTTTTTTTCTTGTATATTTAGTGTGATGAAGAGAATCTCCCTGCCTGATAAAAAAAACTAGTAAGGTCCTAAGTCAAAAAGGTACTACTTTTGGCACATATCCCAAGAGTTCAGAACTCAAGGCTCACCTTATTTTGGGCTCCCAATCTCCTGGGCAGCCCTGGAGACATGCACACGGGCTGAGTGACAAGCAGGCTATTATGAAGCCAAAGTAGGTTTGCAGGTGCTCGGATTCTGAAGTGGTCCACGTGAGGTGGGTCTTGCTATGGGTCCACAGACATGGATGAAGGGAAATCGTCCTTCCCAAAATGCCCATACATTTCTTGTACTCCAAACCAACTACTGTCACCAAAACGTGCCAAGCCCCTCAGTTAAACTTGGTTTTAAAAAGTCTTAAGGTTTGTGTCCTCTTTGAGCAAGGCACAAACTCCACCTTCTGCTGGCCGGCTCCCTCAGTACCGGGTCACCAGCTGCAAGGTGAGCGCTGTGTCCAGGTGGACAGCAGGGATGCCACCATGCATGTGCCACTCGCTGTGGGAGCTGGGCTGGGCCTGAACTCAGAATAAGAGGCAACTACAATGGAGAGGCAGCACCTTCAGAGCAAGAGGTGGCCACAGTGCTCACTGATTAGGGAGAGCAGACTGCATTTTTCCCAGGAAAACCACAGACAGGCAGCCACAATATTTTTCTCAACTGATTATTAACTTTGTCACAGAAACACTTTCAAGATTCTTTAATACGGTAGTTACCTGCCTAATGGAATACTGATTTAAAGAGAGATTGAAAAAAATGGTTGCTCTGCTGGTTCTGTCACCACAAAAATATACATCACTCTAACTCAAAACCCAAGACCTCTGGGAGACAGGGCCATGGTTAGAGCAGACGCTCAGCAAACGATGCAATCACTCATTAGATGGCTGCTACATTTCTAGGTCTGCTGTATTCATTCTGAGCTGAGGCCTGTCTTCAACAATTTCTAGAAGGGAGAGCAGACTGAATTGCATGAAGGTTCCAAAATCCTAAACTGCTATATGCACCAGACAAGGGATCAGCCACACCTTTGTACCAAGCTGGCTTGTATGAACAGCCCTCTTTTAGCTAACAAGGAAATGTTAACATCAAATTGCTAAATGGTTAATGGTTCTCGTAGTCACTAAAATTTTAGACATCAAATGCATGAGTCAATTTCCAGAGTCTGCATTTTCTCTACCTCGGAGCATCACGGATACAGAGACCGGGGAACCAGTATTAGCAGCACCATCTTTCTCTGGCAGCCTTGTGAGCGTGGGCTGCGGCAGTGAGGAGTGGGCCTCAGTGAGAAGAATTTTTAAAGTTTCATTAATGAATTCAATGATTCTATGAACAACCTTTTTAAAGAAACTTAATTCCTATACCTTAAAGGGGTGTATTCACTAAAAAGCTGTACAGAAAACTGGCCATGTGCTTCCCCCCATTGCTCCTGTCGTCACGGCCAACAAGGTAAGCAAAGCTTTCCCCAAATCACCCCCCACTCTGATGCTTTTGAGGACAACGTAATCCAAGAGGCCACGCACACAAGCTTGGCACACTATGACTGATTTTTCTGTGTGTTGTTTGCTATATGGCAAAACAGGTACAACTGGCAACCAAGGGCTGGTGTTTTTGTTGTTTGTTTTCATATTCCTTTAGTTACAGCAGCTTCAGTTTGGAAGCTCAGAGGCACGTGTCATTCCTTACAATATCACAAAAATCCAACCTGCTACTTAAAAACCTGTTCAGAACACACAAGTCTAATTAAGTCTTCCAAAACCAAACCAAAAAGGAAAAAAAAGGAGCCAGATTTGGGGAGTTTAGGACAGAATTCCCTCTTCTTTAAGGTTCATTTGCTCTGTTCTTCAAAGGAAAAACAAAGTGGTGCCTGAGCCACTGCTTTGTGGAACAGCGACGGCAATACCTCACCACGGCCTCAAGCTCCATTTGGTGAACGGGACAGAATCAGTCACAAGAACAAACAGGGCAGTGATGAGAAGACAGACCCCTTCCTTGTCAACTTCTCTCCACTTGTGTGCTTCCACCAGTATTTCCAGTTTATGATCCAAAAGAACTCTAAAATCTGCTACTCTTTGACAATACAACTATGATACAAATGCCGAGGCAGCCACTGTGTGCATTCCAAATGTGTATGAGAGACCGCCACTCTGCAGAAAGCTGGACATCGGCAATGCAGTGTAACTTGCCTATGAGAGAGAATGCTTTCCCACTTCAAAGGAGACTATGACAGGCAGAACAAGGAAGCAGCAGAAAACAGGCAACAGCAATCACTCGTTTTCATCAGGGTTTTGAGGGTCAATGATTTTGACATGTGTAAAGGGGAAGAGCCCTTTGCGCCCGTTCACTTCGCCTTCCCACTGGCCATTTATATTCATCCTTGTGACTTTCACAATGTCACCAACCTGTAAGGATGGAGAAAGAAGACAAAGTCAGCATTTTCTCTGCAAACTAAAAAAAAAAGTTTACTTTATCTTACTTATTTATTGAAAGGCTTACTTTAAGCCATACCCACTGTTCTATCCAAAGGAACCTACAGATTTTTTTAAGGATTTATTTTTTTCAGTGCTCAAACCAAAATCAAGCAGTGCCAAAGACACAAGGTGCTACCAATAAGCCTAGTGTTGTTCACAGCTGGTGAGAGTGTGTATTTAAAAAAAAAAAAAAAAAAAAAAAAGGTTTTATTTATTTATTTGTCAGAGAGAGAGAGAAAACACAAGCAGGAAGAGTGGCAGGCAGGCAGAGGCGGAGAAAGCAGCAGGTTCCCCGCCGAGCAAAGAGCCACATACAGTACTCGATCCCAGGATTCCAGGATCATGACCCGAAGGCAGCGGCCCAACCGACTGAGTCACCCAGGCACCCCTGAGAATGTGTATTAAATGAAGCAGCTTCTGAGCACAAAAGCAGCTTTTTTTTCCTCCCTATATTGGTCACTAACTCCAACAGGAAAGAAATGAACACAACTCAGAATGGTGAAAGTGAAATCGCACAAAAAAGTGTAAAAAAAAAAAAAAAAAAACCCCACAAAACTAGGGGCACCTGGGTGGCTCACACGGTTAAGTGCCTGCCTTCAGCTCGGGTCATGATCCTGGAGTCCCAGGACAGAGTCCCACATCAGGCTCCGGGCTCAGTAGAGAGTCTGCTTCTCCCTCCACCCTCACCGCCCTGCACCCCACTCCTGTGCTCTCTCTCATTCTCAAATAAATAAATAAAATCTTTAAAAAAATTTTGAAAATCTATCTCCACCCCAATTTACATGGGGGTGGAACTGCTGTCACCAAGACCTCACTCACCATGCCATCTCCCCCAATGCCCAGCAGCAATAATGTCTCCCTGAGTTGTTCATTCCCTGGCCTCTCTATGGGGCCATCACAGGGGAAGGAAGCCCAGGCCTGAGCATCTTTTTAGGACTTTAAACTGCAGGGTGAAAGAAATCCTAGTTATTGTCAGAGGACAGGCACCAGTTAGGGGCTGCTCAACTCATCAAAGGGAAGGCAGGAATTCTGTTTCGGAAGTGGTTTTCAAATTGTTCTGCAGACCCACAGAGCTTTAGAGAGGTGTTTTCAGGGCCCAACAAATGTCTGATTGGGATTTCAACTTAAGCCTGTATTTTATAAAGTTATAAGAGAAGACAGTACATGGGAATGCTCTACTGCTACATTAAACCGTGCTGCCCCAGCTGCTTTCCATGCACATCTTCCTTGGGATGAAGCTGCCTGTGCCATGTGTCTGACTGAAGACTCCCCAGATGACAAGGTAAAGGCTAAAAAGGCTAAAAGAGACCTATCATTACTTGCAACAAAACACATTCAGAAATAAGCTGGACGCTGAAGTGGATAGCAGACTGCATCTGTCATTCATGTTATTTCCAGTTTTTTCCTTCCCATTCTGTCAACTGTCCCAATTGCCTTTCTAGCTATTTCTTATAAATCTCAACTAAAAAATACATTTATACTTATAAAAAATGTTTAATCTCACAACTAGGTTTCACACATTATCTCATTTGGAAAAAAAGGGTCTTCTTTCTGCTAAAGCTACTGTCCTTGGGGCACCTGGGTGGCTCAGCTGGTTAAGTGTCTGCATTTGGCTCACATCATGATCTTGGGAGTCTCAGGATCAGCCCTGCGTTGGGCTCCTTGCTCAGTGGTGAGTCTATTACTCCCTCTGCCTTTCACCCCACTTGTGCTCTCTCACTCTCCCTTTCTCAAATAAAATCTTACAAACAAACAAACAAAGCAAGCTAGCTACTGGTCCAGCAAGCTGACTGCTGGCCTGGAATGACCACAGATCCCAGAGATGACAAGGCAGCTTTATAAGTCTACCTGTACACAGCTCTGGGCTCTAAAGCCAACCTTGGAGCCCTATCTGCCTCTCTTGGTTACTAGGTGAGCCACTGCCTTGTGAGAAAAGGAGGTATGTTTTCTGAGGAGAACCCAGAGAAGGGAGGCTATGTATGAACTAATTCATTTGAATTAGTATGTAAGATGGCATGAGGCTAGCATGTGGGGTGCCTGGGTAGCTCAGTGGATTGAAGCCTCTGCCTTTGGCCCAGGTCCCGCATCGGGCTCTCTGCTGGGCAGGGAGCCTGCTTCCCTTCCTCTCTCTCTGCCTGCCTCTCTGCCTACTTGTGATCTCTGTCTGTCAAATAAATAAAATCTTTAAAAAAAAAAAAAATGGCTAGGACGAGCAGAAACTCTAAAACCTGGTGATACGGTCTATAAAACAGAAGTAAACAAGAAACAGAAAGCCAAAGAAAAAAACAAAAGGGGCTCCTGGGCAGCTCAATTGGTTTGGGGGGGGGGGCGCAGAGGGTGTCTGACTCTTGGTTTCAGCTCAGGTCATCGAGCCCCCGTGTCAGGCTTCCCACTCATTAGGGAATCTGCTTTTATCCTCTCTCCCTCTGCCCCTCCTCCAGCATATGCTTTCTCTAAAATAAATATATCTTGTGGGGGGGAGGTGGGGAGTAAGGTGCCTAAGATGAGAAAAACTTCAGAGACCCAAACTCCAGACTTCAACACTTATTTAGACCATGGCCCAAACAGAGGATAGCCATTTCTTTCTTTCAAGATTTTATTTATTTGAGAGAGAGAGAGCAGGACACAGAGAGAGAATCTGAAGCAGACTCCACACTGAGCACAGAGCCTAACACAGGGCTGGATGCTTAACCAACTGTGCCATCCAGGCACCCCAAGATCACCCATTTCTTTCTTTTTTTTTTTTAGATGTTATTTATCTCAGAGAGAGTGAGAGCGAGCGAGCATGAGAGTGGGGTGAGGGGCAGAGGGAGAAACAGACTCTACGAAGAGCAGGGAGCCCAATGTGGGGCTTGATCCCAGGACTCCAGGATCCTGACACCTGAGGTGAAGACAGCACCAAAAAAGAAGTCCCTTTATAGGGAGGTTTGGAGATATGTTGCTTAGATGACTGAGTGCCTCTCTACACAGGCCACTGGGAAGCAGACAGCTTAAGGTTTTGTCAATGTCTTCCAAGTTTGTAAACTTTGTGATTTTGTTCTGATGTAACTACATACCAATATGAAAGTGGTTCACGCTGCTTAGAGCCAGTGGGAAGGTCCAAAGAGGACAGAGAAGGAAACATGCCCCTGTGGAGTATGCTACACAGACCTGGTTTCCAATTCAATGGATAGCAGGAGTCGGGACCTGTTTTCACAGAGGTTTTTACCTGCAGACCTTCTTCAGAGATGTTACCACCTCTCGATCCCCAAGGATCCCTCCTACAAGGCAGGCTGGGATAACAGATCTACAGTCTGGAGCTCTCCAATGTCACAGGCTGCTGGTTCACTACAAAGCAGAGGTAAAAGCCAGCAGCATCCAATCCTGGCCATCTGTGTCCCTGCCACCTTGCATAGTGCAAAGGCAGCATGCCCAACTGTGCCTGGGACCACTCGACCTCCCGCTCTCAGTCTCTGCTCACCAAGACAGCCACTGTTTTTCATGCTCTATCTTCACAACATTCCCCCTTGTGAACCTAGACTGGCTGCTCTGAGTTGTCTACCTCTCCATCCTCCAGTTTTTTATTTTACCATTTTACTTGTGATTCTCCAAACCTACTGAGAAAAATGCAGTCACCACATTTAGGTGGAAAACAGCACTATTAACAAATGAAACTTCTCACCTTGTGGAAACCAGCCTTAATACTTGGTAAAATGAGAAAATAAGGCTCCCTGATTAGAACACAGTATAAATAAGAAAAAACAAATTGCCCTAAGTTCCTGCCTAAATTCTGACTCAAACTCTATTATTTAGGAGCACCATTAATTCAACTCAGTGGTAGGATGGCTTATAAAGAGTTAATCTGATGGGCGCCTGGGTGGCTCAGTGGGTTAAGCCTCTGCCTTCAGCTCAGGTCATGGTCTCAGGGTACTCAGAGCCCCACATCGGGCTCTCTGCTCAGCGGGAAGCCTGTCCCCCCCACCCCCAACCCGCCTGTCTCTCTGCCTACTTGTGATCTCTCTCTCCCTGTCAAATAAATAAAATCTTAAAAAAAAAAAAAAGTTAACCTGGTAAGTAAGAATTAAGATTCTAGGGCGCCTAGGTGGATCAGTCTGTTAAGCACCTGACTCTTGACTCAGCTCAGGTTGTGATCCTGGGGTCATGACATTGAGCCCCATGTCAGGCTCCACGCTTAGCACAGAACCTACTTCAAATTCTTCTCTTTCTCCCTCTGTGTGCCCCCCTCCTGCTCACGTTCGCATCCAACTCTCTCAAATAAATAAATATATTCCTAAAAAAATTCGACTCTTAAAAATTTTTATTTTTTAAAGTAAGCTCTAGGTCCAGTGTAGGGCTTGAACTCATGACCCCAAGACCAAGAGTTGCACTTCCACAAAATAAGCCAGCCACGTGCTCAAGAATTAGACTTCATATGATGAAAAGTTCTGAGACAAAAATAAAATGCCAAATACTAGATATGTAAAGGAGAGAGTGTGTAAAAAGCAACTCATGTATTTACAGATTACATTATTGTAATTATTTTCAAATTTATGTCACAGGTTCAACTGAAACACTGCAGTTGGTTGAACAATTAAAATTACCATTTTTTTTTATTTTTAAAAAAGATTTTATTTGTCAGAGAGATAGAGGGGAGTGTGCACAAAACAGGGGGAGTAGCAGGCAGAGGGAGAAGCAGTCTCCTCACAGAGCAAGGCGCCCGATGCAGGACTGATCCCAGAACCCTGGGATCATGACCTGAGCCAAAGGCAGATGCTTAATGGACTGAGCCACCCAAGTGTTCCAAACAATTAAAATTTAAAGGTAAAGACTGAGAATTCTATTTTTGAGATCTGCATTAAAAATAAAGTTAATAAAAATTTGTAAAATACCCAGTGGAAAAAAATTACAACTAAAAATACATTTTCTCAGGCACCTGGGTGGCTCAGTGGGTTAAGCCGCTGCCTTTGGCTCAGGTCATGATCTCAGGGTCCTGGGATCGAGTCCCACATCGGGCTCTCTGCTCTGCAGGGAGGGAGCCTGCTTCCTCCTCTCCCTCCCTCTGCCTGCCTGTTTGCCTGCTTGTGATCTCTGTCTGTCAAATGAATAAATAAAATCTTAAAAAAAAAAAACAAGAAAAAAAACCCCCACATTTTCTCTGGTGTTGCCTTAAAAGGAATTAACAATTAGAGGGAGAGAATCAACAGATTTAATAGTAAAAACTGAGTTTTAATATATTTGGGACATATTAAAGACTTTTGAAATATAGGTTGTTAACAGATAATTAGTGCTTGGAGTCCAAGTACTGCTCTTTCTCCAAGTCATAATATTTTCATTTATAGATAGTAGAAAGAGAATGTCTTTTTTATTCCTATCTGGGAAAAATCATACAAATGTTTTTGATAATTATGAAAAATTTCATGTTCTATAAAGTGGACCAAGGAATTAGTTTTATTATTATTATTTTTTTTTTTTGAGAGAGAGAGAGAGCGCGCACGCATGGGAGTGGTTGGGCAGAAGGAGAGGGAGAGAGACTCTTAAGCAGGCTCCACATCCATGCAGAGCCTGGCACAGGGCTCCACCTCACAACCCTGAGATCATGACCCGAGTGGAAATCAAAAAATCAAAATCAAAAGAGTTAACTGACTGAGCTACCCAGGCAAACCCAAGGAGTTAAGTATAACTTAAATATTCTTCTTCTACCTTACAGAAATCACAAAACAGGAAAACCCTAATTATGTTACTTGTTTCTAATAATGAAAATTTTCAGATCTGTTTATAAGGGAATTTCTAATGTGAATAAAGAACCTTGAGTTATAGTACAGACTTTGTAGAAATCACACAGCTGGAAGCTGAAGTTGATGGAAACCTGGAAAAATGGCTTACAACCAATCTTATTCCGTTAAAAAGTAGTAATGTGGGGCACCTGGGTGGCTCAGTGGTTAAGCCTCTGCCTTCGGCTCAGGTCATGATCCCAGGGTCCTGGGATCGAGCCCCGCATCGGGCTCTCTGCTCAGCGGGGAGCCTGCTTCCTCCTCTCTCTCTGCCTGCCTCTCTGCCTACTTGTGGTCTCTGTCTGTCAAATAAATAAATAAAATCTTAAAAAAAAAAAAAAAAAGTAGTAATGTTTAAGCACAAACATAAGATACAGTAAGAGTGAACATGCAAATTAAAATCAGGTCTGCTCAGCGGGAAGAGAAAAACCTGCAAGCAGGAGCTACTAGGATGCTACAATCTAGACCCCTGCATAAGGGCCACATCTCTCAATTTCCTCGAACTCTTCAGTTCACCTGTTCTAGACCCTTGGCCTCTTTGAGCCTTTCAGTGCAGGAACCTGCTGTCTCATGTCTGGAGCTCAATGAAGCTGATAAGATGAGGTACTTCACTGTCTGGCCTTTCCCTCCACCGTACAATTCCTTCCTTATCTCCCTTTCATCTAAGAAAACATACTGCCTCTGTCTTTATTTTTAAAATAATGAAATGGGCGGCGCCTGGGTGGCTCAGTTGGTTGGGCATCGGGACTCTTCATCTCAGTTCAGGTCATGATTTCATGGGTCATGGGATGGAGCCTGCCCAGATCTGGTTCCCCTCAATCGGCTTGAGGATTCTCAGCCTCTATCACCCCCTGCACTCACATGCACTCCCCCTCTTTCTAAAAATAAATACATAAATCTTTAAATAATGAAATACGAAAGAAAAGTCATGGACAGAAAACCATTGGTATCATTCTAAATTGACTTCTAGTTGTTATTATTAATATCACAAAGAAAATACAATTAATGCATTAAAACAGACAACAAGGCAAGGACAAGTAAGAGGATGTGTGAGTATATAGCTGTAGAGAGAATTCTGTGAGGAAAGGGAAGGGGAACCAGGGGAGCAAACACCCAGGTGGACTCTGCTATACAAAGGGACGATGCCCGGGGCACCTGGATGGCTCAGTGGGTTAAGCCGCTGCCTTCGGCTCAGGTGATCTCAGGGTCCTGGGATCGAGTCCCGCATCAGGCTCTCTGCTCAGCAGGGAGCCTGCTTCCCTCTCACTCTCTCTGTCTGCCTCTCTGCCTACTTGTGATCTCTGTCAAATAAATAAACAAAACCTTAAACAAACAAACAAACCCCACAAAGGGACGATAGCCTTAGGGCATCTGTGCAGTATGTAAGTAGTAGGCTGGCACTCAGAGCCAGATCAAATTCTGCCAAGGTATTGTAAAAAAAAAAAAAAAAAAAAGGCTAAGGCCAAGAATGAGCGCAAACTGAAAAGAAACAAAGCTACAGTTTGGGGCCAATGAGTGTTGTTGACAGGTACTGGGCCCTGCAACTTCAGTTTTTGTTTGCTCTACTCATTTGATGTCCTACAAAAAATACTTTGGAATTCTGTCATTTCTACCTATGCTTTCTCTATCTTCAACTGGACTCCAGATGCCCAGAGAGAGTATATTTTGCCTGAAGTCTGCAATCCTAGCTTGCCCTGGCTGACATTTAATAAATGTGAAAGAAAACAAAGTCTCACTTTCCTGAAAACCTGGCCTGGGGCAGCCCTCTCCCACATCTTGGGTGAGCGCATCCCTCAAGCCTGGGGGCGAGAAACATGCTCTGACCCTCTGCTAATGCCCCCCTCCTTGGTTTCCCCAGCCTCTTACTACCTGGCTCTAAGTATAGCCATCCTGCCCTGATCTGCCTTCCGGCATCTAATGTTACCCCAGCCTAACCAGCCCAGCTCCCAATCACCCTACTTTCCTACAGCCAGACCGTACCTACCACATTTGACTACTGCTCCCACCATTTCAGTGAGGAGCACCTGATAGTCCGAAGTCAGTAGCGCAAGTCCAGTTCTCTCCCTCCAATGCTCCAAGGCATCTGAAGTAGGAGACTTCACTTGCCCCTTCTCACTCCCTGCTGCTCAGCTCTTCTTTTTTGTGGTATTCTATAAAATAACACTACTATCAGGTGGGTACTTCCCATTTGGCATTTGTGGAAAGCAAGGCTTTGTGATGCCAGGTGCCTTATTCTCCAAGATTCTGGCAGACTCGCCCAAGGAGCCTCCATTCTCTGCTCTGCCACGGTCACCTCTCCACCCCTAATACACACCACACAGTACTCTCTGAAGGAGGACATTTGTTTTGCTTATTTTGCACTCCATGTCACAGGTCTTTTGTAAACTACTTTCTGGAGAAGTCTGCAGAATCACAGTTAAAGAGACAAGAGAAAACTATAGGTTGATGTCCCCCATCTGATAGATGGCCAAGCAGAGAAGCAAGGTGTTGGGAGAACCGAAGTGATAGGCACAGGATCTAAAGACAGTAAAAGACCTTTAAAAAAGACAAACAGAACTGGGTCACTGCTTTTAAACCTCCAAACACCTTTTCTCTGCCTAAGAGCAACATCCCAACTCCAGTCTTCAAGGCTCTGCCTCATCTGGGTCCTGACTCCTCCCATCTCTGACCTCAATTCATGCCTCTCTGCTCCTCTCCTCCAAGCTACACTGGCTTTGTTTTAATTTTTCAAACTTGCCAATCTCTGCCCCAGATATGGACTATACGACAGACACAAGGACATGATGTAAATACAATTCTACAACTCCACATCTTTTTTTTTTTTTTTTGAAGATTTTATTTATTTATTTGACAGAGATCAGAAGCAGGCAGAGAGGAGGCAGGCAGAGAAAGAGAGGGAAGCAGGCTCCCCACAGAGCAGAGAGCCCGATGTGGGGCTCGATCCTAGGACCCTGGGATCATGATCTGAGCCAAAGGCAGAGGCTTTAACCCACTGAGCCACCCAGGCGCCCCCAGGAGCTACTGCTTTGATCCAGGGAACCCTGACTAGTAGAGATAAGTCAGTCAAGGTTCAGGCTAGGAAGAAAGAATGAATAGGAGAGACATCTGAGGGTCATCTGACCATTAATGTTCATTCTGGCCTTGCAAGAGCTCTTACATGTCAAAACATAACATGTCATTCCTCATGCTATTGCTAGCTTAGTCCAAGGCCCTTCCCATGGGGAACAAGCCCTAGAACACCAACACAGGAAAGATGCCCTGGCTGTGTTATGTTACCAGCTGCCCACAATTACAGGCCTGGATGTGGACCAGCTTCTTCACAGATCCACTAAAGAATGCTTAGGCTCAGATCCTAAGATGCCATCTTGCTGCTCCTTTCATCACTCCCGATTCTGGTACCATGCCTTCCTTTGGCTTCAGAGTAGGACTGAGCCCACAGAACCACTCACTTCTGAGAGCAGATTGATCAAACTCTGCTCGAAGTTGGTGGATATCAACTCAGTTCAAGGAGCACTCTAGGCCTGAACAGGAACATGTGGCTGATCCTATCAACAGATCAAGAGGAGACACATACCTTACTAAATGTCACCCTATGACAATCCTTATCATTACAAGAAATGCCACACTATTATCTTTGTGCCTGGCTACACTCAGTACTTGTGAAGTACACACATCAACTCTAAAATTAAGCACATACCAGTAGAACACTAACCAGTCCCATTCTGTGTCTAGTGAGACCACGCAAGAAGGCAAGAGGGCACTTCCTGAGGCTAGCAATAATTTCCTATCTTTCTGTTTGTCCAGAGCATACACAGAAGGGCTCTGGCAAAAACTCTACTGCTTGACTTTTGGCACCTGATTCCAAGAGCAGTCAAAGCCCTGGAGGGCCCAAGCGCTGGCTGTCAGTAGCTTTTTGCCTCCCCAGTCTCCTTTCCCAATTAGGGTATCTGCAGATTATACTCTCAGGTTACATAAAAATAAAATCAGGAGCACAATGGATTAAAATGGAATCAGAAGTTCTAACTTGGGGGGTGCCTGGGTGGCTCAGTGGGTTAAGGCCTCTGCCTTCGGCTTAGGTCATGATCCCGGAGTCCTGGGATTGAGCCCCGCATCGGGCTCTCTGCTCAGTGGGGAGCCTGCTTCCCTTCCTCTCTCTCTGCCTGCCTCTCTGCCTACTTGTGATCTCTGTCAAATAAATAAATAAAAATCTTTTTTTTTTTATTAAAGATTTTATTTATTTATTTGACAGAGAACACAAGTAGAGAGGCAGGCAGAGAGAGAGAGAGAGAGAAGTAGGCTCTACACTGAGCAGAGAGCCCGATGCGGGGCTCAATCCCAGGACCCTGGGATCATGACCTGGGCCGAAGGCAGAGGCTTTAACCCGCTGAGCCACCCAGGTGCCCCAATAAATAAAAATCTTAAAAAATTTTTTTAAGAAGTTCTAACTTGGGTGACATGAATATATCTCAGAAATCAAAGAACATCCTGAAAGTATACACAGAATTGTACGTAAGTGCATTAATGTATGTTGTTTTCCTGTAGAAACTTTCATCAGATTCTAAAAGGGGTCCATAACCCACAAAAGGTATAAAACACAACAATCCATGTCCTGCAACCACCAGGCAGTTTTAATTCTGTGATATGTGGCTTTCATTCATTTACTTGTTCAGCAAATAAGAGGGCTGCTTACCAGTTAACACTTCTTATGAAAACAGGGTTTTACTTTAAGATGGGCCAGGGGTTAAAGGCCAGTATGCTGTGATTCAAGAGAATGTGGGCTATGGGAAGAAAGAAGTAAAACTTATCTTCATTTGCAGAAGATGGGATCCTATATATAAAAAATTCCAAAGATTCCACAAGAAAGCTATTAGAGCTAGTAAAATTCAGCAAAGTTACAGGGTACAAGATCAACACACAAGTACCAGTTGTGTTTCTATAAACCAGTAATGAACAATTCCATTTAGGGGCACCTGGCTGGCTCAGTTGATGGAACATGTGACTCTTATTGATCCTGGGGCTGTGGGTTTGGGCCCCATGCTGGATGTAGAGATTACTTTAAAAAAAAAAAAAAAAAAACGTAAGCAACAAAAATACAGGGGCACCTGGGTGGCTAAGTAGGTTAAGCATCTGGATTGAGCTCAGGTCACCATCCCAGGGTCCTGGGACTGAGTCCTTTATCATGTTTCCTGGCTCAGCAGAGATCCTGTTTTTCCCTCTGCCGTCCATTCCCCCTGCTTGTGCTCTTGCTTGCTTGCTGACAAATAAAATATTTTTTAAAAAAACCCCAAAACACAATTCCATTTACAGTGGCATCTAAAAGAATAAAATAACTGGGAATAAATTAATAGTGTGTTTTTCCAGAGGAAAACATGGAACACTACAAAATGTTGCTGAAAAATATTAAAGATTTAAGTAAATGGCAAGACATCTTGTGTTCATAGACAAGAAGCCTTAGTATTATCAAGATGTCAATACTAATCAGAGATCTACAAATTCAACACAATCTCTATCAAAATTCTGTTTTTGCAGAACTGGAAAAGCTGATCTTCAATGTGTATACATGGAATTCCAAGACACCCTGAACAGCTAAAACAATCTTGCAAAAGAACAAAGTGTAAGACCCATACTTCACAACTACTACACAAAGCTGTAGTAAACAGAAACAGTGTGGTATTGGCATACAGACACATATATAGACTAACGGAATAGAGAGTTCAGAAGTAAACACAAACATTTATGACCAAATGATTTTTTTTTTTTTTTTTAAAGATTTTATTTATTTATTTGTCAGAGAGAGCGAGCACAGGCAGACAAAGTGGAAGGTAGAGTCAGAGGGAGAAGCAGGTTCCCTGTGGAGCAAGGAGCCCGATGTGGGACTCGATCCCAGGACGCTGGGATCATGACCTGAGCCGAAGGCAGCTGCTTAACCAACTGAGCCACCCAGGCGTCCCAATTTAAAAAGATTTATTAGAGAGACAGCGCACAAGCACTTGAGTGTTATGTGGGGGGAGGGGAGGGGCAGAGGGAGAGAATCTTCAAGCTGACTCCCCACTGAGCATGGAGACTGCCATGGGGCTCATCCATGAGATTACAACCTGAGCCAAAACCAAGAGTCAGTCATTCAACCAACTGAGCCACCCAGGCGCCCTTATGACCAAATGATTTTTGACAACAGTGCCAACTTCATTCAAACGAGGAAAGAATAATTTCTTTTTTTCTCTCTCTCTTTTTTTTTTTTAAAGATTTTATTTATTTATTTGACAGAGATTACAAGCAGGCAGAGAGGCAGGTAGAGAGAGAGAGGAGGAAGCAGGCTCCCTGCTGAGCAGAGAGCCCGATGCGGAACTCGATCCCAGGACCCTGAGATCATAACCTGAGCCGAAGGCAGCGGCTTAACCCACTGAGCCACCCAGGAGCCCTAGGAAAGAATAATTTCTTGAACAAGAGGTACTGGTGGCTCAGTGGGTTAAGCCGCTGCCTTCGGCTCAGGTTATGATCTCAGGGTCCTGGGATCGAGTTCCGCATCGGGCTCTCTGCTCAGCAGGGAGCCTGCTTCCTCCTCTCTCTCTGCCTGCCTCTCTGCCTACTTGTGATCTCTGCCAAATAAATAAATAAATAAATAAATAAATAAATAAATAATCTTTAAAAAACAAAAACAAACAAACAAAAAAACTAACTCACAGTGAAAAAACAAATTACCTATGAGAGCCATACCCATAAAACTCTTAGAAAAAAACAATGGGGTAAATCTTTGTGACCTTGAATTTGGTAAGACATTCTTAGATATGACATCAAAAGCATAAGCAGCAGAAGAAAAATCAGGTAAGTTGGATTTCATCAAAATAAGAATACGCATCGGGGCGCCTGGATGGCTCAGTTGGTTAAGTGTCTGCCTTTGCCTCAGGTCATGATCTCAGAGTCCTGGGATTGAGTCCTGCATCGGGCTCTCCTCAAGGGGAGCTTCCCTCTTTCCCTTTTCTTCTCCTCCCTGCTCATGTGCATGTTCTCTCTCTCTCTCAGATAAATAAAATCTTAGGGAAAAAATGTGCATCAAAGCACACTACAAAGAAAATGAAAGGAAAACTTACAGAAGGGAAAAAAATTTGGAAATCATGTATCTAATAAGAACTCAATATCCAGAATATATAAAGAACTTTTCTTAAAGCTCAACAACAAAAAACAATCCAATTAAAACATTAGCAAAGGGGGCTCCTGGGTGGCTCAGTCATTGGTCTGCCTTTGGCTCAGGTCATGATCCCTGGATGCTGAGATCAAGCCCGGCATCAGGCTCCCTGCTCAGCAGGAAGCCTGCTTCTCCCTCTGCCATTCCCCCTGCTTGTGTTCCCTATCTTGCTGTGTCTCTCTCTTGTCAAATAAATAAAAATTTTCTTTTAAAGATTTTATTTATTTGACAGAGAGAGATCACAAGTAGTCAGAGAGGCAGGTGGTGGGGTGGGGAGCAGACTCACTGCTGAGCAGAGAGCCCATTACGAGGCTCGATCCCAGGACCCTGAGATCATGACCTGAGCCTAAGGCAGAAGCTTAACCCACTGAGCCACCCAGGTTCCCCAAATAAATAAAATCTTAAAAAACAAAACAAAACAGGGTGCCTGTGTGGCTCAGTTGGTTGGACAACTGCCTTTGGCTCAGGTCGTGATCCTGGAGTTCCAGGACTGAGTCCCGCGTTGGGCTCCCTGCTCAGCGGGAGTCTGCTTCTCCTTCTGACCTTTTCCCCTCTCATGCTCTCAGTCTGTCAAATAAATAAATAAAATCTTAAAAAAAACAAAAACAAAAACAAAAACTAAAATATTTAAAACAAAAACAGAAACAAACAAAACACGGGCAAAGGACTTGAGTATTTTCCCAAAGAAAACATAAAAAATGGCCAAGAAGCACATGAAAAGATGTTTGATATCATTAGTAATTACAGAAATGCAAGTCAGAATTTTAAAAATGGAAAAACAGTAAGTGTTGGTGAGGACATGGAGAACTGGAACCCTTGTGCACTGCTATAAAATGGTGCAGCTACTGTGGAAAACTATGGTGGGTCCTCAAAAAGTTCAGTATGGTTACCATATGACCCAGCAACTCCTCGCTTAGGTATATACCCCAAAAAACTGAAAACAGGTATTCAAACAAAATATGTACATGAATATTCATAACACTATTCTCAACAGCTAAAAGGTGAAAATAACTTTGAGGTCACCTAAAGAATGCATAAACAAAATGTGATGTATTGGGACGCCTGGGTGGCTCAGTTGGTTAAGCAGCTGCCTTCGGCTCAGGTCATGATCCCAGGGTCCTGGGATCGAGTCCCACATTGGGCTCCTTGCCCTCCGCAGGGAGCCTGCTTCTCCCTCTGACTCTGCCTGCCATTCTGTCTGCCTATGCTCGCTCTCGCTCACTCTCTCTCTCTGACAAATAAATAAATAAAAAAAAAAATCTTTAAAAAAAAAAAAAAATGTGATGTATTGATACAACGGAATATTATTTGGCCATAAAAAGAATGAAGATACAGGCTACCACATGGATGAACCTTAAAATATTATACTAAGTGAAATAAGCCAGTCCCTTGGGGTACCTGGGTGGCTCAGGGGGTTAAGGTTCTGCCTTTAGCTCAGGTCATGATCTCAGGGTCCTGGGATCAAGCCCTGCATTGGGCTCTCTGCTTGGCAGGGAGCCTGCTTCCCCCCTGCCTCTCTGCCTACTTGTGATCCCTCTCTGTCAAATAAATAAATAAAATCTTAAAAAAAAAAAAGTTAAGGGAAATAAGCCAGTTCCGAAGGACAAATACTATAGGATTCCATTTATCTGAGGTATCTAGAATAGGCACATTCATATATACGGAAAGGTTAGTGCTTACCAGGCCCTCAGGAGATGAGTAATGGGGAGTTATTATTTAATGGTTACAGAGTTTCTGTTCGGGGTGATGAAAAATTTTGGAAGTAGACAGTGGTGACAGTTGCACCATTATGAATCTAACTAATGCCACTGAATTGTACACTTAAAAATAAATTCCAGGGTGCCTGGGTGGCTCAGTGGGTTAAGCCACTGCCTTCGGCTCAGGTTATGATCTCAGGGTCCTGGGATCGAGTCCCGCATCGGGCTCTCTGCTCAGCAGGGAGCCTGCTTCCTCCTCTCTCTCTCTCTCTCTCTGCCTGCCTCTCTGCCTACTTGTGATCTCTCTCTGTCAAATAAATAAATAAAATCTTTAAAAATAAATAAATAAATAAATAAATTCCATTATATATATTTTACAATTAAAAAAAAAAAAAAGAATGTTACATGCCAAGACCAGTAAATTGTATGGTTTAAAATGAGCAAATTGTGTAATATAAAAATTATATCTCAATAAAGCTGCTTAAAAATAAGAATGTGGGGGGGGGGCGCCTGGGTGGTTCAGTGGTTTGGGCTGCTGCCTTCGGCTCGGGTCATGATCTCAGGGTCCTGGGATCGGGCCCCGCATCAGGCTCTCTGCTCCGCAGGAAGCCTGCTTCCCTCTCTCTCTCTCTCTCTCTGCCTGCCTCTCTGCCTACTTGTGATCTCTGTCTGTCAAATAAATAAATAAAATCTTAAAAAAAAAAAATAAATAAGAATGTGGGCTGAGTCCTAGCTCTGCCACATATTACCTGTGAGACTATCAACAAATTTACACAAACCTTAAGTTCTAAGGGGGTAAAAAGGGACTGGTGCCACCTACCACATAAAACAGCCATAAAGACTAACTAAAACACTCTCTGGGAAGCCCCTACCTGATGGTTCTTCTTACTCAACAGCTACTATCACATACAGAAAACTAAGTAAGATCAGCATAATGACCAGGCTCAGACAGGCCTTGCCTGAACCATGCCAGGGCCTTGATTTCATGATATTCTCACCTAATTATACATTAAGGAAGCAGAACAAAAGTCTTTTAGAGATTATCCTCTCTAATTCACAACCCAATGAGAACATGATATGTTAGAAGAAAAAAATGTTATTAAAAATACAAGAAATTTCTAAAATTCTAAAGGATTTTCTAAAGATTCCTACTTTTGATAAAGCATTGTGACTAAGGAA
This sequence comes from Mustela nigripes, assembly GCF_022355385.1. Taxonomy (NCBI): domain Eukaryota; kingdom Metazoa; phylum Chordata; class Mammalia; order Carnivora; family Mustelidae; genus Mustela; species Mustela nigripes. The sequence continues at coordinate 28,253,028 of NC_081564.1, read as the reverse complement.
AAAAGACACTTTTGGTACACAGGTAGAGTAAATCGAATTCATAAAACTAGGTATTTTTTTTTAAAAGATTTTATTTTTTTATTTGATAGAGATCACAAGTAGGCAGAGGCAGACAGAGAGAGAAGGGGGGAGGGAAGAAGGCTCCCTGCTTAGCAGAGAGCCCCATGCAGGGCTCGATCCCAGGACCCTGAGATCACAATCTGAGCCGAAGGCAGAGGCTTAACCCAATGAGCCATCCAGGTGCTCCAAAACTAGATATTGTTAAGCAAAACCAACAAACAATGACAGAAGGGTGGAGAAGGACCCTGCCAGTCATAATGAAAAGCCGAGATTCTTACTTAACAGATGAATATGAGCTTGTGGGCATCTCTAACAAACCGTGGTGAGAAGGGAGATTATTGCTAGAATTGACAGGAGGTAAGACAGAGTGGCCTTGTTATGTTAGGAGGCTCTGACCCTGAACAGATCTCCAGAGCTGAGTCAGATGTTTGATGATGAACATGTATAGACCTGACATCACTGTGGATATATATATACTACAGGTGATTAAGCCAGAGGAACTCACAGATGATCCCTGACAGGCTGAAAAATACAGCTAGTACTACTGAAATCTAGTTTTGCTTTGCACATAACTTGATCTCAGCTGGTAGAACTATCAATGAAGAAACTGCTAATGTGAATTTAATTCTAACCAATGAAGCAAAACCAACTGGTTGAAGTAGAAACCTGAGAACTCCAGGCCAGTCAGTGAAGGAAGTGGTGCCATGGGCCTTAGAAAGATTCAAAAGATCTGGAAACCAGATGTAATCCAGCGACTAGGGGTTTCAAAATGGGGAGAAGACAATCAAGAAGAAATATGAACACAATCACAGATGACCCCAATAGGAGTCAATAGAAAGTATCTTGCGAATGCTGGTGAACTCACACAAAGAACTCTGAGCATCATAAAAAAAGAACAAGCACCAAAGATGAAAGGATGTCCTTATACTGATAAGACAGATATCTAAGTACAGACCAAACACACCGGCACGCAGGAATGAGAGTCCAACTCTGGTCACCTGCCACAGAACATTACAACACAGGACACTGGTAGACCTACAAAGGGTCAAGTTTCCTGGTTTTGTTAAAACAGGGACAATGATGGATTCTATAAAATGTAAAAGGCGAGCATGAAATCAAACCTGGACAAAATTCTGAATGTAATTAGCAAACAGATGGTATCTAGAAGGCAGTATGGGCTCAATCAAGAACAAGTCATGCCAAACAAGCCTCATTATCTTTTTTTAGATATGCGACGTAGATCACGAAGGACTGCAGAGGAGGACTTGAGTACAAAGATCTGGATCGTGCTTTTATGAAACCTGCAGTTAACATGAAACTAAGGGGGGTGATTAATATGCCAGATGACATAGTAACGATTTTAAAAGATTCAGATAACTGTACAGATGGTGTATGACAAAAAAAGAAACGCAACCTCCTCCCAAACCTGAAAAGGGATAACCTTAGGGTCACACACTGGGCTAAGCAAACACAGGAACTGGACTCATAGTTGTTTCTCCCTGATGGGAGAGCTAAAAGGAATCACACATGAGACTATATTCTAGAACTTGCACAAGGACAGAGACCTTTGTTTCTTTCACTACTGAACTCGCATGTCCTTAACAATGTTTGCCACAAGGGTGCCTGGGTGGCTCAGTGGGTTAAGCCTCTGCCTTCTGCTCATGGAAAGTCATGATCTCAGGTTCCTAGGATCGAGCACCACATCCAGCTCTCAGCTCAGCAGGGAGTCTGCTTTCCCCCCGAACTCTGTCAAATAAATAAATAAATAAATAATCTTTAAAAAACAAAAGCAAGGGGCGCCTGGGTGGCTTAGTGGGTTAAAGCCTCTGCCTTCGGCTCAGGTCATAAACCCAGAGTCCTAGGATCGAGCCCCACATCGCTCTCTGCTCAGCAAGGAGATTGCTCCCTGCCCCGCCCCCCGCCTGCCTCTCTGCCTACTTGTGATCTCTGCCTGTCAAATAAATAAATAAAATCTTCTTAAAAAACAAAAACAAAAAACAATGCCCGCCACATTGGTAAGTACTCAGTAAACCTTTGCTAAAGAAGTGTTTTTGGAGGTGCCCAAGCTGAGACCAGAGGGCCAATGGATTTAGATGCTGCAGAAAGCTAAAAGCATTAGGAAGCTGGGTGGACTGAATGATCCATTACTTCAACATGCCTTTCTTCCTCTTCCTGAGTCACCTGAAGTTTCACTTGAAGCCAAGAAAATGTTATTCTTCCCCCACAGAATCTGTTCCACCAACTCTGATTCCCACAGATCCCTACTGTCACCAACTTTTTTTAAAACTAAGTAGGCTCCATGCCCAGCATAAAGCCTAATGTGGGGCTCAAACTCACGACCCTAGGGTTCAAGACCTGAGCTGAAATCAAGAGTTGTATGCTTAACTGACTGAGCCAGGCACCCCTCACCAACTGTTTTCTTAAGCCATACCACAGGGGAAAGTTCCACCAACGTTCCATTTAGATGCTTGGATACAGGGGCACCTGGGTGGCTCCACAGGTTAAGCAGTTGCTTTCAGCTCGGGTCATGATCCCAGAGTCCAGGAACCAAGGCCTACACTGGGTTCCTGGCTCAGCAGGGAGCCTGCCTCTCCCTCTGCCTGTCCTTCCTTCTGGTTGCGCTTGCTCTCCCCGCGACTGCCATGTCAAATAAAATCTTAAAAAAAAAAAAAAAAAGATGATGCTTGGATTCAAATTTTCATACAGCAAATAATCATACAGGTGTGCAGCCCCAAAGTTAAGGACAATGCTAAGAAAGCTCCTTCCATTCTTTTCTAGTCAGGAAAGTGTACTGGAATTCAAGTGTGTGAAAATGATAATGATAGGGAGGGAGATTCAAGGATTTGCTTTAAATTATTTAAAAATCAGTAAAAAGGGGGCGCCTGGGTGGCTCAGTTGGTTGGACGACTGCCTTCGGCTCAGGTCATGATCCTGGAGTCCCAGGATCGAGTCCCATATCAGGCTCCCAGCTGCATGGGAAGTCTGCTTCTCCCTCTGACCTTCTCCTTGCTCATGTTCTCTCTCACTGTCTCTCTCTCAAATAAATAAATAAAAATCTTTAAAAAAAAAATAAAAAAATAATTTAAAAAAAAATCAGTAAAAAGGGGCGCCTGGGTGGCTCGGTGGGTTAAGCCGCTGCCTTCGGCTCAGGTCATGATCTCAGGTCCTGGGATCGAGTCCCACATCGGGCTCTCTGCTCAGCAGGGAGCCTGCTTCCTCCTCTCTCTCTGCCTGCCTCTCTGCCTACTTGTGATCTCTCTCTGTCAAATAAATAAATAAAATCTTAAAAAAAAAAATCAGTAAAAAGGTAAGTAGTTTGCAAACTTCAGAACTGCCATCAGTTGTGAGAAATTGGCTATTTTATGCCTCGGTGAAGGCAACATAAGAAAACTGTTCATCTCCTCAGCCTAGCCCTTTGATGACATGTCCACAGCCCCCTTCCTCTCCTTTGTGCTGCTTTTGCCCAACATACTGCACACTTACACCAACCTGCAGCTACTTGGAGGTATCAAGTCTTGTCCGCATAAGCTCTTCCCTCTGCCAGGAATGTCTCTCTGCACTTCACCCAACTGACTTCTATTCATCCTTCAAAATTAAGTTCAAGGGTCACCTCCTCCAGAAAGGCTTCTCAGACAAATACCCACACTTCCATCTTCTACTCCCCCATTACCCACTCTCCCTCCTACTCTGTGTTATTAGAGCACTTACCACACCACTGTCTCTAGTCTCTCACTAGGTGGTAAGAACCTTGGTGGTAGAACCCTACAACAAGATGTCCCTCACAGGCTGGTTGCATGAATGATTAATGAACCAACTCACTTCAACTTTTAGAACAAGGATGCCTTTAGACTCTAAAGAATTTAACTTGCCCAAGATCACACCACAGAAAGCCACTACTTGAATGCAGGTGTGTGATCATTCCCTGGCCATCTTGCTTTTCTGCACCACAGGTACCAAGTATTCCTTTTCAAATTAAATCCCAAGGGTCAACTCACTTCTTGAAAAGAGGTAAGCAAGAGAGAAAAATAGCTAAACACAGACCTGTTTTACAATCTCTCTTTATGGGCATCTGAGTGGCTCAGTCAGTTGGGCGTCTGCCTCTGGTTCAGGTCATGATCCTAGAGTCCCCGGATCGAGCCCTTCATCAGGCTCCCCACTCAGCAGGAAGTTGGCTTCTCCATCGCCCCTCACCCTGTCTCTCATGTGCGTGTGTGCACTCTTTCTCCCAAATAAATAAAATCTTTAAAAATAAATAAAATCTCTCTTTACTTGCAGGAATGTTCTTTTCAAAGTCAAGTTTTATGAAAAAAGTGTGAAATAATTCATCAAATAAAGTTCACCTAAGCCCTCATCGTTCTCACTAACACCATCAAGGGAAATAAGGAAGCTTCAGTTACTGGCACATTTTGTCCTACTTATTTCACCTTTCTTATTTTAATACTTTTCCTGGTAACCTAATTGCAAAAATCTCAAGAGAGTTGTTTTTAACAAGATCAGACAAGCATTAAGTTCTAGAAGATAATGTAATTCACAGAACTATTTACTTATGCTACAGCCAAAAGTCTCATTTAAATATACAAAATAAGAAATACCATTAAATGGAATTTGGCAAAAGTATATTTCTCAGGTCCTCCTTACACTCTTTGTGAAACACCAAAGCAAGTCTTTGATGAGACTTACACAGCTGGGGTAGTGTCACGAAGAGACTCAGGTATGGAGACCTCTTTCTGGAGTCTGAGAAACAAGGAGAACTGCCTAATGGCCAAATATGTGGGTTATCTTAAAATATACATCATTAACCGGGCTCTTAATCCTCATCTAGTCTAAGGCACCTACCCACATATCTGCTCACCAAGCTCTGAATGATCTCCTTTATGGGCACCTGAGTGGCTCATTCAGTTAAGCAGCCAACTCTTGATTTCAGCTCAGGTCATGATCTGAGGGATCTGCGATCTCCTGGGATAGAGCCCCATGTTGAGATTCCCTGTTGAGTGCAGTCTGCTCAATGATTCTTCCTCTCCCTCTGTGTCCCCGTCCTGCCCCAGCTTCTGTACATGTGTGCACTCTCTCAAATACATAAATCTTTAAAAAAAGGAAAAAATAAATGAAAGATCCCCTTTATAGTACCTGGTCTCCCACTCTACAACCCCCCTGCCCCCATGCACAGTCTGAGCAAGGCAAAGGACATACAGGTTTTCTTTGTTTTTTTTAAAGATTTTATGTATCTGACAGAGAGACAGCCAGAGGGGGAGTGGGAGAGGGAGAAGCAGGCTTCCTGCATGACAGGGAACCTGATGCAGGGCTCAATTCCAGAACTCTGGGATTATGAACTGAGCTGATGACCGACGCTTAATGACTGAGCCACCCAGGTGCCCTGAGATACAGTTTCTGAAATGCGCGCACATCTTAGAGTGGAGGTCAACAGGCAGGTGACCTAAATGGAGTAAGGCTTTAAACCCTAGCTCAAGTAAGAGCCCAATTCCTGGATTTCTCTCTGAAACCTGGAATTCTGTCTGGGTGCCTTGACCCCCATGTGTCTAACACATGTGAGTCACAACAACTCTCTGAGTCCTAGCTCTCTATTCCTACGATGAGACAAGAGATGTGAAAGGAAGATTTTTAGAGCCCAGAACACCCCATGTAATTTTAAGGTGCTGATGTATGAACTAGGCTAAAGGTGTATACACGTGCAGGGGCAGGTCTGTGTGGGGATGAGAAGCTGGAAGGCTTACTCAGCCAGGATTCAGCATGGTTTCTTTCCTGTTCCTCCACTGGGAAGCACTGAAAGCATGTGGGTCCTCCCTAGACGTGGTTCCTTGCCAAAAGCCTCGGTAGCTCACTCCTCCTTTACAGTCAATGTGAGAAGGAGAAGTAATCAGACTCTGAAACAAACCTTCAGGTGTAGTTCGCTTGGACATTACTCTTCATCCAGAGAAAATGGAGGATAACCAATGAAAAAAACACACACACAAAATCAATGCTAGCTTTTATCTGTGGACAGCCTGCTCTGTGGGTTAAGTTTTTTTTTTTTTTTTTAAAGATTTTATTTATTTATTTGACAGAGAGAGATCACAAGCAGGCAGAGAGGCAGGCAGAGGGGGAGGGGGAAGCAGGGTACCCCACTGAGCAGATAGCCTGATGTGGGGCTCTATCCCAGGGCCCTGACATCATGACCTGAGCCGAAGGCAGAGGCTTTAACCCACTGAGCCACCCAAGCACCCCTAAGTTCTGCTTTTTTGAGGCAACAGACTCCATTACTTCATCCTTCCATCATATATCTAAGCTGTCTCCAACCCTGCCCTACTCTGACCTTGGGGTGAATACAGAGAGAACAATCCCTAGCTTAACCTCAGCTTCTCCAACATATATGCAATTTGATAATACCAACAAAGAGTATTCAACTGTAATTTTATGATACTTATTTACCTAGTAGTCTGCAGCTCACAAAGCATTTTCACAACTTATCAACAAGTGAAGAGCTAGGATTTGCGGCATCAAATTCCATGTTTTGACACGTCAGTATTTAGGGCCCATCCCACTGCACATATTTTATACCTTACAAAAATAATATGAAAAATATACTGGACTGTTCTAAAAATACGAATTTTTTTTTTAATCTTTTTTTCCCCTTAAATTGGCTCCACACCCAGCATGAAGCCTGACATGGGCCTGAGATTGAGACCCAAGCTGAGATCAAGAGTTGGACACTTGGGGTGCCTGGGTAGCTCAATTGGTTGGGCGTCTGCCTTCAGCTCAGGTCATGATCCCAGAGTCCCAAGATTGAGTCCTGTATCAGGCTCCCAGCTCCATGGAGAGTTAGTCTGCTTCTCTCTCTGACCTTCTCCTCTCCATGTTCTCTCTCTCAAATAAATAAAGAAAATCTTTAAAAAAAGAAAAGAAAAGAAAAAGAAAAAAGAGTTGGGACATTTAACCGAGCTATCCAGGCACCCAAAAAAATCCATTTTTCAAATCCTTCTGTTCTTCCTCTAGGGTTTGTGCTCATTTATGGCCGTCACTCTAGGTTTATTAGAGGTCTCATCAAACTTCTACTTTCTGTGATACAGTTTTATGCCCTCAACAGGCTTATCAACATTGATCTTCAGGACTTCTTGGTTCAGAAAGCCACAGTTATATGCTAAGCTTTGCAAGAATCTCCAAAAAAAAAAAAAAAAAATCTAGTAAGTAAGGTCTGAGATGTTTTTATCTTATTTATTTATTTTTGGTGAAAGATTTTATTTATTTATTTGACAGTGAGAAAAGGAACATAAGCAGGGGGAGTGGGAGAGAGAGAAGCAGGTTTCCTGCTGAACAGAAAACCGGATGCAGGGCTCAATCCCAGGACCCTGGGAATATGACCTGAGCCAAAGGCAGGTGCTTAACAACTAAGCCATACAGGTGCCCCTGAGATATTTTTTTTTTTTTTTAAAGATTTTATTTATTTATTTGACAGAGAGAAATCACAAGTAGGCAGAGAGGCAGGCAGAGAGAGAGAGAGAGAGGAGGAAGCAGGCTCCCTGCTGAGCAGAGAGCCCGATGCGGGACTCGATCCCAGGACCCTGAGATCATGACCTGAGCCGAAGGCAGTGGCTTAACCACTGAGCCATCCAGGCGCCCAGCCCCTGAGATATTTTTAATTAAAGATTTACTTATTTATTTGAGAAAGAGTGAGCGTGTGGGTACAAGCAGGGGGAGAGGCAGACTCCCCACTGAGTGGAGCCCCAACATGGGGCTCAATCCCTGGAATCGTGACCTGAGTAGAAGGCAGACAGGTAACTGACTAAGCTACCCAGGCACCCTGGTCTGAGATATTTTAAACTTATATCTTCTGCCTAGCCGAAGAGGAATTCTAAGACACTTATTTGTATTTCTCCTCAATTAATCATGGTGTTAGAAATATGGAACTTTCAAGTGGCTATATGTACACCTGTATGCTGATTTCATCTCTATGTCATGCGTTTCTATTAACCATGATCTATTCTTACTGGGAAGAAAACCAACTACTACAAGAGACTACACCTTGGGAGAAACAAGGAATAGGAAAGGACAAAAGAGTCATGTGGGACATTCATAGTCGATCTTCCAAAATCACCCAGCCATCTTACTCCCCTGAACAGAACTTTAAATGAGCAGTTGTAACTCTGCAGAAACAAAATTTAAAAAAATGAAAACCGAATGTCAAAGGACCCAAAAACCAACCCTGTAAAATTTACCTCTAATGCCAACGCAGTCTTGTCATAAGCACAGGGTACTCTTTTCTGGATGGCTTTTGCAAAGACAGGTCCATTCTGTGTGGATGGCAAAGGGTTGATCGCTGCCCCAGGAGTATTGGAAACTGCAGGTAGAGGAGTTGTGGTCTGAGGTTGAGCATAGGCATGAGCAGGTTCCGGGATCCCGTAACTATTGGAATTCCTATTCCCATGCTTTCCATGTGGTGAGGATCTCACAAGCTTTTCAACATAAGGAACAGGAATCATCCCAATCCGGCCATCCTTGTTCCGGGCGCTCCACCACTGTTCTTCGGGCTTCTCTATTATCACCAGGATCTCACCCTTTTTAAAGGGCAGGTCTTCAGCATCGTTCCCAGGAAAATCATAGAGAGTCCGTACATATTCCAAATTTTCTTCTGCTGTAGGCAGGTTGGGTGCTGATACAGATCCCATTGGTGGGCTTGGGTACCTTCAGAGAGAAAGAAAATTAACTCTAATAGGAAAATCTTAATACCAGTGTTTGTCAAACTTTTATGTAAACCTTTCTTCTCTATGATGAATTATTTCCCTATCTTCTCAGTAGTTAAGAAGGTTCTGACACTTTCATGCTCTGAACAGACCTTGTTAAATCACATATGTCAAGTACACACACATACACACCATCTCTGTTTCACACTCACTTTTTGTTTACACAGAGATACAAGTGATCTGAATTTATTTTAAAAATCCTGAATAAGTTCAGTAGCTGCCCTCCTTAGGACCCTGTCAGACATTTTTCCTCCTGGTTGTAATCTATGGCATGCTTCCTGCACACTTTCCTGGGCATCTGTGTCCCTCAAAATACAAAAACCAGAAAAGGGTTTATACACCATACTGCATTTTATGCATAAATCATCTGAGCAAAAACACAGGGAACTTTTCACAGCAGAACTCACCAGCAAGAGCTCTCATCAAAGCGTCAGTCCATAGACACCACCACACCACTCTGCTGTGCTCAGAAGATCAGCATGTATTTGCCAAGTAAGCTGCAGAATGCCCTCCCAGGGTCAGTTATAAAAGTGCAGTCCCTGTTCTCCAGTACACCCTTTCGTAATGCCTCTTCTTCAAAAGAAGTACAGAAGTCTCTATTCACCTAAGAAATGTTCTGAGAAGTTGCATATACATGAACTTTTCGGAAGAAAAAATTCTTTACCATTTGGTCCCTCCCACCACTTAACTTTTCTAAAGCAGAGAATCTACACCAGAGTTATAAACCCTGGGCTTCATCCAAAGAGTCTGCACCTCTGAAGGGACTACACCTGCAGAACCATCACCAGAGCCCAGTTCTAGAGTAGTCTTGAGAGAGAGTAAGCCAGGATAGGAAATACATATTTAACCACTGACCATGCTTTCCACTTTATCTTTTTTTTTTTTTTTTAAGATTCATTTGTTTATTTGACACAGAGAGATCGATCGATCACAAGTAGGCAGAGAGGCAGAGTGGTGGGAGAAGCAGGCTCCCCGCAGAGCAGAGAGCCCAATGCAGGGCTCAGTCCCAGGACCCTGAGAACACAACCTGAGCCAAAGGCAGAGGCTTAACCCACTGAGTCACCCAGGTGCCCCAGTTTTATCTTTTTTAAAAAGATTATTTATTTAAAAAAAAATCATTTATTTATCTACTTACTTAAGAGAAAGAGCCCGCAAGCAGGTAGAGGGGCAGGATTATGAGAATCCTCAAGCAGTCCTCCTGCCGAGAGGGGAACACAACACAAGCCTCAATCCCAGGACCCCGAGATCATGCATGACCTGAGCCAAAATCTAGAGTAGGCTGCTTAACCAACTAAGCCACCCAGACACCTGTTTTATCGTTTTATCGTCTATTAGCTCATGTCCAGTCTTTTCCTTCCCTCCAATTAATGATCTAAAAAGTTACTTCATATATCAACATGATCTCTTATGTTTAAATACTTTAATTAATGTTTTATTCTTTATAAAAAAAGCTACCATGTTACAACATTCAGCAGAAAAGGAAAAACAAGGGATGCCTGGCTGAATCAGTTGATAGAGCATACAACTCAGTCTCCTGGTTCTGAGTTTAAGCCCTGTGTTGAGTATAGAGCTTACTTTAAAAAATAAAATAAAATCTTGGGGCACCTGGGTGGCTCAGTGGGTTAAAGCCTCTGCCTTCATCTCGGGTCGTGACCCAGGGTCATGGGATTGAGCCCCACATCGGGCTCTCTGCTCAGTGGCGAGCCTGATTCCTCCCTCTCACTCTGCCTGCCTCTCTGCCTACTTGTGATCTCTCTCTGTCAAATAAATAAAATCTTAAAAACAACCCCCTTCCAACAAAAGAGAAAAAAAAAGTCCTACAGCTCCTGCCCCATCATAGCTACCTTTTCATCCCTTCCACTGGCCAAAATTAAGATTTATTCATTTGAGAGAAAGTGCTCGCACTCAGGGAGAGGGACAGAGAGAGAGAATATCTAAGCGGACTCCCACTGAGCATGGAGCCCAAAGCCAGGCTGAATCTCATGACCCTTGAGATCAGGACCTGAGTTGAACCAAGATTTGGACGCTTAACAGATGGAGCCATGCAGGCACCAAACTTTATGGCTTTCTTAAAAAAGAGTCTTGTGTATGCACATGCTGGTTTTTCTGCCAAATACCACACCACAGGTGTCTCCTTGTATCACTGGTCTACATGATCATTTATTTACCTCTGTCAGGATGACATGTCAGTCTGTGAGCCTGCAGGAACTAAGCATCCCTGTGTCTCTGGATATTTAGTTTTTCTTTCTCCCTATTTGATCATCAACATCACAAAGTCTTTTTAACATAGTTTTTTGATATTCAATTTTTTAAGGGGTGGGAGGGGGAGACAGAGAGGGGGAGAATCTTAAGCAGGCTCCACACCCAACACAGAGCCCAACCTGGGGCTCAATCTCAGGATTCTGAGATCATAGTGGAAGCCGAAACCAAGAGTCGGATGCCCAACCAAATGAACCATCTCAGTATTAGATTTTTTGTAAAGCCTAGATTTCCAGATTAAAGAACAGAGCCATTTTCATGGCCCTTGGTACACACTGCCACACTATTTTCCAAAAGGCAGTCTTCATAATTTGGCAAAACTTCAATCTTTTAAATGTAAATGTAGTTTAATATAGTATACTGACAACTGAATTAACAACAGTCTATGTATTATGCCATGGTGATTAGGAGCTTGATCTAAAACCTCTAGAATCTCTGGGGGGGTCTGCTTCTCCCCCTCCTTCTGCTGCTCCCCCTGCTTGTGCTCACTCACATTCTCTCTGTGTCAAATAAATAAGTAAATAAAATCTTAAAACCAAACCAAACCAAACCAAACAAACAAAAAAAAACACCTCTGGTGCAGCTGGGCATTAAGCATCTGCCTTTGGCTCAGGTCGTGATTCCAGGGTCCTGGGTCCAAGCCCCACATCAGGCTCCCTGCTTGGCAGAGAGCCTGCTTCTCCCTCTCCCACTCCCCGTTTATGTTTCCTCTCTGCCTACTCGTGATCTCTGTCAAATAAATAAATAAAATCTTAAGGAAAAAAAAAAAGAGATAGCAGGAGTAGCAGCAGAAACAACAGTAATAAGAGTTGACACTTACTACCTGTACCAAGCACTGTTTGCAGTCCGTATAGATTTTAAATTATTTCATCCTCTCAGCAATCCTGTGATTGCTGTGATTGCTGAGATCCATCTTACATATGAGGAAGCCAATGCAAACACAGAGTTATTAGATTTGCACTCAGGCAGTCTGGTTCTAGAGTACTCACTCATAACCAGAGAGCTAGTCAGCCTTAGGAATAAACCCTGCGTGTTTTGGGTGCATGGGAATTAACGTCAGATTGTGCGTGAAACATGCACAACAGTTCCTGGTTGTTGCTGAGCACCCAGATCAGCTCCCTACTCCTACCCTCTTTAAGGTACACCTTACCTCTATTTCAAGGGCCACAGACAATCTGTAAGAAGTTTGGGTAATACTGCATAAATCTCAGATACTTTACTAAAAGCACTATCAGTTCCATCTCAGACCCCATCCAAGGGTATTTCATTGTTCGTATACTTAAAAAGTTAAAAGCAGTTAGGTTTTGGGTTTGTTTGTTTTTTTTTAAAAGATTTTATTTATTTATTTGACAGAGAGAGAGATCACAGAGAGGCAGGGAGAGAGAGAGGGGGAAGCAGGCTCCCCGCCAAGCAGAGAGCCCAATGCGGGGCTCAACCCCAGGACCCTGAGATCATGACCTGAGCTGAAAGCAGAGGTTTAACCCACTTAGCCACCCAGGTGCCCCCAAAGCAGTTAGTTCTACAATACAAACTAAGAGGACACTAGTACAGTTTCAGTGGGGATTAAGAGTAATGAAATTAATCTACCCAGGTATCCACTAGAATCACTACATACTGAGAACATGGGAGACAATGAATTAAAACCAAGTTCTTGCTCTTAAAAGACTGCCAATTTAGCATAGTTAGAGACTGGAAGACAAAAACACAGCAAAAAGAGTAACTAATGTACCATGACAGAAGCTGAAAGGGTTGAGGAGCACTCAAAGGAAGGAATGAGTTCTGTTAAGGAGCAGGAAAACAGGCAAAGAGGCAATGCACTAGAAGCTGAAAACTAGCCCTCTTTGGAATTGAAAGATTTTGTTGAAGACAGGCTTACATATATTTGGGTTCTAAATCAGAACAAGACTAGAGGCCCAAAGGTTCAAAATGCTCCCTTTCCCAGGCTCCCCACAACTCACAGGGCACACTGCTCTTTCCTATAAGCACAAACTGGTAAGGCCCTCAAGGTTGACAAACTTTTTAAAAGATTGGTCTATGTTTGAGGTTTTGCGGAATACACATATGGCTTATGTTATATATTCATCTTTCTTTAAAATACAACCTTTCAAAAATATAAGAACCATTCTTAGCTTCAGTACACTATACAAAAACTTGAGTCTGGCCTAGGAGTCTGCAAACTACGGCCTGTAGGCCATTCAGCCTACTGTATAATTTTATTAAGTTTTATTACACCACAGCCAAACTCACTCACTCATTTACAGTATTGTCTATGACTGCTTTTGTGCTGTTAAGGGCATAGTTGAGAAACTATGAGAGACTATATGGTCTAAAAGCTTAAAATATTCACTATCTGCCCCCCTTATTGAAAGTTTGCTGATTCACTGTCTAGATTACTGGGTTAAAAGAGCAGAGCATGCTTTTCAACTTTCAATACATCCCTGGTGAGAAGATGTATGCAAATCTGACAACAATGGAGGGATAGCTTATACTTTCTCCATCATTATACTGCTATAATGACAATAAGGCTCATTTCCTGATTTAGTACATGCACAGATATCCCTAAATTTCACATCCATCTCCCAGCTGCACATCCCTGACATAAATTCCAAAGTCTTTCACCTGATACCCTTAAACTCCTGTATTCATCAAAATTCCCTGCAAATTACAAATAAATTCCACTGCAGACATGAAACCATGATGCCAGGGCAGATTATCTTGCCCTTTCTATTAGGTCTCACAGCCCAAAGTAATATGTACATAAAACTGTAACAATTCATTGTTTCTCATTTTGACTTGTTCAAGACTGTAAAAGAGCACCTGTAAACTCCTCTTTAAATTTTACATACAAAGAGGGGTGCCTGAGTGCCTCAATCAGTTAAGCACCTGCCTTTGGCTCAGGTCATTATCCTGGAGTCTTGACACTGAGCCCCACGTCAGGCTCCTTGCTCATGGAGGAGTCTGCTTCTCCCTCTGCCCCTCACCGTGCTTGTGCTCTCTCTCTCAAATAAATAAATAAAATATTTTTAAAAATAAAATAAATTTGACAGGGCGCCTGGGTGGCTCAGTGGTTTAAGCCGCTGCCTTCGGCTCAGGTCATGATCTCAGGGTCCTGGGATCGGGTCCCGCATCGGGCTCTCTGCTCGGCAGAGAGCCTGCTTCCCTCTCTCTCTCTCTGCCTGTCTCTCCATCTACTTGTGATTTCTCTCTGTCAAATAAATAAATAAAATCTTTAAAAAAATAAATAAATAAATAAATAAATAAATAAATAAATTTGACATACAACGAGTTTTCTAAGCCCATTCAAATACTCTAAGACCCAGGCTTCTCCCTGTCTTATGCCTACAGTCCACAGCGTACTGAGTAGGAAGGCCCTGGATGATTAACTGGAAATTGGCTTTTCCTACCTCATCAATTAACCTCCTCTCCTTTAGGTAAAAAGCACTCTCAGCTTCATGTATGAAGCACAGATAAAACACTGTCTTTAAACCTAAGCGTTAATATCTTCTAAGCCTAAAATTTCCCTCATGCAAAAGAAGGAATACAACCTCTGAGAAGAGAATTTCAAAGGTACTGGTAATCTAGTTTTTTAAAGGGATCACATGGGGGTGCCTGGGTGGATCAGTGGGTTAAAGCTTCTGCCTTCGGCTCAGGTCAGGATCCCAGGGTCTTGGATTGAGCCCACCATCGGGCTCTCTGCTCAGCAGGGAGCCTGCTTCCCTTCCTCTCTCTCTGCCTAATTGTGATCTCTGTCAAATAAATAAAATCTTTAAAAAATAAATAATAAAGGGGTCCCATGGGTATTGGTGAATTGTATTATATACACGTATATACATATTCTCTTGTATGTATGAAAGTATTTCACAGTAAAAAGTTGGAAAACAAAATTCTTTTTAAAGATTTATTTATTGGGGTGCCTGGGTGGCTCAGTTAGTTAAGTGCAGACTTGATTTTGGCTCAGGGCATGATCTCTCGGCCCTGGGACTGAGCCCAGCATCAGGCTCCCTGCTCACTGGAGTCTGCTTGTCTCCCTCTCTCTCTGCTTGCTCTGTCTCACTCTCAAATAAATAAATCTTAAATATATATATTAACATATATTTATATTATCCTTATATATAATACAAATATATAAAATATTTTATATAATATATAATATAAATACATAAAGCTTATAATATAAATATGTATACACATAAATATATAAATATAAATATACAGACTTGAGAGAGTGTCACAAGTTGGGGGGGGCAGAGGCAGAGAATCCTCAGACAGAGCTGAGCCCCCACCACCTTTTTCTCCCCTCCTCATCTCTTCTTTCAAGCCTTCGCTAACCCCTCAGTTGATCATTCTTGCTTTTAAGCTCCCAAGGTATTCTATTTTAACTTGTTCAATATACTGAACTTTTCAAGAGCTAAAACCCAAGATAACTCCCATTACATGCCTTAAGACTAGTACTAGGCTTTGGTTTAACTCTGGCTCAAATACAGTGAAATTCCTGCTAAGAAAAATAAAATGCCAAAGACCTAGGGAAGCATTTCCCACTCCTGTTTCTATCCTTTTTTCCCCTCCTTCTGAAAACACAGAAACTTCAGCACCCCAATTCTCTATATCCGGTTTAATTCTGTTATAAAGACAAAGAAATCCTGTATGCTGTTCGGTTTGCTGTCCAAGCCTCTTCAGCTCACCACTGTTCCATCCATGCTCTCAGTCATCATTCCAGACTAGTTGCCACATGCCTAATGGCCCCACCTTACGTGGTGTGATCTTAGCTCTGATTCTAAAATAATGTGAACTCCCACTAATAAGCACTGTCCCCTTTTACTTATCAGGAACAACTAAAATATTTTAGCCTGAAGGAAACCTAGAAATAATCTAGTCCAACTCTTTAGGTCAAAAGAAAAAATTCTTGGGGCGCCTGGGTGGCTCAGTGGGTTAAAGCCTCTGCCTTCAGCTCAGGTCATGATCCCAGGGTCCTGGGATCGAGCCCCACATCGGGCTCTCTGCTCATGGGAAGCCTGATTCCTCCTCTTTCTCTCTCTGCCTGCCTCTCTGCCTGCTTGTGATCTCTGTCTTGTCAAATAAATAAAATCTTTAAAAAAAAAAAAAAAAAAGAAAGAAAAAAAGAAAAAATTCTTTCTACAGTTAAAAAAAATATATATCTGCATTTGAGTTTTAAATAAGAGAAAAGTCACAAATCAAATGGCTACCAGTACTTTACATACCCTGGGAACACAACTCTTAACTGGGCAAGCTTCCACTCCCAGCATAATGACCATGTTCTTGTATCTTATCTGAATCAAATTCAGATGATTTAAACTACTGGTAAGAGGAAAATCAAAGGTTTATTCACAGTGCCAAATTCTATGCTAATCAAAATTACTGGTAATCTCCTCCACTCCTAATTCTAGAAGTCCAGATTTGAGTTCCCTCAAATATTTAGAAAAGGTGATGTGGGTGGTATGAACATGTGGTCAGTGGCATCCTCTGGTCCATGCAGGGTTTGGCTTCTGCTTCACAAGTGGGAGGGCCCTCTTCTGCGCACTCAGGTTAAGCTGGGCATCCTTTTTCAACTATTCTATCATAGTAGACAGCATGGAAATGGCCTTTTAAAAAAAAATCTCAGCACCAGGGATGTCTGGGTGGCTCAGTCAATTAAGTGTCTGCCTTCAGTTCAAGTCATGACCTCAGGATGCTGGGATTGAGTCCCACACGGGGCTCCTTGCTCAGAAGGGAGTTTGCTGTTCCCATTGCTTGCGCTCTTTCTCTCTGACAAATAAATAAATCTTAAACAAACAAACTCCGCACCAGTAACCTTCTCAAGAATATGACAGGGATTGTTGAGTCAACGTTAGTTCCGTGTTACTAAGTACACGAGATTTGCAATGTCTGTTGACAAAAATCAAAGATTTTCTCTAAGGGTCCACCTGCCTCAGTTAAAAAACTTTACTTTTCAGCTTTTCCTCCTAGCCTTCATATAGTTGCATAAGCTAAAGCTAGAGAATTATATAAACAAAGCAAGCTATGCAAAACACAGCTTCTAAAACACAGGAAAATGGCTTTCATATCTAAACAATTTACTTAGGAAACTTCTGAAACATTCTGTTGTTAAACTGGAAATCACCTCCATTAAATAAAAAACACCAGCACTTACCTAAATGTTTTTTAAAGAAGATTTTATTTATTTGCCAGTGAGAGAGAGAGAGAGAGAGAGAGAGATAACAAGCAGGGGAGCACCAGGCAGAGAGGGAAAGGGAGAAGGCTCCCTGATGCGGGGCTCAATCCCAGAACCCTGGGATCATGACCCCAGCTGAAAGCAGATGCTTAACCAACTAAGCCACCCAGGAGTCCCTACCTGAATATTAACTGTAACTTAGTGAACAGATCTTAAAAATATTTATAGTCAAATAAATTGGAAGTGAAAACCACCACAGGTTTTATCTACCAGAACTATAACAGAAAAATTACCCCTACATCTGGGATGCCTAGGTGGCTGGGCTGGTTTAAGTGCCGAACTCTTGGTTTTGACTCACGTCATGATCTCAGGGTCTGCCTGTCCCTCTCCCTCTGCTCCTCCCTGGCACTAGCTCCCCCTCTTATAAATAAAATTAAAATCTTAAAAAAAAAAAATTACAACCACATTCTGCAAGAATCCTTTAGGGCCATTCAATCAACAAAAGCCATCTGACATGATATTTGACACTTTTTTGGGGGTTAAATTTAAAATCCACCACAGGAACACCACAGACAAATACAAAAAGCAATTAATAAGATAAACTGAGAGGACACAAAGTTACAAATGTACCAAGTCATCTTTGTTTCTTCCTTTCTCTTCCCTCACCATATTCCCTCCCATCAGCAACATCAATCAACTCCAAAACAGGCACCTCCAAGTCACAGCTCTAGATCAGTCTATATGACCTGTGACAAATACATCATCAGCCACCATCCTTTTGCACCCAGATAACAGTGACAACTCCAGATCACTCCTGTGCTTCAAACTCCTTCAATGGCACCCACTGCATCTGAAATAAAATCCAATTGCCTTGGGGCACCTGAGTGGCTCACTGGGTTGAGCCTCTGCCTTCGGCTCAGGTCATGATCTTGGGGTCCTGGGATCAAGTCTCGCATCCGGCTCTCTGCTCAGCAGGGAGCCTGCTACCCTCTCTCTTTGTCTGCCTCCCTGCCCACTTGTAATCTCTCTCTCTGTGTCAAATAAATAAAATCTTAAAAAAAAAAAAAATCCAATTGCCTTATCTTCACCATTACATCCCCTAACTCTTCTTATAGAACCCCTATATTTAAGCACCACACTTCCAACCCAACAGCTATCTTTCTGACCTCAGGACTTTGTGTAAGCTTTTTCCTATTACTGGAAGGCTCTTCCCCCCTTCTTAGCCCAGACTTTACCAAGGCTTGCCTCTTCTCTACCCTTAGATAGATAGCTTCAGGCTTTCCCTGACCACACTGTGTCAGGTAGGTCCCTCCTATTATATTCTCTCTGCTCAGCCTCATTTCCTTCACAGCATTTATTAATGTTGTATTTCATTTATTTTCCTATTTTAGTTTGTCTATTCCAATAAAAAGGAAGTTCTATTGTGGAGAAAGTACGTTGGCCATCCATTGTTCTCAGTCCCCATCACTGGGATATAACTCTTGTAAATATCTGAATAAAAATATAAAACTAGGGGTGCCTGGGTGACTCAGCTGGTTAAATGTCTGTGTTTGGCTTGGGTCATAATCCCAGTGTCTGGGGATAGAGCTCCACACTGGGCTCCCTGCTTAGTTGGGAGTCTGCCTCCTCCTCTCCATCTGCCTCTCCCCCAGCTCATGCTCTTTCTCCTGCGCAGGCTCTGTCTCTCTCAAATAAATGAAAAAAATTTTTTTTAATTCATTTGACAGAGAGAGACACAGCAAGAAAGGGAACACAGGCAAGGAGAGTTGGAGAGGGGCAGAGAGACAGAATATCCAAGAAGGGCACCTGGGTGGCTCAGTGGGTTAAAGACTCTGCCTTCAGCTCAGGTCATGATCCCAGGGTCCTGGGATTGAGGCCCACATCGGGCTCTCTGCTAAGCAGGGAGCCTGCTTCCCTTCCTCTCTCTGCCTACTTGTGATCTCTCTCTCTAATAAATAAATGAAATTAAAAAAAAAAAAAGAATATCCAAGGAATATCCCCAGGACCCCAGGATCAACAACCCAAGCTGAAGGCAGATGCCCAACAACTGAGCCACCCAGGCACCTCTCAAAATCTTTTTAAAAAAATATAAAACTAAATGTTGCGGAACATTCCAATAAAAAAGATCAGACTGGAAAACAAACACCAGTCCTTAAGTTCCAAGAAAGTCATACAATTCTAATTTTTCAATAAGCAATATTTAAAAAATGAACTTTTAGCAAAAGGGTACGAAACTCTGGCCTAATGAGCTCAGTTTTGATGCCTAAACCACTTAAAGTATCTTGTTTGAGGTGTGAAGAGGCATTAAACTGACTTCCATTTGGCCAAGACTTTACAAGGTACCTCTAGTTTTCTATAAAGTCTGAAAACCTATCAAACCAATCTTCGAATTTTAGGCTGGGGGAGAAAATCCAAAGATTAAGAAAGTAAATTCAGTCCAGATTGAATTCAAACAGAATTGTGATCACAGTCCTGAGATACCGGTGGAATATAAAAACCTAAATTACAGCAACATGCCTGGGGCAGAAAGTGAAGAGGAGGAGAAACAATTACAGCTGCATGTAAGTGGGAGGGTCAGGGAAAGGCCCTATTATTTGAGTGGCCTGGAATGGCACTTAAGATTTCTTTTTTTTTTTTTTTAAGATTTTATTTGATAGAGATTACAAGTAGTCAGAGAGACAGGCAAAAAGAGAGGAGGAAGCAGGTTCCCCACTGAGCAGAGAGCCTGATGTGGGGCTGGATCCCAGAACACTGAGACCATGACCTGAGCTGAAGGCAGAGGCTTTAACCCACTGAGCCACCCAGGCGCCCCAGCAGTTAAGATTTCAATAGGTGAGGTGAGGGGTGGGGTGGGGTTAAGCAGTCAACCTAGAGCCAGGAGCCCAACCAACAGCTGGAGCAAAGGTACAAAAGTGTGAGAAGGTAGGCAAGAACTGCTACCAGGGATTAAATGAGTTGCTTAATGGGACTGCACTAAAGGAAGAACAAGGTGGGGACAGGGAGGAGGACAGGCATCCAAAACAGAAAAGTTATGTCTGGTATCTGGAAAGGCCCATGTATGAAAAATGTGGAGTTGTTTTTGTTGGTAATGAGGGCCACCGCAGCATACTCCTTTTTCTCTCTAGAAGGAGATCAAATAATTTACTCGCACATTCTGAAACAGCAGTAATACCTGTCACCTCAAAGCAAGCACAATGCCTTGCACATAGCATGGCTTAATAAATGCCTGAAATTAATGCTATTAATTAATCTCCATGAGTTGGAAAAGTAATTCACTGAAATATATTAAAAATCTCATAGCTGGTTCTAATCTTTTCTCCAACCCCTCATATTAGAATATACTGTGCTCAAAGTTGACTCCAATTACCAGCATCTCTGGGGACCTGGAGATTTCACCAATCAGATTCTTGATGCCTAGGTCTTTGTTATACACTATTTGATTTATATTCACTTTCTCCCAGTTTTTAAAGTCCATTTAGTTCAGCAGTTAATCTTACAGTCATTATACTGTCATGGCTTTTGTTTCCTCTTATTCCATGGAAGCAACACTTACCCATCTAGTGGGTGCTCCTTAATTATCATAGCTCTTAATGGTTAAAGCTCAGAGGACTATCTTCTCAGCAAATCTATAAAGTCAGAAACACCTCATTCCAAAAATGAGCACCCTAAACTTCAAAAACATAAGTTCAAGAAGCAAAATGGGCAGTAAAATACCTTTCATTTAAAAAAATTCCAGGAAATTTCTTCAGTTCAAATTTGGCATAATTTAAATAAAAGAAACGTAATAAAACACTGAAGACAAGTTAAAGCAAATCATCAAATAAAATAATGCATTCTACTTGGAAAAGAAGACCTGGATGCTTAACTTTACTAAATCATTTAGACTTACAAATGTACAAAACGTACGTCTTCAACTAGGATAGAATTAAGAAGGTGTAGCTCAAAAATTTCCCTTTGTTATTAACATTCTAGCTTTATTACTCCTTAGAACTTAATCAAATGGATTTCTGGCCTATTAATGGTCCAGCTTGGGGTCAACTACAAAATAAAAACTCAAAAATATATCCTCGCTGAAGCCGGTGCACCTTCTGTAACTACAAAACAAAAGGTGTCTGGTGTAATTCAAACCTGGCACCAAGGTATCAATATACAGTTCTGATATTTAAATTTTTTTTAAATACAGTTCTGTTATTTCACCGTTAAAGGTTTGTATCTATAAAGACTCAGGCATTTCCATTTGTTGACTATTTGTTCCAAAGGCTGCAGACCAAGAGTTCTCAAACCGGAGCAGGGAGCCCAAGAACCTTGAATGGTGTGTAAAGTTGTGTGTACGTGCATTTTTAGGGAGGGGGAAATGCCACGGCTACCTTAAGAGAAATGCCACAGCTACCTTAAGATTCTCAAAGAAGTCTGTGGTCCAAAAAAGGTTTAAAAACAAAAACTCTTTAGTAGGATACCCAATAGATAACGTGACTAAAGGCAAAAAGCGGGCATTTTAGCTATGCAACCGCCGTTTAACAAATTTAAAACGCATCCCCTCATCCAGTGACCCAGATCCTGACACTATTCTTCCGTTCAGAACGCCTTCTGGAAAATCATTTGGTTCAGAATGGGGTGAAACGGGTTCACTCACCCCCCCCCACCCCCTACTCTTCGATCCCAAGCGAACCGTTCTTTACCCTCCTCGGCGGTCGGAGCCAGCTGTGCGCCCGGGGAAGCGCGGGCGCTAGCGTACCTGGGTGCGGGCTCTATTAGCGTGGTGGTGTCCAGGTAGTGAATCTTGTAGAACTCCAGCAGGGCCGGCAAGTGATCAAACTCCTGGTCCCCGATCTTAAAACGACGGTTGGGCAGCGAGTTGATGATGTAGTGGGAGACCCGCGAGTTCTCGGACACCGACAGCACATAATCCCCGGGGCAGGTGGAGGAATCGCGAACTAGGAACATACCGTGGCGCTGCCCCTGGAGCCGGGTCTGAGCCTCCTGGCGAGACACCGGCCCCATGTACCAGGCAGAGCGGTCTGAGGAGTCGAACCTAGCGGAGGACATGGTGTCGGACCGCGGCTCTGCGGCGATTCGGGGCGGCGGCTGCTCTCGTCTGTTCTGGACGCCTTTGCCCGACAGACGGCTTTGCGGCCAAGGAAGGGCCTTTTGGCACACCTCGAGGCGCAATTACAGGGCCGAGCCAGCACCTTCCTCTCGGCTCCGGGCCCGCAGCATCCTCCACCGCCGCCCGCTGCGCCGGGACCGCCTCACGGAGGGAACCGGCCCGGGGAATGCAGGGCACAGCCCGAGGTCGGGACGGGAGAAGCCGAGCCGCAGCGGAGGCCGCCCCGGGGTTCTCAGGCTGCCTGGCGTACCGAGGGTGCTTTCAGTCACTCCTGGCCCGGAACGCGCCGACTTCGCGCCCCCCCAAGTCTCTGCAGTGATCCCCGCCGCCACACGAAGCACCGGACTCCCAGGAGCGTCGCGCCTCCGGGGCGGTTTTTGCCCAGCCCGTTCCCAGGAGCCACAGCAACAAAATGGCGGACGCGGGAGAAGCTGCCGGCCACCTCCCCCTCCGCCCAGTGCTCTCGATCTGCGCACGCGCGGGTTCTGGCTCCCAGCTGCCGCCCGGGCCCTCCCCGTGACGTTACATGGCGCGGCCAATCAGGAGCACGGTAGTGACGGTCGGGGCGTGCGCCGCTTTCGGCCGCTCCCGCGTTCCGGCAGCAAGGGAGGAGGTGGAGGAGGCCGAGGAGGCGAAGGAGGAGGGGGAGGAGGCGGAGGAGGCGGGGGTGGCGAGGGTGGCGGGGGTGGCGGGGGTGGTGGAGGAGGAGGTGGCTGCAGCCACTCCCTTCCTGGGCTGCGGTGCGCCGCCGGGGGCGCTGACGCTGCGGGCTGGCCCCGCTCTGGCAGGAAAACAGCTGGAGTCGAGAGGCAGCGGCATTTCGAAAACCTGATCAGCGAACAAAGCATAAAGAGCATGCCGAATCTCTCTGGCCTTGGAGGCGTGGCACTGAGGTGACTTGGCTGGCAGAGGGGCTCAGGGGGTCCCGTGCCGCGGGAGACAAACGGGCGGACAGGCCTGAGTGGGTCCAAGGGGCTCTGGTAGGAGATGGCCGTGGGGACTGCGGGGACCAGCAGATAAGGACCAGCTGACCTAGACCCGAGGTGGCCTGATGTAGGCCAAGGGACCCAGAGTGGCCAGGAGACTCAACAAGCACAAATGGTGGTTTGTGAAGGTTGGATCAAAAGGATTAAGTGATCTAGGAAGTCTACCGTAAGCTGCAATCTGGCTATCATTAGCTCTTAAGTGATAAGTAAAATGCAGACTCCTCTGGGCTTGGCCTGAAGACCTAGTAGGCTCCGGATTCTGCTGTTTCTCTAGTTAATCTTCTCGCATTCCCCCTGGCTGACCCTGTTCCCACCAGGTCCGTGTAACCTGTCTCCACGCCCTGCACCCCGCACTAGAATGAAATTACCAGAGAGCTGGGATCTTGTCTGTCTTGTTCACTGCTGGGCCTAGCACAGCGTCTGGACCTGACCTGATGCTGAAATATTTGTTGAATGATTGACTATTGAGAAAAAAACACCAGGCTATTGGTGCCGGGTTATTGGTAGCACCACCCCTGGAACTGGAGAGACAGGAAAGCATGTCCAAGAAGGGAGACGCAGGCAGTACAAACCTATACTTAGGTTCCTTTGTCAATGGAATTTCGTTTTGGCCGTTTGCATCCCTCACGTTGGACATATACTAGATTCTAGGTTGGTGGGTGATATCCATCATAGGGTAAGCTAAAGGAGAAATGTCAAGGTTTAGTGCCTTTTTGTGGCTCATCCTAAGTAGATTTTCATCCCCCACCCCTATACTGTCATGTTGTATTATTCTGAGGTATAATTTGAACAACTCAAAATTTGAAGCTGACTGTTTGGATTCAAATCCTGCTCCCAGCTGACTACCTGGGTTACCCTGGGCCAGTTACTTAATCATTCCATGGCTCATATATTAAACAAGCTAATACACATAAAATGCTTGGAATAGTGCCTGATACCTGCCCCCCTCACCCCATCTCTCAAATAAATAAAATCTTAAAAAAAAAAACAATGCTTGACATTAAACATCATATGAGATTTTTTTATTGCTCTCTCTAAAATAAATAAAATCTTTTTTAAATAAAAAAATAAGATTTTATTTATTAGAGAGAGTGTGAAATGAGTAAGGGGCATGGGCAGAGGGAGAGGAAGAAGCAGACATGTTGCTGAGCTCCATGTAGGTTCATCCCAGGACCCTGAGATCATGACCCGAGTGATGATCTTAAGCAGGTGCTTAACTGAGCCATCCAGGAACCCCCAGGAAGCTTATTTTATTTTTATTTTTTTTAAGCTTCTAGCTCACTAACATAATTTCTTCTACCTCTCTAAATACACTTTCTTGGGGCGCCTGGGTGGCTCAGTGGGTTGAGCCGCTGCTTTCGGTTCAGGTCATGATCTCAGGGTCCTGGGATCGAGTCCCGCCGGGCTCTCTGCTCAGCAAGGAGCCTGCTTCCCTCTCTCTCTCTCTCTCTCTCTCTCTGCCTGCCTCTCCATCTACTGTCAAATAAATAAATAAAATCTTTAAAAAAATATAAATAAATAAATAAATAAATACACTTTCTTGGTTTTTTTGTTTTTTAGATTTTATTTATTTATTTACTTGTCGGACAGAGAGCACAAACAGAGCTACAGGCGGAGCAGGCAGAAGGAGAAGCAGGCTGAGCAGGAAGCCTGATACAGGACTCGATTTCTGGACACTGGGATCATGAACTGAGCCAAAGGCAGATGCTTAACAGACTGAGCCACTCATGGGTCCCTTTCTTGGTCTTTTTTTTTTTTTTTTTTTCAAGATTTTGTTTATTTATTTGACAGAGATCACAAGTAGGCAGAGAGAGAGGAAGGGAAGCAGGCTCCCTGCTGAGCAGAGAGCCTGATGCGGGGCTGGATCCCAGGACTCTGCGATCATGACCTGAGCAGCGGCTTAACCAACTGAGCCACCCAGGCACCGCTCTCGGTCTTTTTGATAGCACCTTTCTCTCCAGCCTTTCTGTGTAGAAGCTCATCCCTTAATCTCTCTACAGCTTCTCCTTTGATAGGCTAATCATGAACCCTTTAGGAGTCACCTATTGGTGACTCTGAAACACATATTCTAAAAGTAGAACAAAATCTGACCACCCCCTATGATTTCTGTGCAAACCACTGTGGTCATAGCTTAAGTTCTTACCGCATTCCATTGTGATTGCTTATAAGCTTCTCTCTCTTCCTAATTCGAGCATCTGGAGGCCAGCCTACTTTACTATTACTTTTTGTATTCCCGGTGCCTAACACAGTGCCCAGCACATATTATATGCTTAATAAATAGTGTTTGAGGGGTGCCTGGGTGGCTCAGTGGGTTAAGCCGCTGCCTTCGGCTCAGGTCATGATCTCACGTTTCTGGGATCGAGTCCCCCATCAGGCTCTCTGCTCAGCAGAGAGCCTGCTTCCCTCTCTATCTCTCTCTGCCTCCCTCTCTGTCTACTTGTGATCTCTCTCTCTCTGTCAAATAAATAAATAAATAAATCTTAAAAAAAAAATAAATAAATAG
This sequence comes from Mustela nigripes, assembly GCF_022355385.1. NCBI lineage: Eukaryota > Metazoa > Chordata > Mammalia > Carnivora > Mustelidae > Mustela > Mustela nigripes. Next base: position 28,227,209 of record NC_081564.1, on the reverse strand, counting down.
TGTTTGAATGTAGGTGGATAAGGATGAGAAGCCAGGGAAAAATGAAGATTGATTGTCGTGAAGGTAAAGAGAGGGTGTTACTATTTCCTGTTAATTAACATAATAACTATATTTCAAATAGTTATTTGGACCTGATGTTTAGCTCTATATCAACCCCTGTGTTCAAGGCAAGCTTCCATTTGGATTAAATTGTGCCTTTCAGCTTCTCCTTTCCTGTCAGTTGTGTCAGTATTTTTCTAATTTGCAGGGTCAAATCTGAGGCATCTTTTACTTAACTGAAGAACTCAATAATACCTAATTTATATAGTGCTTTCCAATTCACTAAAGTTCACATAATACATTATCTTACTTACTCCAACCAATATCCCATGAAGTCCTTTTTTATAAATGTTCCAGAAGCTCAGAGAGGTTAAGTGACTTGCAGCCATAAACTGTTATAAATTATGTAATTTGCAGGGGGCAGAGCTAGCACTCTTTTTTATTTTTTTAAAGATTTTATTTATTTGGCAGAGATCACAAGTAGGCAGAGAGGCAGGCAGAGAGAGAGGAGGAAGCAAGCTCCCTGCTGAGCCGAGAGCCCGATTCAAGGCTCGATCCCAGGACCCGGCTCGATCCCAGGACCCTGGGATCATGACCTGAGCCCAAGGCAGCGGCTTAACCCACTGAGCCACCCAGGCACCCAAGAGCTGGCACTCTTAAGGCAGGTCTTCTGACTCAAAGTCTGGCTTTACTGTCACACAACTGCCTATAATTCAGTCCATTTTCTTTATTTCACCTATCAGGAAACTGAAGTCTTCCCAAAGTAAAGTTTAGTACCAGGAAGGAGTATCAGTCTCAGAATATCAGTCCCAGAATACAGAAGGGTGGTTGGATTTGTCCCCAGTTTGGATTTCAGATACCACCATCCTTCTACTGCCAAAGTGCCATGATCCCCTCTTTTTTTTTTTTTTTAATTTATTTATTTGACAGATAGAGATCACAAGCAGGCAGAGAGGCAGGCAGAGAGAAAGGGGGGAAGCAGGCTCTCCACTGAGCAGAGAGCCCGACGTGGGGCTCGATCCCAAGACCCTGGGATCATGACCTGAGCCAAAGGCAGAGGCTTTAACCCACTGAGCCACCCAGGTGCCCCCCATGATCCCCTCTCGAAAATTTTCTCTTACAGATGGATCAGATTCTCTCCTTTTGCTTCAGAAAGTCTACTGCGGAATGGACTGAATAAAGGTAGAAACAAGAATGTCCCTGTGTTGGAGGACGCCTGGGTGGCTCAGTGGGTTAAAGCCTCTGCCTTCGGCTTGGGTCATGATCTTGGGGTCCTGGGATCAAGTCCCACATCAGGCTCTCTGCTCAGCAGGGAGCCTGCTTCCCTCTCTCAGTCTCTCTCTGCCTGCCTCTCTGCCTACTTGTGATCTCTGTCAAATAAATAAATAAAATCTTAAAAAAATAAAAAGAAAAAGAAAATGACAATCTAGACTCAAAGGACTGACAAGACTTTTCAAGCACCTTGTTCAGATTCACTAAGGCTCCCTCTGTAGAGAGGGCGCAACCTCAGGACCTACTGTTGACTTTGTTCTGCTCTGTCTGGGCAGGTCTAATCCCTCTAGTGATGGTTAAGGCCAGGCAGTGTTCCTATGTTGTTGCTTTACCAAGTTCATGAGAACAAGTGTCTGTCCCTTTGTCCTGCCCTCGATTCTTTGCCAGCAATAATTCTGAGAGTAGAAGAGACATGACCATGTAGGTGTAGATACTTGATAAATTTACTTCATTGACTTCATAAGGTTAGCGGTTCTCAGATGCTTTCTCTACAAGGACTGGTTGACCTGCTGAGTTTCCTTTTTTTTTTTTTTTCTTTAAGATTTTATTTATTTATTTGTCAGAGAGAGCTCATGCACGCAAGCAGGGAGAGCGGCAGGCAGAGCAGGCAGAGGGAGAAGCAGGCTCCCTGCTGAGCAAGGAGCCAGATGTGGGGACTTGATCCCTAGACCCTGGGGATCATGACCTGAGCCAAAGGGAGCTGCTCAACCGACTGAGCCACCCAGGCATCCCACCTGTTGAGTTTCTACTGGATTTATTAACTTTTTTTTAAGCTCTTTTCTTCCTATGCAATAAATTTTCTGTTATCAATTTTTCTCAGTCACTCTTCTCCCTTGTTTTACATGTATTTCTTTTTTGTTAAGGTTTTATTTATTTATTTGACAGAGAAGATCACAAGGAGGCAGAGAGGCAGGCAGAGAGAGAGGGGGAAGCAGGCTCCCCGCTGAGCAGAGCGCCTGATGCAGGGCTCATCCCAGGACCCTGAGATCATGACCTGAATGGAAGGCAGAGGCTTAACCCACTGAGCCACCCAGGTGCCCCTTTACAGGTATTTCTAAGTTTACCTCCCTAAAACAAAAAAGGAGCTCATTGATGATTTCTCCCTCCTATTACTTTGCTACTACAATGTTAATAATGTTCATATCCCCATTATAATTTTCTATACCAAGCTATTTAAAATATCAACTTAATCATCACTTCTTTCCAAAAGTGATCTCTCTGAACTAGGCTTAGCTGCCATATCCAGAAGCTCTACTGACCACTACAGAAAGCATTGTCCCACTTTATTCTAGTGATTTTTTTTAAGTTGTATTTTTATTTTTTTTAGTAATCTCTACACCCAACATGGGGCTCAAACTCATGACCCCAAGATCCCAAGTCACATGTTCTTCTGACTGAGCCAGACAGGTGCCCCTATTCTAGTGTTTTAAAGTGTGGTCATGTTCTCCTTGCCATTTTCTTTTCTTTTCTTTTCTTTTTTAAGATTTTATTTGACAGGCAGAGATCACAAGGAGGCAGAGAGTCAGAGAGAGAGAGGAGGAAGCAGGCTCCCTGCTGAGCAGAGAGCCCGATGTGGGGCTCAATCCCAGAACCCTGAGACCATGACCCGAGCCGAAGGCAGAGGCCTAACCCACTGAGCCACCCAGGCACCCCTCCTTGCCATTTTCTAATGTAGTTGTAATTGCTCTGTCACCTCTTTTATATAAGTTCACTTTCTTATCATTTAGTTACTTGTGGGCTGGATGGCATATTTTCTTGTTTCCTCTGGATTTTAGAGCACTCTGGAATGTCGTTAATAATATTCTGAGCAAGATGATCCTTCCACGAGAGGACTTAGCTTAGTTCAAAGAAATCAGTTCCATTCAACTCTATGGCATGGGGAGTGGGGGGGTACCATATTTTTCTGTAAAGGGCCAGATAGTAATAATTTAGGCTTTGCAGGCCAAGAGGAAAATCAACAGTATTATTTATGTAGGTACTTGTATAACAAGAGAAAAAATTCCTACAAATATGTTAAATCCAATTCAAAATATAACAGTAATTGAGGGGGAACCTGAGTGGCTCAGTGGGTTAAAGCCTCTACCTTTGGCTCAGGTCATGATACCAGGGTCCTGGGATCCAGCCCCAGATCGGGCTCTCTGCTCAGCAGGGAGCCTGCTTCCCTCTCTCTCTCTGCCTGCTTCTCTGCCTACTTGTGACTGTCAAATAAATAAATAAAATCTTTTAAAAAAAACAGTAATTGAGTATAACTTTCTTATCATCCATGTATGTAAATGAGAAGAATGAAATTTTATGGGATGACATTTTGCTTAATTGGGTTCAAGGTTGGTGTTCCGTATGATCAGATATTGAGCTATTAATGCCGATCTGTAATGAGACTTTACATATATCATCTTTGAAAACGTCTCCATCCAAATGGTACAGCCCATATTGCTATCAGTCCATGAGCATGATTTTAGTTGAGCATATTTATTGTTGAAAGGCATGTACAGAATTCTGTTACATTCTTCTCCCTGTGTTTGCCTTTTAGGCTATTATTACATTGCAGATTAGTAATTTGCATTTGAAGGTTAGGTGGAAGCTCCTCAATTGCACAATTAAGTGGATTTTGAAATATGGAAATTTCCATTGCACTTGACATCAAGGTCTGGAGATATTGCTTCTTGTTTTAATTTTTGACATTACAGGAAGTGTATAAAGCTGTTTCACATTCTTTGTGATTCAAAACATTATTGGCAAAATGATTGCTAATGTATACACTTCACATATGAGCACTCTTCTGCTCTGTAATTTTAGTTTGAATTCATTGACAAACACTATCAAGCCTGTAGCAAAAGCCAATTTCCAGTTATTCAGTAATGATGGTTTGGAATATTTCTGTGTTTTGAAAAATTTCAATCTTGGCTCTGAGCTGGGGGAAGAAAACTGCAATAAAACTTTATCACTGCTAAGCCATCAAAATGCTATAGAGTAGAGCAAGTCACAATATTCAGCTTCTATCTCTGACAAAACTTCATAGACCTGATGATGGATAAATACAACAGCAAATGAAGTTCAGTGTTGATAATTCTAGTTCAATAACATATGATAGATTCAAATATTTTCTGCAAGTTAGTTCCTGATGAGTAATTTGAGTCCAGTGAAGAACCATAGGCTCTAAAGTTCTTATCTCTTCTAGACCTTCATAAATTTATCCAGCTAAGCCTTCTGCTTCACAAAGTTTTACCTCCATCAATTAACACATCTTAGCAGATTCCCCTTCAGGTTATATCTTATTAGTGTTTTCTCAGTTTTTTCAAAGGTATTCTTGCCTGTTGTTGTTCCATGCAGATTCCTCAAAGAGCCTTACTTTTCAGTGACTTCAGACTTGGCATTGACACCTCAAACAACAGCAACTGAGCACTGTTGGTAACATCTCTCATCCCATTGGTAATCATCAAGGAAAATCACTTAATATCATTGGTTTTTTTGGTTTGGTTTGTTTTGGTCAGGAACATCTTATCTGTGTCCTTCCCTTGCCCAGAAGGACTTCAGTGTTGCTATAGCTGAATATAATCTAGATTTACAGATGACTTCACCTTTCCTTCTTGTAAGCAACATATTTTGTGGGGGGGGGGTTTAAAGTTTTCTTTTCTGATACTGTCAGAGTGACAATGTGAATAATTGTCTCATTTTTCCAATTTTTAAAAAATTTATATTTATATTACTTATTTAAGTAGTCTCTACACAAAATATGGGGTTTGAACTCTCAACCTCAAGATTAAGAGCCAACTGAGTCAGCCAGGCACCCCCATGTTTTATGTTTTTGATGTCATATTTTACTTTTTTCCTTAAATTTATTTTTTTAGAGGGGGAGGGGAAAAAGGAGAGGGAGAAAGAGAACCCAAAGCAGGGTCCACCCTTGGATCCTGACATGGGGCTCGATCTCACAACCCTGAGATCATTCCCTGAGCTGAAATCAAGAGCTGGACGGTCAACCAACCCAGCCATCCAGGCAACCCACATTTGACGTCTTTTTATCTTGTGTATCCCTTAACCAGTTATGGTCATCATAGTAATTTTTAATACTTTCCTGTTTTAGCCTTCATAAGTGCCCTTACTATATATATTTACCTTTCCAGTGAGATTTCTTCTTTCATGTTTTCTTATATTAATTAGGGTCCTTTCTTTTCATCTTAACATTCCTTATAAGGCACTTTTTAGTGGTGGTGCTTGTGCTTTAGCTTCTGCTTGTCAGGAAAACTCTTCATCTCTCCTTCAATTCTGAATAACTGTGCTGGGTAGAGTGCTGTTGGCTGAAAGGTCCCCCTCTCCCCCGCCCTTTCTTAAACATATCATGCCAGTCCTTTCTGGCCTGCAAAGCTACTGCTGCTGCTTTTTTAAAAAAAAAAAGTTTTTATATATTTGAGAGAGAGCGAGAGGGAGCATGGGCAGGAGGAGGGGCAGAGGGAGAGGGAGAAGCAGGCTCCCTGCTGAGCAGAGAGCCCCATGAGGGGCTCAATCTCAGGGTCCTGGGATCATGACCTGAGCCGAAGGCAGATGCTTAACCAACTGAGCCACCCAGGTACCCAGGCCTGCAAAGCTTCTTTTGTAAAATCCGCTGATATTCTAATGGGGTTTCCCTTGTACAAAACAAGTTGTTTTTCTCTTGCTGCTTTTAACATTTTTTTCTTTAATTTTGACATTTTAATTATAATGTGTCTTGGTGTGAGTCCCCTTGAGTTTATTATATATGGAATTTTTAGGGCTTCTTGAATCTGGATGTCTGGTTACTTTCCTGGGTTAGGGAAGTTTTCAGCTATTATTTCTTCAAAAAATATTTCTGCCCTTTTCTCTTCTTAACTCCTTCTGGGAGTCCTACAATGCAAATGTTAGTCCTTTGATGTTATCCATAACTCCTTATGCTGTCTTTACTTTTTTCTTTTTTCTTTTTGCTGCTCTGATTGACTGAGTTCTGCTGCATTGTCTTCCAGTTGACTGATTCTTTCTTCTGCTTCATCTAGTCTGGTGATAAACCCTGGTGTAGTTCTTATTTCAGTTATTGAATTCTACAGCTATTTGACTTCTATTTGGTACCTATATTTTCCATCTCTTTGTTGAAATTCTCACTGTGTTCATCCATTCTTCTCCCCAGTTTGGTGAGCATCTTGTGACCCTTACTTTATACTCTTTATCAGGGAAATTACTTCTCCCTGTTTCATTAAAGTTTTTCCCCCCTGAGGTTTTTTTGTTTTGTTTTTTTTTTTTTTTTTTTAAAGATTTTATTTATTTATTTGACAGAGAGAAATTACAAGTACACTGAGAGGCAGGCAGAGAGAGAGAGAAGGAAGCAGGCTCCCTGCTGAGCAGAGAGCCCGATGCGGGGCTCGATCCCAGGACCCTGAGATCATGACCCGAGCCGAAGGCAGCGGCTTAACCCACTGAGCCACCCAGGCGCCCCCCCCCCTGAGGTTTTATCTTGTTCTTTCATTTGGTATATATTCCTCCATTTCTTCATTTTGCTTGACTCTGTTTTTGTACAGTAGATGAAACAGCTACCTCGGACAGTCTTGAAACAATGGCCTCATGTAGGAGGTAGTTCTTGTCATTCAAACCTGCCCCAGTTCTTTGTTGTCCCCCCAAACCTTTGTGCTTGGACAGGCAATGTATTATATTTCTAATAGCCCCCAGTAGTTGAAGCTGTGTCAAGACCTGTCAGTGTCTCAAACTGAGGGAGATCTCAGTGCCTAGATGCAGGTTGTTTGAAATCCAGACTCTCAGGCAGCAGCTTTAAAAAATATGCACATATATATATATGGTCTCATGGGACTACACCCATAAGTGCTACTGGGCAGACAATCTGGCAGTGACTTCTGGGCATCAGTTGCAAAAATCTGATGATTAGCTACTAGGCCTCCTTCACAGGAAGGCAGCTCCTGCATCCCTTGCCTCTTGCTGTGCCCAGGGTGTGGTAATTTTTTAAGAACTCTTTCTCCATTGGTTACAATCCTGTGGGATCCTGCACCATAGGTCTCACCAAAGCCAGGCAATGTAGAGGTGTCCCTGACAACAGAGACAAAAATCAGGGTGCCAGATGGGGCTACAAGCTCCTTTCTGAGTGACCCTGATTATTACAGTCCCATAGGACCAGGAACGCAATCTCTCTCGGCCTCCAGAGCCAGAGCCTGACATATGTAAAAGCTTCCTTCTGGAAGATACTAGTGCTCTGGAGCATGGCAAAGGGTGAGTGCAAAGATGGCACCTACCAATCCATCCCAGAGAATACTCCAGCATGCTCCTAGATGTGTGTGGAAAATTACTTAGATGCCTGCCCCTCTGGCCTACCCTTCAATATAAGCAGGTGGGCCTCTCTCACTTTGAGTCTGGGCTGTATGGGCTGCCTCTGAGCTGGGCTCTGGGCTGTGGAAGTCCAAGCTTCCAGATCCTTTAAGAGCCATCATCTCTCCGATTGCTACAGTTGTGTGGGTTTGGGAAGGGGGCCACACTGCTTTTCAGAGTGAGGTGTTCTGGGGGCTTGCCTCTCAGGTGCAGGTCCTAAAAGTTGAGGGTTCACCTCAACTGACATGGGGTTCAAACCCTTTACTCCTCAGGGAGTTTTGAATTTTCTATCAGTTGTGGGTTGCTGCATTAGGAGTAGAGATTATGGTGAGACTGTTTCTCAGCTTCTCCTAGCCACTTCAGTGTGGCCTTCTCATTTGCCTGAAGAATAGTTGTCATTTCACAGGGCTTTAGGGTTGTTGCTTTTTTTAAGAAGAAATTGTTCCATTTGTTGCTGTAGACTTAATGTGTCTGTGGGAGGAGATGAGCTCAGGATCTTCCTGTATCACCATCTTGAACTAGAACCTGTCTTGTTCTTAATTGAGTGTTGATGATACCCCCAGTGGCCTCTCATCTTTGAACAACTGTTCTCACTAAATGACTAAGAGTCCAAAATAAGTATATTTTCTGTGGACACAATCTAATTACCTTAGCATCAGTGAGCAGCTTTCTTTGGCTAACAAATGAGCCACTTGGAAATCACTTTGATTGCAACTTCATTTTCATTTATTTTTGTGAAGAAATTCTGATGAGCTATGAGCCATTCCATCTTGAATTTTTTGTCTTTTTCTGGCTGTTGTTCTCCCGCGAGTTGGGGATACCATGATGATGGATTAGCGTAATATATTAGTGATATATGTTGCATTCTTTCAGCACAGATACGATGTCACTATATGATAAACCCAATGCACTGCCATTTAATTCAAAACCAAAAAAATTCTACCCTCCACTTTGCCTTGGAAGTGAGTTTGCTTTTCTTCTTTTCACAATGGACGTGCATGGGAGTAAAAAACTGAAATGCCATGGTGCAATGACAACATGGCATTTGGAGCTCTGTTGAGTTATAAACTGTGTCACTGCAATCTGTAGGGTGCACAGTAGAACAGCAGTGCAAAAGGAGGAAAGATCCACAGATAGTCTCTATCACAACGATTCGACTATGCCACCATAGTAGGAAAGTGGCCATAAACAACATGTGGCTTTCTTCCGATGGGTGTGAGTGTCGATTTCTTTTTTTTTTTTTTTAAAGATTTTATTTATTTATTTGACAGAGATCACAAGTAGGCAGAGAGGCAGGCAGAGACAGAGAGGAGGAAGTAGACTCCTGCTGAGCAGAGAGCCCGATGTGGGGCTCGATCCCAGGACCCCAGGATCATGACCTGAGCTGAAGGCAGAGGCTTTAACCCACTGAGCCACCCAGGTGCCCCTGTAGATTTATTTCAATAAAACATTATGGATCCTGAAATTTGAATTTCATGTAATTTTCATTTGTCATGAAATATCCTTCTTTTCATTTCTTCCCCCCAACTCAGCCATTTAAAGATGTAAAGCCATTCTTGGGACATAGGCCATACAAAAAGTCAGGGGCTACGTTTGGGCTGTGAAACATTGTTTGCCATCTTCCATATGGAATGTGTGCTCTGTCCCGTTCCCAGTGTGACTTAGGGTTTTTTAGGGTCACTACCACAACCTCTACAGACCTTCTGTCCCCTGAAAAAGCCCCTTATTACCATCTCTGACCATCTACCCCTGATAACTAAATACAGTGTTTACTTGCATCTTACTCCATCTCTATGTCTGACCAGCTCCATATTTCAGACAGCCTGGCACACCATCCCTGGTTACATCCCACAGCACCATCAACATTTATCATTTAACCCACCCAGATGGAGCTCCTTCATCTAGGGATAGTAGTCCATCCATAAGGGGGGGGACTTTTTTTTTTTTTTAAGATTTTTAAATTTATTTGACAACGAGAGAGAGAGAGAACACAAGTAAGGGAGGAACAGGCAGAGGGACAGGGAGAAGCAGGCTTTCCACTGAGCAGAGAGCAGGATGTGGGACTTGAACCAAGGACCCTGGGATCATGACCTGAGCCAAAGGCAGCTGCTTAACCATCTGAGCCACCCAGGCACTGCTATAACGGGGGACTTGAGCCACCAGAATTAGGTTCTAGAACACAGAGCAAAGACCAAAAACTACCCACGCCCACAACACAAAGCTGCAGTTGACCCTTGAACAACATAGGTTTGAACTACAGGAGTCCACTTACATGTGGATCTTTATTGATAAATACACTACAGTATTACAAATGTATTTTCTTTTCCTTTTTTTTTTTAAGATTTTGTTTATTTGAGAGAGAGGGGAGAGAGCAGAGCAAGAGAGAGAGAGCAAGAATAGGGTAGCGGGTAGCGGTGAAGGGGCAGAGGGAGAGGGAGAAGCCATTTCCCTGCTGGGCATCAAGCACACATGGGGCTTGGTCCCAGGACCCTGACTGGGATCATGACCTGAGCCGAAGGAAGACGCTTAACCAAATGAGCCACTCAGGCTCCCCTTCCTATGATTTCTTTCCCTCCTTCTCTTCCTTCCTCCCTTCCTTCCTTCTTCTTCCTTTCAAGATTTTATTTATTTGAGAGAGAACAAGTGAGGGAGAGAGAGAGTACAAGCTGGGGCAGGGGGAGAGGCAGAGGGAAGGGAGAAGCAGACTGCCTGCTGAGCAGGGAGCCCAGTGCAGGGCTGGATCCCAGGACCCTGAGATCAGAACCTGAGCTTGAAGGCAGTCACGACTGACTGAGCCACCCAGGTGCCCCAATAGTTAAGTTTTTGTGGAGTCAAAAGTTACATGTGGACGTTTTTATTTATTTTTTATTTTTTATTTTTTTTAATTTATTATTTGACAGAGAGAAATCACAAGTAGTCGGAGAGGCAGGCAGAGAGAGAGAGGGAAGCAGGCTCCCTGCTGAGCAGAGAGCCCGATGCGGGACTCGATCCCAGGACCCTGAGATCATGACCTGAGCCGAAGGCAGCGGCTTAACCCACTGAGCCACCCAGGCGCCCACATGTGGACGTTTTTATAAGACTATTTATTTTTTGTATTTATTTGAGACTGAGAGAGAACATGAGTGGGGGAGGGTGGCCAGTGGGGAAGGGCAGAGGCAGAGGGAGATCCAGGACCCTGAGATTATGACCGGAACTGAAGGCAGATGCTTAAACAACTGAGCCACCCAGGCACCCCTACCTGTGGAGTTTGACTGCACAGAATTTTTTACTAACCCCTGTGTTGTTCAAGGGTCAACTGTACCTCTCTGACCCCGTGTTTCATCTGAGACTGAGGCCTAAAACAGTGATTTTTTTTTTTAAGATTTATTTATTTATTTGTTTGAAAGAGAGAGAGAAAGAGGAGAACACGAGAAGGGGAGGGTCAGAAGGAGAAGCAGAGTCCCTGCCAAGCAGGGAGCCCGCTGTGAGACTCAGTCCTGGGACTCCAGGATCGTGACCTGAGCCAAAAGCAGTCGCTCAACCAAATGAGCCACCCAGGCATCCCTAAACTTTGCTGAACATTTGATCACTTGAGCAGCATAAAAACAAAAAAAATAAAATAAACCCTCCCCAACCCACCCAGGCCCCATGTTAAGAGACTCATGTAATTGACCTGTAGAGTCCTGAGTTATATTTAACAACAACAACAAAACAAAAACAGGTAATGCATTCTTATGGTTCAAATAAAAAAAATGATATACCTATCCCATCTATCTTGGAGGCCACTTTAGTTCCCCACTTTTATTTGCCCTTTGTGTATTACACAAGTGATTCTTTATGCAAGTAAAAATAATAAGAATGTTTTATTTTCTTGGGCGCCAGGGTGGCTCAGTCGGTTGAGTGTCTGACTCTGGGTCTCAGCTCAGGTCTCGATCTCAGGGTCGTGAGTTTAAAATTAAGCACTGCATTGGGCCCCAATGGGTGTGGAGTCTACTAAAAAAATATTATTTTCCCTTTTCTTACACTAAAAGCAGCCTTATATCCACACTTATGCATCTGGCTTTTAAAAAATCTAAGAAACATTTAAAAATTATTAAATTTAAAAAATTAAAAAAATCTGGCTTTTAAAAAATCTAAGAAACATATCTTAGAAACATTTCCATGTCAGTATGTAGAGATCTCTTTTGCTGTTGATTTTTACATTTGCATACTATTCTACTATGAAGATATACCATCGTTTATTTAACCTGTCTCTATAGGATTCCCAAACTCCTGTTGTAAACTGTGCCTTGAAGTATAACTTTGTATGCATATAATTTCATATATATACAGGTTTCTTAGCCAGTTGAGGCTGTGATAATAAATTACCAACAACTGGGTGGCTTATACACAGAAATTTATTTCTCATAGTTCTGGTGGCTGGGAAATCCAAGGTCAAGTACACCTGCATATTCAGTGTCTGGTGAGAGCCCACTTCCTGGTTCCTGTGTCCTTAAATGGCAGAAGGAAGGGGAGAGGGGCCTCTTTCTCTCCACCCCCCCCCCCCTTTTTTTTGAGGATGAGTCATGCAGGCAGGAAAGTTTATTAAGGAGAGAGTATACTCGACATGTGGGAGCAGGTGGGCTTAGGGGAGAGCTGCCTGGGGTCTCTTTGAAAAAGGCACTAATTAGGGGCACTTGGGTGGCTCAGTGGGTTAAAGCCTCTGCCTTCGGCTCAGGTCATGACCCATGGTCCTGGAGTCAAGCCCCACATCCGGCTCTCTGCTCAGCAGGGAGCCTGCTTCCTCCTCTCTCTCCCTGCCTGCCTCTCTGCCTACTTGTGATGTCTGTCTCTCAAATAAAAAAATAAAACCTTAAAAAAGAAAAAAAAGGCACTAATTAGGGATGCCTGAGTGGCTCAGTTGGTTAAGTGTCTGCCTTCGGCTCAGGTCATGATCTGAGGGTCCTGGGATTGAGCCCCACATTGGGCTCCCTGCTTGGCAGGAAGCCTCCCTCTCCCTCTCCAACTCTCCCTGCTTGTGTTCCCTCTCTTGCTGTGTCTCTTTCTGTCAAATAAATGAACAAAATCTTAAAAAGTAAAATAAAATAACTTTCAGTGAATAACCATAGCATTCATGCTATATAACTTACATTGCAGGAGGCAGGATGGTCATTCTGTAATAGTAGGAGCCAGAACTAGAAATCTTTGCCTAAATACAAGACTCCATGCTTACATGTTATGAGACTTGCATCAACCATCTCTATTTGAGGAAGTATCTTTTTTAAAAAAAATTATTTATTAGAGAGAGAGAGAGAGTCCATGAACGTGCATGGAGAGGGAAGGGTAGATGGAGGGAGAGACCAAATCTCAAGCAGACTCTGCCTTGAGTGGAGCCTGACCTCATGACCCTAAACCAAGAGTCAGGCGCTGAACTGACTGAGCCACCCAGGCGCCCCTGAGGGAGGAAGTAGCTACTAATTGCTCTTCACTGTATTCTCATCTCTCTAAGGATAAAAATCTCATTTTAATGATGTAGGCAGAAGACAGGAGACTCAATCCCAAGTCCCCCTTCGTTAATACAAGACTAAAATCTGAAAAGCTGCTATAAAATCATGAACATTATTTTCCCCATGTCAGTCCCTGTTTCCACGTGTTTTATTTCCTACCCATTATAATAGTGGCTCCTCTGAACATCTTTGCTTCTGAAAATGAAGAGTTTGGTTGTGTTGTTGTTGTTGTTTAAGATCTTATTTATTTGGGGTGCTGGGGTGGCTCAGTGAGTTAAACCTCTGCCTTCAGCTCAGGTCATGATCTCAGGGTCCTGGGATCGAGCCCCACATGGGGCTTCTCTGCTGAGCAGGGAGCCTGCTTTCCCCTTTCTCTCTGCCTGCCTCTCTGCCTACTTGTGATCTCTCTCTCTCTGTGTCAAATAAATAAATAAAATCTTAAAAAAAAAAAAGATCTTATTTACTTATTTGAGAGAGAGGGAGAGAAGGTGAGTGGGGGAGATACAGCACGCTCTCTCGAGCACTAGGGAGGAGCAGACAGAGAGAGACAAGCAGACTCCATGCCCAGCATGGAGCCAGAGGTGGGGCTCTATCCCACATCCCTGAGATTGTGACCTGAGCCAAAATCAAGAGTCGGATGCTTAACCTACTGAGCCACCCAGGTGCCCCAACTTTGTTTTTTTTCAAACCCCAGATCGCCTAGGATCGTCCTACGCCATTCCTCATCCAAAACCTGTTCAAAAAGCAGTAAAAATTCAGAGCACCTGGGTGGCCCAGTCTGTTAGGCATCCGACTCGGTCTGCCTCAGGTCATGATCTCAGGGTCACAGGATTAAGCAGGAGCAGGGAGTTGGCTTGTCTCCCTCTCCCTCTGTCCCTCTGCCCTCCCTTCTCACATGAGCACAGGCTCACTCATTCTATCTCTAAAATAAATTTTTAAAAATATTTTTTTTAAATGGTAGTGACAACTCAGGTCAGTCTAACCTTCCTGGGATTAGGTAATCAGATCAATTGGTCTATACCTGCAACACCAGAGCGACTCAGGATCTTACAAAAGTTTACTCACCAGCCATTCATGGTATAACCATCTTAGCCAGGCAAGCTTTCTGTTGCAATAATTAGAAACTGCTTCAAAACAGCATGAGTGGTTAAGGGCATTTGTCATTTCCCAGAACACAAAGTCTGTAGTAGGGCAGCTCAAGACGTAGGATCTCCAGACCCTAGGTCTGCTTCTCTGTGACTGTCTTGGTTCTAACCACATTCAGATTTTGACTTCATTCTCTCACTGGTGTCTAGATGTCTGCAACCACCCCAGGCCTCACATCCAGTCATGAAAATGCCCAGTGGAAGAAGGAGTGTTATTTTTTCGTGTGTGTCCCTTTTAAAGAGCAAACAGCACTTCCTCAAGGAACCTGCCAAGAGATTTCCCCTTCCCATCCCCACCCCATTGGGTCACATGTCCCTTTCTAAAGCAAGCACCAGCAAGAATGGGGCAAGCCATGCCCAGCCTAGACCAAGCAGGACTGTGGCTTTGTCTTCAGAAAGAAGGAAAAATGCCTCCTGTGAGCCGTTCAAGCAAATGTGGACTGAAATTTCGAAAAAGAAAACCTTTCTAAGATCCTGAGGTAATGGACATTAATGTGATGACTAAACTAAGCACTCGTGATGTGCTGAGCATCTTCTGGAAACTAGGATTGGGGACTCAAAGGTGAGTCCTGCATGGCTCTCTCTGGTGGTGCTCAGTCTAAGGAAGGAATCAGAACTTCCCTAAGCCATCATCAGATTTTAACCCAGTTCCTCAACAGCATTCCTCTAGAGAATGGGGCTTTCGGTTATGATGAGAATTTCATTCCCCACCCCGAGTTTTATTGAGATATAATTGACATATAACATAGTATTAGCTTCAGGTGTACCTGATTGCATACATATATATACTGCAAAATGGTTACCACAGTAAGTTAGGATCCATCATCTCACAGAGTTATGTTTTTCTTGTGATTTAAATACAGTATTGTTAACCATAATCACCAGGCTGTACATGACATCCCCAGAACTTATTTATCTTGTAACTAGAAGTTTCTATCTTTTAACCACCTTCACTCATTTCACCCATCTCCCACCCCCACCTCTGGTAACCCCCAAACTGTTCTCTGTGTCTGCATGGGATTTTTTTAGATTTTATACATAAGTGAGGTCATACAATATTTTTCTTTCTGTCTGATTTGTTTCATTTAGCGTAATGCCCTCAACACCCATCATGTTGTTACAAATGGCAAGATTTCCTTCCCTTTCTTGGCTGAATACTATTCCATTCCACATATATACATATGTATGTGTACACACACACACACACACACCACATTTTCTTCATCCATCCATCCATCCATCCATCAGTGGACACTTAGGTTCTTTCCCTGTTTTGACTGTTGTAAATAATGCCGCTATGAATGTGGGGGGTACAAATACCTTTTTCAGTGACTTCATTTCTTTTGGATAAATACCCAGAAGTGGAATCACTAGATCACATGGTAGTTCTATTTTTAATTTTTTGAGGAACCTCCCATACTGTTTTCCATAGTGGCTGTCCCAATTAATTTACTTTCCCACTGACAGTGCAGAAGGGTTCCCTTTTCTCCACATCCTCGTGAACACCTGCTTTTTCTTGTCTTTTTGATAATACCCATTCTAACAGGCAAGAGGTCATATCTACCTCACTGTAGTTTTGATTTGCATTGCTTTCACTACCTGTTAGCCAAGAATTTCACTTTCTTACCAGTGAGGGAGACAAACCTTGAGAGACTCTTAATCTCAGGAAACAGACTGAGGGATGCTGGAGGGGAGGGGGGGTGAGAGGGATGGGGTGGCTAGGGGATGGACATTGGGGAGGCTCTGGGCTATGGTGAGCGCTGTGAATTGTGTAAGACTGATGAATCACATGGGCTCCTGGGTGGCTCAGTGGGTTAAGCCGCTGCCTTCGGCTCGGGTCATGATCTCAGGGTCCTGGGATCGAGTCCCGCATCGGGCTCTCTGCTCAGCAGGGAGCCTGCTTCCTCCTCTCTCTCTCTGCCTGCCTCTCTGCCTACTTGTGATCTCTGTCTGTCAAATAAAAAAAAAAAAAAAAATTAAAAAAAAAAAGACTGATGAATCACAGATCTGTACCCCTGAAACAAACAACACGTTATATGTTAATAATAATAATAATAATAATAATTTCATTTTCTTGCTCTCTCCTTGCCCTTTTCTTTTCTTCTTCTTTTTTTTTTTTTTTTTAACCATTCACTTAATCAAAACCTACGAGTGCCTCCTCTGTGCCAGGCACAATGCTCTCGAGTCCTATCTTCAAAGAGCTTATACTCCAGCTTAAATGCTTTGATGACTGTATTTCTTGTTGTAAATGAATAGTTATGGGCTTCCTTCTCGTTTTAAAATTCTTTGTGATTTTGGTTAGAAACCGCATGAAACAGCCCCCTCTGGGCCTGTGGACTCGGGGGCCGCCATATTTGCTGCCATGGAGGTTTGTCATGTGTTGCCTCAGCTGGCCAACTGGCTTTTGTCATAACCACAGTGGGAGCCAACAGAGGGTCTTTTTTTTTTTTTTTTAAGATTTTATTTATTTGACAGAGAGAGAGATCACAAGTAGGCAGAGAGAGAGAGGGGAAACTGAGGCTCCCCACTGAGCAGAAAGCCTGATGCGGGGCTCCATCCCAGGACCCTGAGATCATGACCTGAGCCAAAGGCAGAGGCTTAACCCACTGAGACACCCAGGCACCCCCAATAGAGGATCTCTTAAGTGGTGGAATGACAGGATCAGCATTAGCCTATCTCCGAAAATGGGAAACTTGGAAACAAAACACATTAAAGAAAAAAAAAAGTTGAATCAACCCACAGCAGAACTTGGATTTTAAGTTAATTTCTAACTCGCCTGTAGGCACTGTTGGTCTCAAAGAATCATCTCTGGCCTTGGGGAGTCCCTGCCAGGTAAGCAGTTTCCTGCACATTTGTAATAACTTGCTTTGCTCCCTGCTCTGAGCCTCATTTCGAGTCAAGACCTGCCAAGGCTTTGGGTTATTCTTCCGGGAGAATTTAAAGTCATTCTTCTGGGGAAAGGTCAACCTCGAGTCAGCTTGGCTTCCAGTTGTGCTCTGAGCCGAGCACTAGTTCTAACACCCAGACTTCTGTCTTGTGAACCTGGTCAAGGAACCAGACCTTTGCCTTGGGGCTCGACAGAGTTTTGACTTTTGACTTGCCCCTGCCAGCTGGCTCTGGGGTGGAGGCCTGCTCTTGAACTCCAGGGGCATCGTAAGGAACCTTCCCTACCTGCTGCCAAGCAGCCACATAACGTTCTGGTAGTTCCAGGGCTAGAAACCCCACTACTCTAGTGGTTGTTATTGACTTTTTTTTTTTTTTTTTTTTTTTTTTTTTAGGATCCATGGTATGTGTTAATTGCCAGGGTCCTTCTGAGTCCCCAGTGTCAGCTGGGTCTTTGACAGTCTTTTCCTTGATAATCTACCCCTTCCATCCTCTAGCTCAGCCCCCACCTATTTCAGCGTCACACAGAAAAGGCGATTAGATGTCAGCTCCCTCCCAGCTGTGTGGGCCTGTGTGTACAAGTCCCAACCCACAGTAACACAGAAGGTGACATTATTTGGAGATAAGGTCTTCACGGAAGTTATTAGAGTGGACCCTGATATGTCTGGTGTCCTTCAAAACAGGGTTAATTTAGGGGCACCTGGGTGGCTTGGTCAGTGAAGCATCTGCCTGCCACTCAGCTCATGATCTCTGAGTCCTGGGATTAAGCCCTGTGTCAGGCTCCCTGCTCAGTGGGAGTCTGCTTCTCCTTCTCCCTCTGTTCCTCCCCTGCTCGTGCTCTCTCTCTAATAAAAAATCTTTTTTTAAAGGGTTAATTTCTTTTTTTTTCTTAAGATTTTATTTATGTATTCAATACATAGAGACATAGCGAGAGAGGGAACACAAGCAGGGGGAGTGGGAGGCAGAGGGAGAAACAGGCTTCCTCCTGAGCAGGGAGCCCGATGTGGGGCTCAATTCCAAGACCCTGGGTCATGACCTGAGCTGAGAGCAGACACCCAACGACTGAGCCATCCAGGTGCCCCAAAAAGGGTTAATTTCGACATAAAATGGTTGACAGAGGGAAGATGATGTGAAGATAAGGGAGAATGTCACTTGAGCCTGAAGACAGCCATCTACAAAGGAGAGATCTTTCCCTCACCACCCTCAGAAGGAACCAACACTGTCAACGCCTTGATTTTGAACTTCTAGCTTCCAGAACCGAGATAATACATTTCTGTCACTTATGCCACCAGTTTGTGGTACTTTGGTAAGGCAGCATGAGCACACCAAAGCTATTTCCATGTCCCAGTCTTTCTTTACTTCTTTTTCTGGAAAGAAGTATCTCTTCTTGGGTCTGTGGAACCTTTCTCCTCATCTGCTCTTTCTCCTTAACCTTCACATAAGGTCCAGTTTCTCTCATGGTCCTGTCTTCTACCCCCTTCCTAGTTTACCACCCTGTCTTTCTTCTTCATAGTCCCAAGTTTAAGAAAGTAATCTCAGGGGGAAAAAAAAAAAAAGAAAAAGAAAGTAAGTAATCTTGGGGCGCCTGGGTGGGTCATTCGTTAAGCATCTGCCTTCAGCTTAGGTCACGATCCCAGCCTGCATCGGGCTCCCTGCTCAGTGGGAAGACTACTTCTCCCTCTTCTGCTCCCCCCGCTCGTGTTCCCTCTCTTGCTGTCTCTCTCTGTCAAATAAATAAAAAAAGAAAGTAATCTCCTCCTTTGCTGCCTCTTCACTTCATAGCCCTTATAATCTGGGTTCCCCCCAAGCCACTCCATTGAAACCACCCTTCTGCCTTAATGTTCTTCCCCTACAGTATTTGAGGACACTGATCGTTCCCTCCTCAGAACTCTGCCTCTGCTTTCTGATCACTCTTCTCTTCCCACCTTTTGAGCTGGGTTCTTTTAGAGGCTTCTGGCCTCTAGACTGTTTCAGGTTTCAGTTGTAGCTCCCTCTCTCTCTTCTGGGACAACCTCCTTCACCTGCTTGGCTTCAGTTACCACCTATAATCTGACAACTCACAGATCCTTTCCACCTGTCTCCCAAGCTCCAGGCCTGCACGGTGAATTCTAGTATACTAATTGTTTTCTTATGTATCATCTTCTTTCCCATGAGAATGTGAGTTCCCTGAGAATAGGGCTTTTGGCCTGTTTCGTGCACAACCATTGGCCCAGCACCTGCATTCTGTCTGGATGTCCCTCAAACTCTTCATTTTCCTCTGCCCATCACCCCAGACTTGTTTGGGTTTTTATATTCCTTAAAGCTGTCTGCAACTAGATCCTGTGGGCAGAAATCTGAGTGCTATCTTCACCCCCTCCCTCACTTGGCAAATCCATCCCTAATACCTGCCCTGCCTAAGGCTCTCTGAGGTCCACCCCCTCCCTCCCTGCCACACTCTAGTGTGGTCCCTTCTTCAGCTTCTGCCCGAACCATTACTGAGTTCTTCTCTTGAGCCCATTCCCAGCTTGTTCTCCTCACTGACCTAAGGGTGATATCCCCCCTTGAAATATACACATTGGTTTGCTTTTCCCACAAAATTGGGACCACAGTGCAACATCAGTTATGTCCATTCTTTCCCCATAATGTAAATCTTGCAAGCATCATCCTGTATGCTCTGGAAGCTTTCTGTAACTTCAACTGTCTACTGCAGCTGGGTATGAGCCACAATATAGTCTACCATTTCCTTAGTGAGGTTGTTTCTCAGCCTTTTTGTTCTTATAAATAATGCTGTCATTCATCTTTACGGTCCTTCCAAAACGCAAATCTGGCCATGTTACTCTCTCACTTAGAATCTGTCAGTGCCTCCCTGTCATGGAAGGTCAGTGTTATCTGACTCCTTGAGATGGCCCAACAGGCCTTTCATCTGGGACTTGCCTACATCCCTCATGTCCTCACCCTCCTACAAACCAAACTTTAGCTGTTCCATTACTTGCAGCTCCCAAATGTGAGCCACCTGGATTTTTTTGCTTTTGCTTTTTTTTTTTAAAGATTTTATTTATTTATTTGACAGAGAGAAATCACAAGTAGACAGAGAGGCAGGCGGAGAGAGAGAGAGGGAAGCAGGCTCCCTGCTGAGCAGAGAGCCCGATGCGGGACTCGATCCCAGCACCCTGAGATCATGACCTGAGCTGAAGGCAGCGGCTTAACCCACTGAGCCACCCAGGCGCCCTGCTTTTGCTTTTATGTAGCATCTTGCCCTTGTCTTCCCAGAGAAGTCTGCTGCTATGTTCAGATCCTAGCGTTCCTTATCTATAATGATGCCCAGAGATGATATCCACTAACCCAGAGTAGCCTTCGGGATCCAGGCTGCCAGTCCACTGACATATAAGATTTTCAAGATGGTCTAGTCCAGGTTCCAGGTGCCTTCTCAGAGTTTTCAGATCTAGAAGGAATTGCTATGCCTGTGGTCAGATGGGAAGGTGGAGCCAAGAGAGTGGGGCCAAGGCTAGGCTGGTCTGCTCTCCTTTCTTGGTGAACTGTGGTGTTTAGAGTGGCCACGAGCCCTGATGGGATCCACTTGCAGAATACAGTGGCCAACCATCCTTCCTCCTTCCACTCCTAGGAGTACCTTGTGGCAGTCTAAATGGGATGGCCAACTACTACAGCCCATGGGTCAATTGCAGTCCACCATGTTTTGCACCTCCCATGAACTAAGTGATAGTGACATTTTTAAGTGATAGAAAAAAAAATCAAAATAATTGGATTTTGTGACATGTGAAAATATATAAAATTTAAATTCAGTGTCCATAAATAAAGCTTTATTGGAACACAGTCACTCTCATTTATACATGTCTTTGGCTGCTTTTGTGGTATGATGGAAGAGCTGAGTAGTTGTGACAGATTGATTGGCCCATGAGTCTGAAACATTGACTCTCTGGGCCTTTTCCATTTGCAGAGCCCTGATCTCAAAAGTGGGGCAGTGTGGTCAGGGAGATAGGAGACAGATCAGAAGAGTACTCTGAAAGATGAAATGAGAGGGTTTCAAGAAGAAAGCTGGTCCACAGGGCTTGATGGGGCAGCAAGGACCAAATATATGAAGGCTCAACATGGAGGAGCCCCTCCACCCGCTTTTTGAGAATGACTACGTGGGAGACAGAATCTGATTTAAAAAAAAACTTCACATTTTATTTTACAGAATATGGTCACTTGTTGAGTTGAAGGCATGGAACTTAAGAGCTGTTCCAATACAGCCTGAACAAAAACGCCTCCCCTCCACCCCTGCCCCCAGCACATTTAATGACTGGCTCATCATTGTGTACACAAGACATTTCATTATCAGACCTGAAGATGCTAACAGTGGTAATTTACAAATTCTGAGAAAAGGCCTATATATAGGCAAAGTGTAAGAATTTTTTTTTTTTACTAAATCGGTGTAGTGTACCCTTAAAATGACATTCACAAACAGAAGTTAGAAAAAGAGAAGTTAAAATGCACTTATGAATTGTTTTCTTGCTGCCCGAGTTAAACTCATGTCTCCTTTCCTATAGAATGCAAAAAAGACAAGGCAGCTTCACTGGTGTTAAGTTATATAGATCACTAGACGTTAGAAACAGTTTCCTCTGAAGGAGAATGCACTTATGTTTAAGTTAGTAGCACACTTCACATATAACCAACTTAGAGTTAGAAAAGCCACTTTTTTGAAGGCACAGTTTATGTTTCCAGCTCGATTGTGAAAATAAAAATCTGTCTTATAGACCCTATCTGACAGAAGGGTGAATTCACTGGTCTTGTCTGTGCTCTCAAAGCCCAGCCACAGCCAGCTCAGGCCTGGGCACTTCTGAGTGTCTCTATGAGACAGATGTGTCTAATCTAGAGGACAGAATGTTTTCATTTTGAACGTAATCATCATGTGTAAGGATTCTGGAGGCTCCAGGCTTGCCTCTGCTCTCTGAAAATGCAAACAACTTTGCTCTATCAAGTAGAATCAATAATTGGTCCTTCATGGGCATGGGAGAGGAGGGGGAAGACCCAGCAGAAAGAAGCAGCTGGCTAGTGTGTAGCTTGGAGACAGCTCCTCGGTCAGGGCCTTTGGGAAAGAGGGTCTAAACAAGAGTGAATAAAGCCTATGTGTCAAGTGTCAAAAGACGCATTTCTAGAAAAGTGGCTGTGCTTTCCTTCTATATGCTTGGGGGAAAAAGGAAAAGGAGGGGCAACTGGGTTCAGTGATCTAAGAAAAGACAGGGAAGGGGTATGATTCCCGCGCTTCAAGTCAGTGAAATCACCACTCTCGTTAGGCAAACAGCAGGTTGTGGAAGAGAATGTCTGGCAGTGGCCTTTGCATGTATAATTGGTTTGAAAAAAATAAGCTTACATCTGAGGTATGATGACTAATCTACATGAGTCTCTGCCTGATGATGACAGGCAGAAACAGCTATCATGACATACTTGGAAGGTGTTAGGAAAAGATCAGCAACGATGAGGAGTGGAAATGTACACATGGGCTGCTCTCCGGCTTCATGCTTGTCAGCAGCCTTTTTGCTGAAAGCCCTCCAAACTTGTTTTGTTTGGGCTAGGTATAGGTTTAGAAGTTTTCCTTTTACCTGCTAATAGAATAATCACGATGAGCTTATCTGATAAATGCCTAATCTGACTACCTTTGTGTTCTCACGTAACTGGAATATTCATAATGATGGTCACCAGACTCCGCGAGGCTGGAACACGACAGAAAGCTGTACTTGCGGAAGGAAGCTGTCAATTTTGAGCATTGGCACACATCACGGAATAGAACTTCTACAAATAAATTGCTACATAAA
Source organism: Mustela nigripes (assembly GCF_022355385.1). Lineage (NCBI taxonomy): Eukaryota > Metazoa > Chordata > Mammalia > Carnivora > Mustelidae > Mustela > Mustela nigripes. The sequence continues at coordinate 28,204,295 of NC_081564.1, read as the reverse complement.
TACTGATGCATGGTTGCAGCATTTCAGAGACTTCCTTTCCTTTAAGAGACTTTGTTTATAGGCTACAGAACCAAAGTGGTGAAGGTCACATTAACAGCACCATGTTGTCAAGGTGGAAACACGCTGTTGTTTTGCATTTTCTGACCTAACCTATCTTATTAAAATCAGCTCCTTTCACTGTCTTCACAATATTGTAATTAATTTGCTTTTTACAAAGACAAAGGTCTTGTGGCTTCAATTATTCTGCTGGAGGTACCAACACACAGATGTTAATCTCATTTCAGAAATCACTTTTAATGCATCCCACTTAACAAAGAATCACTTAAAAGCATTCATTAAAATTGATTTCTGTAACGAGATGAATGTCTTTGTGTAGAACAAGCTGGGCCAGTTAAAATGATAATGTCTGGGCTTTTTTTTTTTTAAAGCCAAGTTGTTCTAGATATTCAGCATCATTTGTGGTGTTCCAGTCCTCCAACTGGGGTGGCAGAGAACCAAGAGATGAGTCAAGTCATCTTGGAAGAGGTCGAGAAGAATGGGTGGGAATCCAGACTGGTCAGGAGACCCCAGACATCGAACAAACACTGCCATCCCCAAGGCTGGGTCAAGGTGCTCTCCAAGGGGGCAGGGGAGCACACAGTGGGGGTACTCTCTGTATGATGCTTCATTCCCACAAACTGTAGAGGGGCCCCCCCAATAGGCCAGCTGGGCAGCCTTGAGACACTGGCACATCTAGCCCTAACCTTGAACAGCTACTTAGAGGTGTGAATGCCTGGGGAAGCAGGGCTTACACAATTCCCTGCGCGTTTCCAGTTATCACAATGAGCGGTCCTGATCTGAATGCCTCCTACTATGCCAACGATGGTGGTCAGAAGCGGGGAGGTGACATCTATCAACCGAAGAGCAAATGCGGACATTTTCCATTTCTGAACACTGATCCTTTTCCAGGGTGTTGAGAGAATCACAGTGTGAACCTATTTCTTTTTCTGGGGTTTGAGAGAATCGCAAATGTGCTGTGTGTGTGTGTGTGTTTTGGGGTGGTGGTGACTGGCAGGCCAAGGTGTGGGAAGGACCACCTCTCATAAGCATAGAGAATGGTGGTCCCAGGATTGAAATTCTGCCCACATCCTTCCACATGCTTGTGAAAGTGAGAAACACAACTGTTCCTCTCATGCCGGAACGCTCCTCAAAGGCCCAAGATACTCAGGGCCAGGCTACTGTGCTCAGACTAAAGCTCTAATCATTCAGTTCAGAGAACGGAGAGGTGATGGCTCTAAAAAAACGTGGGACACACACTTCTTGGAATGACATGTCCTAGGACCCGCTCTATAATTATAACATTTGGAAACACGTATTATGTTACACACTAAAACAATATAAATGAACTTTTGGGGAGTTTGAAAGAAGATCTTTGGGCTCTTCTCATCACAACGGAGTGGAGAGAGCCTTCTCTGTGTTTAAAGTTGCCTAACTTTTCTTTCTGTGCTTTTTATATTGACATCTAACTTGTCCACTTTGGTTGTGAGGCGGTCAAGAATGTCATCTTGCTCCTCGATTTCCATCTGCATTCCCAGGGCTATGTCCTTCAGCCGGCCTAGTCCCATGGATAGCTCATCTGTGGGGGAGGGAAAGGAGACACAGGGCTGAGCCAAGACAAATCAGGAGCTGCTGCTTGCTTGTTCCGTGCCTGGTGCTCAGCAACATTCATGTCACCGAGTCCTGTTTCTCTTAAGATGGTAAAACTCCAGGGCTTTGGTTACGTTTTCCAAAATGTGTGCAAGCGAAAAGAAAATCCACTGACTCCATATAAAGTAATACGTGCTTCATGCAAAAGCCACTCCTCCCCCAGATGTCAGCCCAAGACAACCGCTCTTAATATAGTGGGGTTTGTTCTTCCTGTGCTTTAAAAAATGCATAGAGTTCTACGTGATTTTTCAGCTGCCTCTGAACATTTTAGAGGGTTACGGCACATTGCAAGATCAGTTAGTACTCAAGAAAAAGAGAAGTTCAGAGGGGTCTGGAAAACATATTCCCTTCCCAGACCCCATGGCAAGTATCTGGTAAGTATGGTAAGTATGCAGGTAACCAATAGCCAGACCCACGGGCCTGCTCTTCAGGAGCAAAAACCCGTCAGCAGGTAGAACTCAATAGTGCCAGCTTTCCATCCTTACATCTCCCACTCCCTAAAGCTAGATCAAGCAGAGATTTGGAATAGTAAGTGTGAGGATCCCTATTTGGAAACACATCTGGGAGAGACCCAGGAAGCTCCCCGCACCCACATTGCTCCTGCCCTAGGCTCCCTCCTGGAGAAGGCCGTATCCCACCCCTCCTTCCACTCTGCAGGTGGCAAGAGAAATGGGTGCTTTGTCCCTGCCTTGCCACCTAGGGTGCTCTCCCAGAAAATACATGGACTACAGATGTTCCTGCTGGACCCAAATGCTGTGAGGTCTTGTCACCTATGTTATGATAATTCACATTTTCCTATGTCCATTCATTCATTGCTACCACTTCTCAGATCCATGAATACACCCATGCTGTGAATGTCCTGGCACACGACACAACCTGAATCGGGCTGGCACTGTTTCCTCTGCCCACTCTGCAGCCAGGAAGAAGCTGGCCACGGAGATCCCTGCAGTCCAGGGTCCCCATGTCAGAAGGAACAAAGGGCTGAAGGTACTGGGTCCCTTCAAAGATGTTGTCTGAGGCAAGCCCCATGGGGACTGTGGAGCACACAACTTTTGGCAAAGGTTCAGCCCTAGCGATAGGTTATATCACTACTGCCAAAATTCAAGTTCAAATGTGAGGCCTGAGTCCCACGTCTATGCAGGACACATACAGTATGGGGAGGAACCCAGGTCAGTCCCACGGGGTCTGAGTTCAGATTCTGGCCCCCTTCTTAATCCATGCTCCCAGATCACAGCTGAGGGGAATTCCCTTCGAGATGATAGTCCCTTCAAGAGTGACTAGCCATTCTGGTGCCAGCTTCCTTCTGAGCTAATTCTATTTCCCTCATTAAGCTTTCTCACTCTTTGTAATAAATATTTTCCCTTTGTTTCGAAAAGTTTTAAAAATCAACATCACCTCTGTTTTTAAAAGGGGTAACATCTGAAAGGACGTGGTCAGTCCTAGCAGTATGTAAAGGGCACATTGGGCAGAGGTGACATAAAGAGACCTAGGGTCATTGCGGGGGAAGAGATATGCTGGAGGCCCTCTGGGGTCCCCTGATGGGGCTCAACCAACTGCAGAGGCAAGCCTTGACTTCACTGATTCTGCCAGGGTGAACTTAGGTAGTGAAGTGTCTTCTCAGGCCTCAAGACAGTGTGTGTGTACGTGTGTGTGGGTGTGCGTGTGTACATATATGTGCACATGTAAACAGTGGGGGGGGGCATGCACAGAGCTGCCTTCTGCCCTTTCACTAGGAGCAGCAGGCTAAGAAAGAGCCAGATGAAAGAGAGAAGAGGAGGCACCTCATAAGCCTTCTTGCAGCTGAATTAAAGATAAAACATTAAGGAAAGAGAGGTCAGAATACACAAATACTTGGCACTAGCACCACAAACTTAAGCAGAATCCAGTCTGTTTTTTTTAAAGTTGTCTTCAGCTCTATGCTTCTTGAATTTACTGACACGTGTGACCTTGCATTCCACGGAGAGTAAAGTCTGTGAGGTCACCCCAGGCCTCAGGGAGTGTGCTGGCAATGGGGACAGAAAAGGATAAGCCATAGGTATACTAAGATTAAAAAAAAAAAAAGTGTGATAGAGTAAAGCCACCAGACAAGGGAGCTGGCGTCAGAGGGAGACTTGCCCTGGTCCCTGAGATAAAGGCAGGGGTGGGAGGTGCGGGGAGTGTGGTAAGAAGGTAGGAGCGAACTTGTGAAGGGTGGCCAGGCACAGCCTGTGTCAGTGGGCCCTGTGGCTCCAGGGTGCCACGCCAGCCCTTCTCAGCCTGCCACACTGCAGAGGACTGCCTGCCTAGGCTGTAGGCATCATGCTGACTGGTGGTGTTCACATGGAGGGCAGCAGTGGTAAGCTGCAGGGGGGGCAAATCATGGTTTTTATTTGACCTTGCTTATGTCTATTCTCTCCGACTGATGTCTCATTTCTATGGAGAACTCTTTTAATGCTCAGAAAGAGAATTCTTTTCCCTGACTGTGTAACTCCATTTCTAGCAAATCTAGGTACAAAATGAGGCCAAGGATGTGCTCACAGGAATGACCAAGGGATTATATGCAGGAGCGAACGATGGGAATGACCTGAGTGTCCACGAGCAGGGCGTGGGGCTGCTGACATGGTGTTTTTCAAAGAACTTCGCAGAAAGGAAGTTTAGGGAAGTATTCAAAATATAAATAAAAAAGCAGGGTATGGAAGTGTATGTACTGACAGAGGTACGTGAAAAACAGAAGGAATAACACCAAATCAGAGACTACCGTTGGAAAATGGTATTCCAGGTGATTCTTTCCTCATAGCATTTACCTAACTTCATAGTTTTCTGTGATGAATCTGGTTACTCAGACACAAAGGCTAAATGTTGTTAAAAAGAAAGAATATGGATTTGCCTAACAGGCTATCATGCTATTTGCTCCGGGCTGCTGGAACGGCCACTGCTCTGGGCAAACCACAGAAGGGGCCTGCAGGATCCCTCCTGGGGAGAGAAAGGAGGAGGAAGTCTGTGCACAATGTGCATTGTCATCAGCCTTAGTGTTGTTTCCCTCCTTTAGAGCAGGGAAAATTTAACCCTTGGGTCTTACCCCCTTTGCAATCTCCCAACAGGGCTGGGAGACTGACTCCGACCCAGGTCACTGTGGGGGAGGTTCCCGTTCATGGGGTGAAGGTCAGAGGATGTAGCACATCTCAGATGCCACCTAGAATGAACCCACGGACACCACTCCCGTGCCTGCTTCTACTGCCCACACATACTCCCCAGCCCCGCACTTGAACTTCAAGTAACTAGCTTCTCTCTCTCTGTTCAAAAATGAATCAGAGAGTTTGCCAGCTAGGCCAGGGTACAGACAAACCTGAGATAGCCCTGGGTTCCCTGGAATTTACAGTGTGGTCAGAAGCCATCAGATAAACCAGCAGGTACATGACTCCAACAGATTAAAGCCAGGCCCATAGCTGGAGGAGCCAGCCTTCAAACAGTAGGGAGGAAGGACACTCCAGGCAGAGGTGGGCAGGGCTTTCTGGAAAGCACTCAGAGCCACATGTGATGAGGGCAGGAGGGGTAGAGAGGTAGGCGGGGCCAGAGGACGGGCAAGGGCCTTGGGAACACAAGGAACCCAGCTCTGCGGCCCGTGTCTGCTGCAGTGACTACGTGAGTGTGCAGCACTTACCGGGTCAGGCCGTTCCCTATGGGATATTTGGGGTTGCTCATCTAACCCTCTCCCCCATCCTCAGAGGCAGGCTCTGTTCCTGGGCCCCATTCACAGAGAGATAATGGGGCTCTCACTGCCACACTGTGTGGCCCCGCAGGGTCTCCTGGTCCCTGCTGCTGTCACAGCACAGATGAGAGGTGGGGAAGGACAGACATGGACAGACTCCGGAGGGAGAGAGAGAGAGAAGGGTGAGATGGCCGTGACCATACTGGATTTGACATGTGGGGAGGGAGACGCAGACACCAACCATGGTTTGGTCCTGGGAAACCACTGGCTACTGGTATACTGGCTGGGCCTGGCACAGGCTGTTGGGAGCACAAGGGTCCAGAGTAAGGGACCTGCAGAGGCTGGCGGAGCTTCAGTCTTACCTAGATTATTGTCCATCTTCTGGTGACAGGCTCGAAGGTGTGGGTTCTTCGGGTAAGCCTCGCTGCTCACGGCAGGACCCGCTCCTCCAGTGATGGCATCTGAGTTTGGAAAGAAACACCAGGAGAATGGTTAACGATGTCTCTCGAAACGCTGCTTCACAAAATTCATCTTAATCTGGAAAATGGCGGGGAAGGAATGAGGCGGTTAGTTGTGAGGCCATCCAAAGAGATGAGTGCAGGGATGGACAATGTGCAGGAGGGAGGAGCACTGGGCAGGCTTGTAAGGGAGGGAGAGGGGGTCAAAGACCCTCAGCTGGCGGGTCAGCCGGACCTTGGCCATGTGCTGGGCAAAGAGACAGGGACTCATTTGAGTGATGATGTGGTTGTGGAACTACCATGAGGCACAACGACATGGGGCTGTGAACAAGGTCTACAAGGCAAGGTTTAAAAATCAAACTAATGGGGCGCCTGGGTGGCTCAGTGTGTTAAGGCCTCTGCTTTCGGCTCGGGTCGTGATCCCGGGGTCCTGGGATCGAGCCCCACGTTGGGCTCTCTGCTCAGCGGGGAGCCTGCTTCCTTCTCTCTCTCTGCCTGCCTCTCTGCCTACTTGTGATCTCTGTCTGTCAAATAAATAAATCTAAAAAAATAAAATAAAATAAAATAAAAAAATAAAAATAATAAAAATCAAACTAATTATTCATGTTTCAAAAAAACCCAAGCGGGATCTGAGGTTTTTTTGTTTTCCTACACTACATACTTTTAAATTTGTTTTCTTATTTTTATTTTTTAAAGATTTTATTTATTTATTTGACAGAGAGCACAAGTAGGCAGAGAGGCAGGCAGAGAGAGAGGAGGAAGCAGGCTCCCTGCTGAGCAGAGGCTTAACCCACTGAGCCACCCAGGCACTCCCATACTTTCAAATTCAAATTCAATGAATTAACATATAATATATTACTTTTTTCAGGGGTACAGGTCTGTGATTCCTCAGTCTTTTTTTTGTTTTGTTTTTTTAAAGATTTTATTTATTTATTTGACAGACAGAGATCACAAGTAGGCGGAGAAGCAGGCAGAGAGAGGGGAGGAAGCGGGCTCCCTGCGGAGCAGAGAGCCCGATGCGGGGGCTTGATCCCAGGACCCTGGGATCACGACCTGAGCCGAAGGCAGAGGCTTCAACCCACTGAGCCACCCAGGCGCCCCTGTGATTCCTCAGTCTTATACAACACCTGGTGCTCATTATAACACTTGCTCTCCCCAATGCCCATCACCCAGTTACCCCATCCTTCCACCGCTCTCCCCTCCAGCAACCCTCCATTTGTTTCCTATGATTAACAGTCTCTTATGGTATGTCTCCCTCTCTGATATCATCTTGTTTCATTTTTTCCTCTCTTCCCCTGTGCTCCTCTTGCCTTACTTCTTAAATTCCACGTATCAGTGGGAGCAGATGATGATTGCCTTTTTGTAGAAAGCAAAAAACTTTAAACGATCACTGATGTAAAAATAGAACTGCACAGATCTTATTTATTCCTTTCTTCAAATGCACACTTCAGTTCTTTCAAAGTGAAAGAACCTCAATCTTACCTAAAAAAGTTTCAACTGACAGAAACTAATAAGCAAATTATTGATTATAAAAAGTATCAAAAATCAAAATCAATTAGAATTGATTTTGGAAACCGAAGCGGGATTTGTTTTGGAAACAGGATCGTGGATGACTTTCTCTTCTAGAAATGTATTTACATGCTGCTTTCTGCTTCAAATACAACAAGCAAGGAAAGAAGAAATGCTAATAATGCACGTTTGCCTCAAATCTTCCTTGAACTAGTTTCTAAACGCACACAGAAAAGCCCTATCATTCCCAGTTTCCATCTTTGGGGGAACTTCTCTTTCCAGACTTGGTGGATTTCCTCAGGCACAGCCTACTGAAACCATTCCACACACACAATGTCAGTTTTTTGGGTTTTTTTAAGGCTCTTCAGTTACTACACACTGTACAAATTAAAACTCCTTTTAATTCCTTAAATTCGTGTCTTTTTGGGTATAGGCTTCCTACTCTACTTCCTCAGGCTCCGCTGAGCTCAGACTTTGCCTGGCCCTCACATATTTTAGTTGTCTCTCATGTCCTCCCATGGCTTTCGCCTTTCCAGATTGAACTGCGGTGATATCCCTCTTTCCTGACCACCGGCTCTTCCTCCATCAGGGTCTCTCCTTAGTCGTGTCAACCATGAGAGTGGTGGGTTCTGGAGCATCAAGAGTGTATCCTGCTTTCCTCAAAGGGAGCATAGGAAGCATTTGATTCCTGGCACCGAATAATGTGCCTGGCCTTCCAGGGGTCTGCAGGGACTTCCGTGGGGCCGAAGTTCCTTTCCAGATAAAGGGTATTTCTGAGCTTATTGTTTGATAACAAGAGGATGACACCACACACAACCGACTTTGCACACCTTGTTCACGCTGCTGCTTCTCTGGCCCCTCGGGCTCTGGGGCTACACGAGTCTCCCGCTGCTGTGAGGCAACTATCACAGACTTATTCTTCTGTTCCGGGGCCCAAGAACTTAGGACAGAGCATACTGGCCTAGAGTCGAGGCATCGTGTTCCTCCCGGAAGCTGATTCCTAGCCTTTCCCAGTTTCCAGAAACTGCCCGTGTTCCTCAGCAGGTGGTCCCTGCCTGTGTTTTCCAAGTCAACAGTGGAGCATCTTCCAAGTTTTGACCATCTCTCCTTGGCTTCACTTTCCACTTACAAAGGGGCCTTTGTGATCACACTGGGCCCAGCTGGTTAACTCAGGATAGTTTCTCCATCTCAAGATCAGCTGGTTAGCAACTGTAATTCCCCCCCTGCCACAGAACTCAATATACTCATTGGGTCTGGGGAATGACAGGTCATTTTTGGGAGGCTCTATCCCTGACCACAGAGGTTTTCCAGCCGTTATTGTTTCACTGCTGGAAGAGTTCAGAGATTCACGGGGCAGGAACTAACAGTGGGCAGGCTCCTTTCCAACAGGACACAGGCTCCCACTTCCTTATTCCATCCGCCACGGGGTGAGGGATGAGCTGTGCCATTAACACACACATCCTCCAGCTCCCTGGGAGTGGCACTGGGTCCCTGACACCCTTTAGCCACGACAGTAGCTGGAGTCCCTGCTGCCCCCCAGTGCTCCACCCCAGGGCCAACCTGGAATCCAAGTATGGTGGAGCACAGGTCCCCACTGACCTGAGTCATTCAGCTTCCTGAGGTTTGGGTGGCTGGCCTGGTACTGGGCCTCCTGTGCTTTACTGGTACTTATGGCTTCTTTCAATCTGTGGATAGAAGTTAAGAAAAGAGAACATTTAGAGAGAGGAAACACCTATGACAACTCAGTCCGTCTTTTCAAGCAATGCCCATGGGCAAAAAGCAAATGCCTCCTCTGACCAAAGCAGGGATATTCCTCAGCGGCTCCTGGGAGTCCGGCCCGCAGCCCGGGGAACTTCTGAGACACCTGCTTTAGAAGAGCAGCAGCTGGTTCAGCGGCCCTCCTTCAGGAAAAGGAGACTCCCAGGACCAGGGGAAGAGAAGCACATAACAAATCTGATTTTGTACAGTCACAGGCCAAGAACTGCCTTTATAGTGACCACTGGCAACTGACCGGATGATAGACTAACTCTGAATCTCCGTCAATAATTGCTTTCTTCTTGGGGCGCCTGGGTGGCTCAGTGGGTTAAGCCGCTGCCTTCGACTCAGGTCATGATCTCGGGGTCCTGGGATCGAGTCCCGCATTGGGCTCTCTGCTCAGCAGGGAGCCTGCTTCCTTCTCTCTCTCTCTGCCTGCCTCTCCATCTACTTGTGATTTCTCTCTGTCAAATAAATAAATAAAATCTTAAAAAAAATAATAATTGCTTTCTTCTCATTAGGAGACCTATGTTACAAAAAATTGTACTCGATTATTCCTCTTTTCATTTTTTAAAAATGTCATCATTAAACCTTTGTTTTTTTCTTGTTTAAATAAGTCCCTACAAAACAACTCTGATTTTGTTTCCTGGGTCAAAAGCTTAGTCTGCCCACCCCTGTGACAGACAGGGACTTCTCTAGGTAATTCAGGAGATGCTCAGACTGTTCTTGACTCTCCGTGCATCCCTGTGGGCCTGGCAGGGGCTCCCCCGGCCCCCAGAAGCTGGGCCTTATGGCATAGTCTGCTCTTTTCTACCCTGCTGACTGGTGCCTTGGCCACTTATTGGCCAAGCTGGAAACCAATCATTGTCCATGTCTGCCCTCTCTCTGCACAACTCCACTCCCAGTAAGCCATACAAACATCCTCTCAATCTCCTTGCAGATCCCCAAAATCCAGCCCCTCCTTCTGCCTTGCTTCTTTATCTTTACATGGGTGAGCGCCTGCCTCTCCAATCCTTACCCAAATGTGCCAGGCATCTTTCTAACATCCACTGCATGAACCTCTCCAATTAAAGTCTTTGTTTTTTTTTTTTATTTTTTGAAAGATTTAAGATTTTTTTTTTTTTCTTTAAATTTGAGAAAGCGAGAGAGGGAACATGACAAGGGAGAAGGTCAGAGAGAGAAGCAGACTCCCCATGGAGCTGGAAGCCCGATATGGAACTCAATCCCAGGACTCCGGGATCATGACCTGAGCCGAATGCAGTCGCTTAACCAGGCACCCAAGAGATTTATTTGAGAGAGAGAGGGAGGAGAGAATGTGCATGTATACGAGTGCAAGTGGGAGGCGGGTTGGGGAGGGGCAGAGGGAAAGAAACTTCAAGCAGACTCCCTGAGAGCAGACCCTGATGTGGCAGTCCATCCATATCCTGTGAGATAATGACCTGAGTCAAATCCAAGAGTCAGATGCTAAACTCATGAGTTTATTTACTCATGAACTACACAGGCACCCCACTCTGGTTAAAGTCTTTTTAAAAAATTTTTGGGGTGCCTGGGTGGCTCAGTGGGTTAGAGTCTCTGCCTTTGGCTTGGGTCATGATCTCAGGGTCCTGGGATCAAACCCCACATTGGGTTCTCTGCTCAGCAGGGAGCCTGCTTCCCTTCCTCTCTCTCTGCCTGCCTCTCTGCCTACTTGTGATCTCTCTGTCAAATAAATTAATAAAATCTTTAAAAAAATTAAAAAAAAAAGATTTTATTAATTTATTTGAGAGAGAGACAGAGAGAGAGAAAGAGAGCACAAGCCGGGTGGGGGGTTGGGTGGGGGCAAAGATAGAGGGAGCAGAACTCCTGCTGAGCACGGAGGCCAACTCGGGCCTGATCCCAGGACCCTGGGATCATGACATGAGCTGAAGGCAGATGCTCAACCAACTGAGCCACCCAGGCGCCCCTGGTTAAAGCCTTTAATGTCTCCCCACTGGTGTAAGCATGCACCCCATGAGGCTAAAGGTGTCCCTGATTAAAGCCTTTAATGTCTCCCCACTGATGTAAGCCTGGACCCCATCAGGCTAAAGGCATCATAGGCCCCCAGTGCTCCAGCAATGTGTAAAACAGAACAGAGCCTCCTACAATCTGAGGATTTCATTACTCAGAAGCCGTGACTGGAGAGGTGCCTGGGTGGCTCAGTTGGTTAAGCATCTGACTCTTGGTTTCAGCTCAGGTCATGATCCCAGGGTCCCGGGACGAGCCCTGCACAAGGCTCCATGCTTAACATGGGAGTCTGCTCGATATTCTCTCTCTGTCTCCCTTTGCCTCTCACACTCATGTTGTCTCTCTCTCCCTCTAAAATAAATAAATAGTATCTTAAAAAAAAAAAAAAAAGCAGTAGCGACTAGAGGTCTAGAACACACTGCTAGTTTCCCTGAGCACAACTGTGAGCCCCATGTGCTGCCAGGCCGGTGGAAGCAGCAGGTGCTTGCAGCTGAGCACACCTGGCCATCATCCAGCCTACATACCCCAAAGCTGACTTTTTTCCTTTGTGCCCAAATGTATATGGTAGTAATACGTAAATGACAAAAATTTGGCTTCTTTGTCAAAGATGGCAAAAAAGCCAATTCTAGGGAGAGTGACAGAAATGGTTAAGGAAGAGAACTAAAAGAAGAGTGGTGGCTCTTGGTCAGCAACCGAGTCTTGAATAAGTCAGTGTTTCAAATTTAGGGAGTGGTTAAATCTATGATCTGAAGGGACATCTCCGTGAGTTTTATTATTTTTATTTTAATATTTCTTAAAGATTTTATTAATTTATTTGACAGAGAGAGATCACAAGTAGGCAGAGAGGCAGGCAGAGAGAGAGAAAGGGAAGCAGTCGACCCAGTGAGCAGAGAGCCCGATGTGGGACTTGATCCCAGGACCCTGAGATCATGACCTGAGCCAAAGGCAGTGGCTTAACCCACTGAGCCACCCAGGCGCCCCATTTTTTTTATTTTAGTATTTTTTTAAAGATTTCGTTTATTTATCACAAGAGATAGAAACAAAGAGAGAGGCAGAAGGAGAAGCAGGCTTCCTGCAGAGCAGGGACCCTAAACCAGGACTTGATCCAGGACCCTAGGATCACGACCCCAGATAAAGACAGATGCTTAGGGGCGCCTGGTTGGCTTAGTTGGTTGGGCAACTGCCTTCGGCTCAGGTCATGGTCCCGGAGTCCCGGGATTGAGTCCCGCATCGGGCTCCCAGCTCCATGGGGAGTCTGCTTCTCCCTCTGACCTTCTCGATTCTCATGCTCTCTCTCACTGTCTCTCTCTCAACTAAATAAAAAAAAAAAAAAAAAAAAAAAGACAGATGCTTAAATGACTGAGCCACCCAGGCACCCCTCTCCATGAGCTTTATTATTTTTTTTTTTTAAAGATTTTATTTATTTATTTGACAGAGAGAGAGATCACAAATAGGCAGAGAGACAGACAGAGAGAGAGATGAGGAGAAGCAGGCTCTCTGCTGAGCAGAGAGCCCCATAAGGGACTCGATCCCAGGCCCCTGGGATCATGACCTGAGCCAAAGGTAGAGGCTCAACCCACTGAGCCACCCAGGCGCCCCTCCAAGAGCTTTAAATGCAAATGGGAACCAGCAGCTTATGAAGCTTTGTCAGCAAATCCAAAAATGGCTTACCAAGAAACAAAACTTCAGAGAAGGCTGAAGGGTTTGTGTAACAAGGATAGACACAGGATACATAGGATTTGTTTGTTTGATTAAGAGGAACTTATTTTAAAAGCTTTTATATCAGAATATCGCTGTATTTATGGAGTAGGATTTTGATAGGATTATAAAGATTTACTCATTTTATAGAAGTCATTACACATTACAGTGATTTTTGCAAGAGTAAGGATTTAGGAGCTCACAGATGGCTTTGCAGGCCACTCCTCCATGTCAAAGAGTTTGCTGGGCTCCCATTTTAGAAATAGCCAATGCCTTTCACTTGTCCCAGCTTCTTCTGTGCTTTGACTGCTACTCGCCTGCCACCTTCCCCTCCTTTAATTGGCAGGACCCCATGTAATCCTAACTCCACTTGAGAGGTCGGCGCCTTGGTTCCCAGGGCAAAGCCCCACCTCCTCAGGATCTCTGCTGCATTCACCAAGAGATAGGAAGAACGCTCCAGCTGATTGGGACTGATCTAGAGGCAGAAGGCTAGGCGGGGGCAAGTGACATCAGGCACCAAGAGGCCCACCTCGCTGAAGCTGGTCTGGCTCCTTCACTCCTGGGACACCTTTGTTAAAAAAGGCCTTGAGTTTTCAAGATGCTTCCCCCCAAAAGTAAGGTGCCCTGGGAGCCCTAGGACTTGAAAGACTTTTAAAGGATGACCAGGGTTGGGTGGGTGGGGGCGGGGTACAGCACTAGCCCCAAGAAGCCTTTGGGAAGGGACATGTGGGACACAGGAAAGTGCCAACCAAGGGCTGTCTCTGCTGCTGAGTTCATGTGATGTAGATGTCTTAATCCAAGGTGACAACAGACATCTCAACTTCCCCTAACATATAAAAACCCAAAAAGGGGGACACAAAACATCCTTCCAATTTATAAATGGCAAATCAAACCAAACCACAAAAAAACATAAAACCCAACCAAACAAACAAACAAACAAAACCTGACCAAATGAACAACCCCAGAAACTACCCCAGTTGGGGGAAAAAGGTGACAGGTATCTGAAATCAGGGCCAAGCTGGAAAATCAGGGATGGATAGTGATTATGACTGAGCCACAAAACCAATCAACGCTCCTAACTTTGGCCAGCGTATCTGCAGGGAATAGCCCCCAGGCCCAAACAACTGCCCGTTCCCCTTCTGCAGTTTCCTCTCCGTAAATACCAATGATCCACCTGCCTGGTCTTTCTGCTACACCCTCAGTTCCTTCACCTGCACTTGTTTCTCCCCAGAGCCACTGTGAGCTGGAAACAAGTTTCCCAATTTCTTCCCTCCCACATCCTGGGTCCTAATCCAGGTGGTGGCCACACAGGTATATCCACAGGTAAGCAGTCACCTGTTGAGTGGAAATGTCAACACATACTTAAGATGTGTGCACTTTACATCAGTTACGAACTTAAAAAAATGCCTCTTAAAAATTGTTCTAGGGGAGCCTGGGTGGCTCAGCTGGTTGAATGTCTGTCTTCGGCTTAGGTCATGATCCTAGGGTACTGGGATCAAGCGCTACATTGAGCTCTCTGCTTAGCAGGGAGTCTGCTTCTCCTTCTCTCTCTGCCTGCTGCTCTGCCTACCTGTAAGCCCTCTCTCTCTCTGCCAAATAAATAAATAAAACCTTAAAAAAAAACCGTTCTGTGTTCCAGATTTAGAAAATAAAAGATAAACAGAGAGGCCTGTGTAGTAACATTATATCAGACCTTTCTCTGGGTTAAATGAAGTAGGTTACAAAACCAAATGAACATTGTGATTGCAGCTATGAGAACACTGAGTAAGGGGGGGAAACTAAGTTTTGAGTTTTTGTACTTTGGTAAGTAAGATGTAGATTTTCTATAATATGGTTATATTATTTTTATTTTTTAAAGATTTTATTTATTTATTTGATAGAGAGTGAGAGAAAGCACGAGAGGGGAAAAGGTCAGAGGGAGAAGCAGACTCCCCATGGAGCTGGGAGCCCGATGCAGGACTCAATCCTAGGACGCTGGGATCATGACCTGAGCCAAAGGCAGTCGCCCAACCAACTGAGCCACCCAGGTGTCTGACTGTATTATTTTTACAATAAAAGATAAATACAGTGGTCTGAGATATGAACAGTAATCTACTTTAGCAGAAACTTGACTCTTTTATCCTTGTACACTTCTGAGAAAAATAATCACTCATTTTAAAATGAAAGTTAAGGGGCGCCTGGGTGGCTCAGTGGTTTGGGCCTCTGCCTTCGGCTCGGGTCGTGATCTCGGGGTCCTGGGATCGAGCCCCGCGTTGGGCTCTCTGCTCAGTGGGGAGCCTGCTTCCTCCTCTCTCTGCCTACCTCTCTGCCTGCTTGTGATCTCTCTCTCTCTATCAAATAAATGGATGAAAATCTTTGGGAAAAAAAAAATGAAAGTTAATGGCCAGATTGCATTAGATGTAGAAATGTTGGATATAAAGACTTTTTTAAAAAATATTTTATTTTTTAATTTTTTATATTTTTAAAGATTTTATTTATTTATTTGACAGAGATCACAAGTAGGCAGAGAGGCAGGCAGAGAGAAAGGGGGAAACAGGCTCTGTACTGAGCAGAGAGCCTGATGCGGGGCTCGATCCCAGGACCCTGAGATCATGATCTGAGCCAAAGGCAGAGGCTTAACCCACTGAGCCACCCAGGTGCCCCAAGACTTTTTTTTAAAGACTTTTATTTATTTGAGCAAGCGAGCGAGAGATTGAGCTTGAGTGAGAGCGCACATGGAAGGGGATCAGCAGAGGGAGAGGGGGAAGCAGCCTCCCTGCTAAGCAGGGCTCAATCTGACAACCCTGGGATCGTGACCTGAGCTGAAGGCAGATGCTCAACCAGCTGAGCCACCCAGGCACTCCAGATATAAAGACTTTTTAAAGAATTTTTAAGATTCTGTGAAGGGAGGAACATTTATACTGATTAAGCTTTCTGAGGTGAATATTCTTTCAAATAATAATTACTGGAGCAGTAATTTAATTTTTTGGAGACCCTATTTATTCAATCAAATGAACAGCATCAGGAGCACTGAAAAAATGTCTCTTGTTTCAAAATGTGTGAGGATGAATCCCTTCCAATGAGTAACTTACGCAGATCTTGGGTCCCTTTAAGACACTAGAAGTGGCTTCAAAGTCTTGACCATTTGCATTAAACCCTGTTTTCAGCTATTTCATTTCTGGATGGCTGAAGACCCACTCACCTACTATTGGCCTGGGAGGTGAGGGGGCCATTCTGTTCCGGTGGAGTCTCTGCTGGTTTCGATTTGAAGTAATTGACGAATCCCCCAAACATGCTCTTAATGCTGTTAATGTGCTTCTGGCTGGTCTTCAAATCCTGATCCATCTTGTCCACCATCCTCTCTGTGCGTTCTAAGACGCCTCGCTGACGATCGAGTTCCTGGGGAAAATGAGAGGTGATGGTGTTACACCATTTTGTAACTTTCTCCTCTCCAGGGGACACACAGCAGGCTTGTCATGAGCCCTCAGAGAACACATATGGGGAGAGATGCTGCCATCTTCCTCTGCCCTTCCTCTGCCCTTTCCCGTCCTGCCTCTACTGGCTTTCTTTCGTATTTGCTCTCAAGTTCTTCTCCCTCATGCCCACAAGAGGCTGGCTCAGAGGACCATGGTAAGATGCGCAGGGCCTGGACTGGCAGCACATCCTCTAGCTCTTCCCCTTTCCTGGCCCCCGTGCACCTTACAGGCTTTGACCTGGCACTGCCCCCATGGACTCTGGCTCTTGTACTCCCCCTTTTCAGATATGGGATTTCTGTTGGGTCACTAGATCCACCTGGCCCTGGTCACGCCTTCAAATTATTTCACAGGCTAGGTCCTGGGTCATTTCTGGGCCCTGTTAATATCTGATTCCAACTCACTCACAGTTTCACCTTTAAAACCTGTAACAGGAAGGTGATTCTGTCCTGGGCCTTTGTGTACGCCACTCTGTGCTTGTAATAATCCTTGCCCAGATAATTGTACAGCTCTGCTCCTCATTCAATTCAGGTCTCTGCTCAGAGGCCACCTCCTCAGAGAAATCTTCCCTGAATACCTTCTCTAAAAGAGAACTTTGGAGCACCTGCGTGGCTTCATTTGTTAAGTGTCTGCCTTCAGCTCAGGTCATGATCCCAGGGTCCTGGGAGCAAACTCTGCGTTGGGCTCCCTGTTCAGTGGAGAGCCTGCTTCTCCTTCTGCCCCTACCCCTGTTCACGTTCTCTCTCTCAAATAAATAAATAAAATCTTAAAAAAAAAAAAAAAAAAAAAGGAAAAGAAAAAGAAAAAAAAAGTAGAGCTGAGAGTTCTGAAGGTGGATGTGAATGCGCCACCATAGTAACATTAAAACCTTCCTTTGTGCCAAACTTGCTTGGGCCCCTATCTCGGGCCATTCCAGCCGTGTTCCTTTTCCGTGATCCACCTTTCCATCCTGGAGACTCTCAAGCTTTCCCTGTTTTACTTCATGAGGCCATCCCTGCCCTCTACCACCTTTTCATTCTTCCAACCCTGCATCTGTCTGTGGCTCAGCAGTTATGTTGCCCATAGCAGATAATAGTTAGAGATTTCTCTCTCAATACTGTAAAACAGAATCACAAACAAGTTTTAAATAAAGGCCTCTGACAACTGAAGAATAAAAACAAAAATATACACAATGGGTTTATTAGAGCCCATTTCAGTTAAAAAAGCATTAGGAGAAAGGTTTTATTATTTATTTATTTATTGTTTTTTTAAGATTTTTATTTATTTATTTATTTGACAGAGATCACAAGTAGGCAGACAGGCAGGCAGAGAGAGAAGAAGGGAAGCAAACTCCCTGCTGAGCAGAGAACCCCATGCGGGGCTAGACCCCAGGACCCTGACCTGAGCAGAAGGCAGAGGCTTTAACCCACTGAGCCACCCAGGTGCCCCAGAAAGTTTTTATTTTTTACGTTATTTGTGTTTTTAAAGATTTTATTTATTTGACAGAGAGAGACACACCAAGAGAGGGAACACAAGCAGGGGGAGTGGGAGAGGGAGAAGCAGGCTTCCTACAGAGCAGGGAGCCAGATGTGGGGCTCAATCCCAGGACTCTGGGATCATGCCCTGAGCTAAAGGCAGACGCTTAATGACTGAGCCACCCAGGTGCCCCAGTAGAAAAGCTTTTGAACATTTAGGGAACCAACATGTAATTTGAGCTCTCAATGTTTATAGTGAATGAACTTTTAAAACATAACGTGTTGGCAGAAAACAAAAAATCTTGTTGGAAATAAACTTAGAACTGCTGAGATTTATAACTTCAAATAGTTTAAATGTTTTTCACCAGCTTCTGAGATGTGTCTGAAGAAGCTATCAGGTTCTTTTAAACAAAAGGAAACATCTTTACCAGACCGTGTCATCTGGGTCAAAACTTCTAAGAGCTCAGTTTTAGAAGGAAAAAAAAAATGAGTTCCTAATTTATCTAGAGTTTCTTCTTCCAACATCTCAGGTTTGTCATGTTCATGTCCATTCTGGGATAAGTCTATTCTTGAATAAGGCAAGGCTCTAAATTAGGATTAAAATTATTTCCTCCAGCATTTACATGGTTTTTGAGTTGATATATTGCCAACAGTCCAGTCCCACCAGCTTAACTTCCCCTGCGGCAGAAGATGAAGAACAGGAAGCAGGACAGGCACCCAGCTGCTTGGGGTGGGTGCTGGCCCGGGCTCTGTCACACAAGGATGCAGGTCCTTGGCTTCCCTCACAGCCACGGCTCTCCTGGTGGCTCATCTCACCAACCACCTGCTTTCTTGCTTCAGCCTCCCGACCTCAATTTGGAGAGTAGCAGCAGTAACAAGTAGCTGACAAAACCTTCCCCAGTTGACAGTGAGATCTTACTTTCGTCTGTTCACAAGTGACACAGTCTCTCAAACTCCCAAGTCTGCATCACGGTACTGACCCAGAAAGGAAACCAAATGTCTTAAGTTAGATGTTATGATCGAAGTGAAGAGAAATCTGTCGGGGTGGCTGGCCAGGGAAGTGAGTGCTATTCTGGTCTCTGGAAGTTTCTGTGAGCTGGAAGCTGGTGTTCACTCGAGGTGATCTGCTGGTCAGGAGGCCAGCAGAGGAGGAACTTCTGCTGAAATCATCCTCTGAGGCAGATGAAAGGACCCGGCTCCAAGTGCTTGTGACCTAGTTCTAACTGACAAGGAAGAAGGGCTTGGAGGAGAAAATACCAGGAATACCAGAACAGGAAGGACAAGCTAGGTGGACCTCAAACACCCCAGTTCCCAGGCATTCTCCTGTCCCCCAAAAGGGAGGCCATGCCGATCGTCATGGGTCCCTGGGAGAATGGAGGTTATGGATAGACAAGGGCGGCTACGAGGGGAGGGAGCTCCAGAGAGTACCGCTGTGTAAAGGGCAAGCATGCAAAGCTCAGATGTTAGCATTATAAGTGATCCGCGCCTCCCCCACCTTGAACTCTAAAAGGAGTTTTCTACAAGTTAAACAGGAAAAAAGAAAATGGTCAGAGAAAAGATCTGGTTGGGCCAGGGGTACTATGCTGAGCAACAGCACAGAGAGAGGGGGTGTCTCAATTTCCCTTAGGTTTTCAGCTCTTTGTCAAACAGGGCTTATTGATAAAGCAAGAGAATGCAAAAGACAACTGAAGGCCCTGTGAGGGTATACTCTGTCCTATGGGGGAACAACTTCTGGCCAGATGGGTTATGTCCCTGGGCCCCATGCAAATGTGAACATATCAGGGAATTCCTGCTGACAGAAAACACACATAGAAGGAAAGAAGTGCCACAATATATCCACTTTGCCGTCCACTGTTCTAGGCACTAGGGACCCAGGGATGAACTAAGCAGCCCCAGATCTCTGCCCTGCCAGAGCTTACAGTCTTGGCAGAGGGCTCAATGAGTCAAGTTTCATTTCACTTTTCATTTATTGACAACACTGTGGGGCTGGGAACTCAAAATGGGGGAGGCAGAAAAGCAAGCTATCCTACACATACATGATGGACACTGCCAGGGTCAGCCACTCGCAGGGACCCCTTACCTGGCTTAAGAGGGAGTCAGGAAGGCTCCCGGATGGGGCGGTGTTGAAGGGGAAACTGAAAGGTGAGAAGTTAGGAAGGCAAAGGGTGGGGGTAGGGTAAGGGACTCTGGGCAGAGGGAGCAGCCCATGTGTGCAGAAGCCCTGGGCCGCAGGGCCCACTGGGGGAACTGAGAGAAGAAGAGGAACGTGAGCATGAGATGAGGAAGCAGGCAGAAAGCCAGGCAGGACCCAGCAGGCGTCACAGAGGGCAGCAGTGACCACCAAATCCCAAGTCCAATTCAGAGCTGATACATCCCATAAGCTCAGTTGGGCCTGGCTGTCTTCCCTGCCCCAGGCAGGCCTTGAGATTCTGAAGGAAAATGTCAGGACTAAGGTTCCTGTACTGAGCTCGAAATTAAACTCAGGTATTGAATAACCTGCTTAGGTGGAGGTCAGTCTGGAGTCAATCAGCTGAACCTAGAAACTAGAAATTCATCTCCTTCATGTCACTCTCTTTTCAGGGGAATGTACCTGCATGAGCGCTGGTGGCGACACAGGAGAATGGAATATGCTCGAATTGCAGCTGTGTCTCACTGCAGTAGTACGGAATGGACTCCGAAACACAGAGTCGTCAGTTGCAGGAGAAAACACCAAGGGCAAAGGCTGGTGCTCCTTACTGCCTACAAGCTGGCTGAGCCGGGCTCACTAAAGACTAACTCAGCAGGCCTGGGCTGTCTGCGCCCCGCATGTTCCAAAGACAGGCCTTGCCTGGCTCCTGGCCGGTATATTACCCTGAAAAGAGGATCTTTGTTTACCGGAGTCCTTAGGCTAGGCCAGATAGGTCATTCTTCACAGCATGATTTAGGTGGGGGCCTTCAGCCACATGCCTGACCTCTGAAAAGAGGTCATGCCTACATGGTTGTGTGCTGGCCTTCCAAACACCACTCCCGTCCCATTGATATTACTGTGCCAGCCACTCAGGCCCCAGTCTAACACTGATTGCTGGACTCATCTCAAATGAGATCCCAGGCTTTACAAAAGGAGTGAATTACAGGAGCATATGCTCAGTGCCAGAGGGGACAGGGAACTCTGGGCAGGCATGTCTCCATGGGCTTGCCCAAAGGTGCAAACAACCCAAATGCCTATCAGCAGAGGACCGGCTACATAAATACAAGCCACCCACTCAATGGAATAGGACACAGCCATAAAAACAATAATAACAAAAAGATCAGTGCATTATATATTACTAAGAAATAACCTCCAATCTTATTTAAAAAAAGATACAGACTAAAATACATAGAATGCAACCACTCAAGTTAAAATTAAAAAAAGAAAAGAAAGAAAGAAAGAAGGAAGGGACTATAGCTTTGTTTCTATCCACAGAGTATCTCCACAAGGACACTGAGGGGACTGACGGTGGCTGGCTGCTGCAGGAGTAGGGTTGGTGGGGGGATGAAACTTCTTACACTTTTGTACGTTTTTAAGTTTTGAACTATGTGATTGGATATCGCTTCACAAAAGCTAAATCTTAGGTAAAAGAAAGAATTAAAAAAAAATCAGACTTGTGAAACAGAAGAGCTGAGTGGCCTACGAGTCTCTCCATGGTTCTGGACTGTGCTTACCAAGCCAGTTAAGTACAAACTGCTCCTCTCTAATTCTGTCCCTTGGCAGTCATGACCCATGGCTAGACTCCTGGTGAGAAATAAACCCTGTCCAGTTTCACAGGAGGATGGCTCTCCTTCACTAAGGGTGACCTAAGTGATTTTCCTACTTCTGCCAAGCTGGGACTGAATGACAGCTTCCCAAACTAATATTTGCACATTCCTAACCCTCTATAAAAACCTATCATGTTTTTGCACAGCTCAGCATTGTGTCTCTAAGTAGGGAGGTTAGCAGGTGACTTGGGTCCGCTGCCACAGAGTGGCAGATGAGCTCACTAACCCCAGCCTCACTGCCACCCTCATTCGGACTGGAATCCAAGACTGATTCCAAGGCAGTCTGGACAGCACAAAGTGGGAGGGGAGGGGGTGCTGACCATTCCAGCCTCCCAGGGCCTCTGTTGACTGGGAACTGACTCAATCCAAGAAAAATTCAGTGTCACCATACTGATGATGACAGTGCCTGTCACCTGCCCAGTCATGATCATCCTATACCTCTCAGAGCAACACCAACTTGGCCTGGTCCAAGCCTCACTGGCCTGAGCAGCTGGTTCACCTCTTTTCTCACCATTCCCCTTGCACAGAGAGAAGGGCCTTTGGGGGCAGCTTGGAGAGGGGGTGTCACCACAATCCACGTGAAACCACTCACCTCTAATATGTTTTTGACTCTCCTTCCCTCTGAAAGACAGACTTTCTCTTGACCATGAAAGGCTCCTAAGGTGCCTCTTCTGGGCCTTTTCTTTGAAAATATCCTGTGTGTCACTTCCCTACTGGAGTCCAGGAACTCTGGTGGTGGGCCAGTGTCTTTGCACTGCTCCTCTCTGCACTATGAACATTTCTCCTACCTTTCTTCCTCTCCCTCCTCCTCCTTCCCGTCTAAATCTTAGCCTTAAAAGCCAGATTCGAGTTTCTCCTCTGCCATGACAACCTACTTGGTATCATTCTGATTTCCTGTTCTCATGCTTTCCAGAGATGTCCCTTCAAACAGTTCTTACTTGGCTTCCTTGGACCTGGGACCCTCAAGAAACTCCTCCACTAGGGTCCTAAGACCTTAGATAATCTTTCCAAATCTTAGTCAACACTTGCCACTTAGGCTCAAACATAGGAATTCAGTGGATATAAGATGTAAGAACTACAGTTAAACTTCCTTAAGGAAGCCACAGACAGGAAAATGAGCCAATGAGGGATACTCTAACAGCGGGAAGTGGGGAAGGAAAAGGAAGTGGGGAAGGAAAAGGAAGTGGGGAAGGAAAATAACCACGAAAACGGCAATGGGGATAAGACCAAGATGACTATTTGAGAAATTAACCAACATATCTCAAACTGCCCAAGACTGTAAGTGATCAGGTCAGAATGAACTCTGTCAGAGATAAGAGTTACAAAGAGACCCAGAGAGGAAGACAACACTTCAGCTTCCAGTACTAAGATTCAAAGCTACAAATCCTTTAGATTAATGTTAGCTGATACACCAATGATCTATTATTACATTACCAAGAACTTAAAAAACAAACAAACAAACAAACAAACCAAACATTAGTAGGCTGAGGGAACAAACATGGTGCCTAAGAAAGAACAATCCTCCCTTAGGGGGTTCTGAAATCTCCCATGGGCAGAAAAACCAACTGACAAAGGTGAATTAGAGAGAAACCGAATGTCACAGACCATATGCTATCTAGGACATCTTCATTTGGATTTGGGAAGTAAAAGTAAGGCCCTAGACTTGACCACACTTGGGCTATGGCTTATTCAGCAGCTGTCCAGGCAGACCTCTCATCACCTTTACCAGAGAGATGAAGTGGTCAGTGATAGGAAAGAACTTAAGGCCCATTTGCACTGACGCGTCACACACACACACACACACACCAGCAGACACAATGCTCACCCATTCTGGGTCACTCGGGGAGGGAAGGTTGAAGCTCTGGATCTGGGATTCTGAGCAGGTAATTATATAAAGAAAACAGACACTCCATTTCCCTAACCCGAGCTCTGCTAACAGCTAAGGAACATTACGGTGAGCAAACTACCGCTTTCAAGCACTCAAGACACACACCTCTTTGTACAGCTAACGTTTCTTGACCTCGTGTGACAATTCAGATTGGTCGGGCCCTCTTGCCCTGCTCCAGACTCACCTCGGCAGAGGCGACGCCGACCCTCTCGGACTCGTATACAAGGGACAGGGACCTGTCGGTGCTGGCGACCGCGGCCTGGGCCCTGCGCATCACCTCCTGCCGCAGGTACTGCTGCCTGTCCATGGGCGCGCCGGGTCCATCGGGGAGGTCGCCGTCGTCCTTCCACGGCGTTGGCCGGACACCCTCATCCTCCGCATCGTCGTCAAATGGGTTGTAGCTTTTGGGGTAGGCCGACATGGTGCAGGGGCTCGTCTGGGTCTGGGCAGGAGAAGGAAGAGCGTGGCCAAGGCAAGGAACGGCCTTTTCAAGCCCTCAGGGCTCCAGGCCGACCTCCCGAGGCCCTCGGGAAGCGCCCACCGCTCTGCAGCACAGCAGCTCCACCGCCCACAGCCCAGCGCCGCGCTACGCCCCTCCACCCGCCGGGTCGCGGAGAGAATTCCTTCCGCCAGTCTTGCGCAGGAGGCCCCGCCTCCGGAGCGGACCATCTTGCTCCGCGACTTGGGGGGGCGCCACGTCTGGTGCGCGCGACCGCAGCCTACCGCTCGTCTTCTCTCGCCCCTGCAGAGGTGGAATCGTCCCACGGCCACGCCCCAGCCAGTGTCGACAACAGAGGTCACGTGCCGGGGAGGTCGGCTGCCGCCGCGCGTGCGCCGTGAGCTCTGGCGCTTGCAGGCGGGGTGGGGGAAGCCCGCGGGCAGCGCCGCCGCGCGCTCGATGATGGCGGCAGCCGCGGCCCGGGGAGGGGGCGGCGGCAGCAGCGGCGGCGGCTCGGGCTCCAGCACCTCGCGGGGCTTCTATTTCAACACAGTCCTGTCATTGGCCCGCTCCCTGGCCGTGCAGAGACCGGCATCTTTGGAGAAGGTAGTCTTGGCCGCTCGGGCCGCGGGCTGACAGGAGAAGGGGTATGGGATGTCGAAGCGGGTAGGCAGGGCGAGGATCTGTGGAAGGCCAGAGGTGCTCTAGAGCTACCTGCGACAGGAAGGGGTACATGAGCGGAGGGAGCTGGGGTTGGGGCGGTGAGGAGGCCCGTGGGCGGAGGGAGCTGGTGAAGAGAGGGGCATAATGGTGTTGGTTTAGGCGAGGAGTGGACAAGAGCAGGTGGGGACTTTGCGGGTGGGTGGCGTGGGAGGGACGTGAGCTTCAGGCCGGGCTTTGAGCCGAGGGGGCACCTTGTGATGCAGCAGGGGCGGGGGCGACAGGCAGGGAGAAGCAGTGGTGGGAACGACGGAGGACCGGAGTCGAAACCTGGGGCTCTGCTCCCGACTTCTTTGCTTTTTATTCCGAGACCTTGGAGACATGCTGTTCTCATAAAATGGGGGTGCTTACCTACTTTGCCCGCTTCACACTGTTGTGAAGGGCAAATGAAATAGTACATCTGACATCGCTTTCTGAAATGAAATCTGCGTTTTTCTGTGAATCTAGAGGGGGCGTCAGACTGGGGAAAAGATTGTGTTTCGAAGAAGGGACATTGGTAGGGAAGGGGAATGAACTGTCATTGGCAGAGAATTGAACTCAGGATTGCTTCAGAGGAGGAAGGGGAACTTATACCGGAGGAATCTTTGCCTTGGGAGAAAGGTGAAAGGAAACTCAAAAGTGTCGCTTGGATGGTGGAGAGAACAGATTTTAGTCAGACATGTTTGGTCCCTGCCCTGTCATTATTTGTACTCTTAGGCAAGTTACTTCAACTCTTAGAGCCCTGTTTCCTTATGGGTGAAATGAAGTGATTCTTGAGAAGTACGTGGATTCAAGCATAAAGTGTCTCCTGTAGATAGGTGAACAGTAGAAGTCAGCTTTCTTCCCCACCGTCGTGTGATGGGACTCATTATAGTATGTAGCACTGTAGGGGTGATCTTCCTTCCTTCCTCTCTTTCTTTCTTTCATTTGGGAGAGCGCGCGTACACGTGCGTGTGCACGATGGAGAGGGGCAGAGGAAGAAGAGTCTTAAGGGGACTCCGGTGCTGGGCTGGATTTCACGATCCTGAGATCAAGTTTGGAGCTGAAATCGGGAGCCGGCTGCTCAATCGACTGCACCACCCAGGCGCCCAAGGATGGGATTCTTTTTTCATACAGTTTCTGGCAGGTGAAAAGAGATCTGTTGTCTAAGAGTAGGAGAAAAGGGTGGAGACTGGAGACCTGTCTAGGGGCAGTTAAGAGTAGTTTTGTGGGGGCGTCTGGGTAGCTCAGATGGTTAAGTGTCTGCCTTCTCTTTGGGTCATTATCCCAGGGTCCTGGGATTGAGCCCTGCCTGGGGCTCCCAGCTTGGTGGGGAGCTTGCTTCTCCCTCTCCCTCTGTTGCTGCACCCCTGCTGTGCGCACTCTCACTCTCTGTCAAATAAAGAAATAAAATATATATATTAAAAAAAAAGAGTTTTGTGGCTCTGGTGAGGGTTGATGTTGAAATGCTGTGTTAGGCTCTCTGGCATAGTGTACTTGGCTTTGTGGATTCTTAAATCTGATTTCTCACTTAACTGCAGGGTGAGCAGGTCCTGGGAGATTGATGCCAACCTAACTTCTAATTGAAGGAGGAATTCAAAAGAATGGAAAGTATATGATTTCTGGAGATAGGAATACCTCACTTTAAATCCTGTATCATTTGCTTACATTAGTGTGACTCTGGGTAGATTAGTTCCCCAGTCTGACCTTTGCTTTCTCCTGCAGAATACAAGGACAGTATTATGTTAAGAGTATTTTGAAGATCAACAAAATGACCCATGAGTCCAAGATGACCCATGATTAAGAACTGTTATCATTGGATGAGCCTAACTAATGGACTGCAGTGCTAACTTATCAAATCAAATTCATGCCAGCTAGTTAGCACATTCTTTTCTTAGTAGGAGGGCTAAAAAGCATATCAGAAGTTTGCTTGCTGGACTTGGGAACAGCAGAGATTGTAGGGAATTGGGCGAATACAGTCCTGTGGCTCTAGTAGGGCACCCTTTCTTACCCAGTAACTCTGAGAAATGCACCTTAAGCACAACTGGCCTTCTTCAGCTTTCTCCCATGTCCTCACAAGAACATTCCATAATTGTAACATTGTTAGCTTTGTATCTTACAATAGCAGTTTACTGTCCTCAAGATTATGGTGTATTTTACAAGTTAATATAGCTTTTAGGTTGGCAGCTCCCCATTACTATCTCTTAGTTTGGGAGGTCAATATCATTGGTAACATTTACAAATCACTTTAGAAGAGAGTTAACAGAGCTAGCCCGAGGCTGCAGTCTTTAGAAGGGATTGCTTGCAAGGTTGGCCCTTGGCTCACATCTGGGAACTTGATACTTGAACTGTTTCCTCCATTTTCTAACTGATAAGGATGGTTCATTGAGCCTAGACTCTGAACAAACAATATAATTATCTGCTTTCCTCTTGGGAAACTGGAATTTTGATGGCTGCTAGGCAGACATTGCCTGTGTCTGTCAATAAAATCCTTGGATGCTATGTCTCTAAAGGACTTCCCTAGGTACAATCATAGCATACATGTTACTACATTGCTGCTGTAGAAGGGAGCACGCTCAGTGTATACCTTCACAGGAGGGAGAGAACAGGAGGAAGCCCATGCACAGGTTTCTTCAGAGTCCACTTGTCTTTTTCTCTTGCTGACAAATTCACTGTCATACAATGTAATTTAGCTACAAGTATAACTATGTATGCGTGGGTGGTCTTGGGGACCCTGAAATAATTTCTGTCTTAGGGAAGGCTTCTGTAGATGGCTGATTCCATCAGATATATGTGGTGGTTTCCTCTTATCCTCACCTGGGGTCTTGAGACTTCATTATGCTAGGGATCATTGTTCACTACTTATTTTTTTTAAGATTTTATTTATTTATTTATTTGACAGAGAGCAAGAGAGAGAACACGAACAGGAGGAATGGGAGAGGGAGAATCAGGCCTCTGGCAGAGCAGGGAGCCAGACGTGGGGCTCAATCCCAGGACCCTAACCTGAGCCAAAGGGAGACGCTTAAGGACTGAAGCACCCAGGCGTCCCTCATTGTTACTACTTAGTCCTATGATATATGGCTGTTTATTACATTCTGCTACTTTATTTATTTTTTTTTTTAAAGATTTTATTTATTTATTTGACAGAGAGAAATCACAAGTAGATGGAGAGGCAGGCAGAGAGAGAGAGAGAGGGAAGCAGGCTCTCCACTGAGCAGAGAGCCCGATGCAGGACTCGATCCCAGGACTCTGAGATCATGACCTGAGCCGAAGGCAGCGGCTTAACCCACTGAGCCACGCAGGCTCCCGACATTCTGCTACTTTAAAACAATTGATAATAAGTCCTCAGAATTCCTAGGGAAGTATTCTTGAGGTTCTTAAGAGTAAAGGAATTTCTGAGTACCCACCAGGATAATGAAGGTGGGGACTTAAGTAGGGAGACGAGTGTTGAAAAACCTCTTTCTCATTTATTTGTTTCTGGGTTGTTTTTTTTTCCCCCCTATTCTTTTTTTCCAGAGAGAAGGTAGAGGGCTGAGTGGGGCTTGGTCCAGATAGGCTCGAGCTGAGGACGGCTCAGTTTTCTGAGCTAGACCTGACATCTCAGTTCAGACATTGGTTACTCAGGCAGTCTTGATGTGCTTTTATGGCACTTGGGGCACATTAACAATATTCCTTTCCCTGTCTTTGTCTACCTACACGTCACAGTGGTGTTTCCTTACTCCACTCACCCATTCTGATCCCAGGCTGTGTAAATTTTACTTTTCCTTTAATTAATTTACTCTTTGATTTAGGAAACATTTGTTGAGCACCTACTGTTAATTAGTATGCACTAGATAGGGCAGATCAATAAGAAACAGCATTAATGAGATTGTTCAGGTGATCAGCATCAAGTCAGACTTGCTACAAGTAGCCCATCTAATCTTATGTCACAGGTCTGGTGATCAGCCCCCTGCCATGTTCAGATAGTCAAACACAAGACTCCTTGATGTCAAGTCTCTGATTCATCTCTGAGCTTTGACCTTTTCCTGTTATGCCGCCCCTAAGACTGGAACCTCAGCCCTAATACCCCCAGGATTGTGGGCCACCCTGAGGATATCATCTGTATTCCTCGAGATCCTATCCCACACAGCCCTCAGCCCTCTCCCTCTGGGAGAAAGGTGAGAGGAGAGAAATAGAGAAGAGAATCTTGTCTACAGTGGAATCTCCATGTATGGTCAGCTTCCATTCTCTGATTCTGCCTGCTAGTCTTGTTCTGCTCTTCTCATCTGTCTTCATTCTTCTCATCTCTCTTCAGAATGTTACTGAGCTGCCCCTGTCAAGCTGCCCCTGGATCTGCCTGATGATACTCCTCTGTGTCTAGGATATTGGTGACCTGTCTATACATAGTAATGGACCCTCAACCCTGGGACATAGAGAGTTCCTGGCAGAATTGAAAAGTAGGCAGCGTTCCTTGCCCTCCCACTCATTTTCCTATCCGCAGGAGGCTTTGATCAGAATCTTTTTCCATGTCCTACAGTATGCTCTCTTTTCTTCAGTTACAATGCCAGAATCTCGAGGTGTCTTACTAACTCGATATGGTGTTTAAATGGCACTGCAGCATTAGGGACAGGCCAGAACCTCCTTGGTGGACAGACATGCTCCAGAAGATGAGCTGGTTAACTCTGACCTCTAATTGGAGGAACATACGTTCTGATGCTCAGGGCAGTAGTCTTTGTGGAGTTCTTGGTTATCCACTCCTTTAGAGTGGTTTGCCATGGAGTTAAAAAATCATGGTATTGGCATTTTTTTCCAGCATCGCGAAGTTGAAAATTTCCATCCTCACTCCGTTTCCTTTGTGAAGCCATGTTAAAAACAACCATCTAAAGAGTAAGGGTAGAGAAAATTAGCGTCAGTAGAGGGAATTCATGATGCTAGAACCATTGTTGTTAAAGCAGCTCTAAAATACTTTTTTCTTTTTTAAAGATTTTATTTATTTATTTGACTGAGATCACAAGCAGGCAGAGAGACAGGGAGAGAGAGAACGGGAAGCAGGCTCCCTGCTGAGCAGAGAGCCCAATGCAGGGCTCCATCCCAGGACCCTGAGATCATGACCTCAGTTGAAGGCAGAGGCTTAATGCACTGAGCCACCCAGGCACCCCAGCTCTAAAATACTTTAAGAAGAGGGCGCCTGGGTGGCTCAGTGGGTTAAGCTGCTGCCTTCGGCTCAGGTCATGATCTCAGGGTCCTGGGATCGAGTCCCGCATCGGGCTCTCTGCTCAGCAGGGAGCCTGCTTCCTTCTCTCTCTCTCTCTGCCTGCCTCTCAGTGTACTTGTGATTTCTCTCTGTCAAATAAATAAATAAAATCTTTAAAAAAAAAAAATAAAATAAAATACTTTAAGAAGAAATCGGAATAAGAAGAAATCTTTACCTATAATCATGCCACAGTAACTGTATTAGGTTGCTAGGGCTGCTGTAACAAAGTACCACAACAACTTAAATAGCCGAAATTTATTTTCTCATAGTCCTAGATGCTAGAAATACAAGAAGAATGTGTCAGCGTTGCTGGTTTCTTTTGAAGCCTTTCTCTTTGGCTTGTAGATAGCTGTCTTCCTGTGTCTTCACATAGTCTTCCCTCTGTGCCTGTCTGTATCCTAATCTTCTGTTACAAAAACACTAGTCAGATTTCTAGAACTGGCCCATCCTTTTTACCTTGTGTTAACTTAAAAACCCTATGTCCAAATATAGTCACATTCTGAGGTACCTGGGGATGAGGAATTCAATATATGAATTTTGGGGGGACACAATTCAGCCCATAACACTTAATGCATTAGTATTTTAATTTCTTAGATCTCCTTTTTCGTCTTTAGCTATGTTCACTTTTTTCCTTTTATCAAAAATAGCCCATATTTATTATGTTAATGTCTGGATGTCTTATTTTATGTTGATAGATCCTAATTAAGCATTTCTCTGTTTAGGCCGTCTAGATTTTTCCTTGCAAAACAGCATGTTTGTACATCTAGAATTTTGTCTTCTTCTGCTAAATGGAGGGTGGGTCTTGACCTTTACTGCCCAGCTGTTTTCAGAGGACTCTACTTAGTTATGGTGGATAGCATCGGCAAGACATCTTGTGTGCATTTATATGTAGTTTCATGTTGTTGGATTTTATTTACTTTTTCGTGCTAACTCTGTAAACATAAAAGGGGACCTTATTCTTTTGATTCTAAGATAATGATATTTGACCATGGTTGGCTATGTTCAATAACGAATTAAACAAACAGCCAAAAAACCTACAAGGTGGAATTGGCCATATGATATTGTGCTCTTGTTTTCTGGTATGCGGAAGCTTGAATTCAGGTTTCTCTTCACACTTGGATACTGGCTTCTACCTGTGCTTGCTCTTCGTCTCTTTCTTTCAAGAGTTGGGTCTAGGGGCTCAGTGGGTTAAAGCCTCTACCTTCGGTTCAGGTCATGATCCCAGGATCCTGGGATCGAGCCCCGCATCCGGCTTTCTGCTCAGCAGGGAGCCTGCTTCCTCCTCTCTCTCTGCCTGCCTCTCTGCCTACTTGTGATCTCTGTCTGTCAAATAAATAAAATCTTTAAAAAAAAAAAAAAGAGTTGGGTCTACTAGGTGTGCACACAATTCTGACCCTCAATTAATTTATGATAACTAGAAACAGTGATAGGTGGGAGACTGGCCAGCTGTCTGTCCATAAAGGAAGTGGTGGGGGACCATATGGCTTTTCAGAAAACTCCCCTGAGAAGATATTTAGCCATTTTGCACTTTGCTGGCATGGGAATGGGAGGTACAGATCATTTTCTTTGGGTTTTTCCAAACCTTTTCTCTGTGGCTCTTGACAGTTAGTGAAAAAGTAATAAAGGTAAAAAAGTGAAACATGCTCTAAGAAGGTGGAAGTATTGTGCCTACTTGCTGGGAGGTTACTTTCAGCTGAAATTTTTATTTTTTTTTAAAGATTTTATTTATTTATTTGACAGAGAGAGATCACAAGTAGATGGAGAGGCAGGCAGAGAGAGAGAGAGAGGGAAGCAGGCTCCCTGCTGAGCAGAGAGCCCGATGCGGGACTTGATCCCAGGACCCTGAGATCATGACCTGAGTCGAAGGCAGCGGCTTAACCCACTGAGCCACCCAGGCGCCCTCAGCTGAAATTTTTAATAACAAAGGCCTAGAATTGATGGGCATGGACATTTGTAAATGCCAAGAGTGGTTGGCAAGGGAAGGCCATTTCAGATAGAACAGAAAACAAAACAGAGTAAAATGAGGAACAGCAGTAATAGGGTTTGGCAGAAATACAGTATATTTAAAGGGACGAGTGTAGATGAGAGTGAGAAGAAAGCAGGTGGCCTCATACGTAGTCCCAGACTCAGAGTTTGGGTTGTATTGATGAGACAGGGAAGAGCCCTTGAATATTTCAGGGCCATGAGTTATGTGCATTAAGAAGATTATTATGGCCACATTGTTTATCCCCATGCCTTTAGAGATTCTCAGAATTGATGTGTCACTAGCTGTTTGCTCCCCCAGAGGGCAGAAATGTTCTATTTTTGACTCTTTACTGCCGATTTTATGTTATGCTGTCTGTGTTTGCACTTTGCACCTAGAAGAGATGTGGTTACCTCCAGTCCCGTACACCAGCAGCCATTCCCATCCTTGATTTAAATTGCTGAAATGTGTCTGTGTACTTCATTTTCCTCATTATTTATACACTTGTTTTTCTATTGCTTCTCTTGTGTATCTTGGCATTTTGGAAAAAGGCTTGGCCTTTTGTGAACATTGCCAAGCTGGCCAGAACACTACTTTCATTTATGTGATAAGAACAGAGTTGAGACAAAAATCCTCAAATCTCACTTGCATTTACTCACTTAGTTCTGAGAGGCTCTATCTTTGCTGCTGAAGCTATTCTCTTTTCCTGAACGTTTCTATGTGTAAAGCAGGGCTGAAAAGCTGGATTCAGGGCAGCCAGGTCTATCTGTACCATTATAAAAGCAAACGAGTGTGACATTTGTTCATTTGTTCATTCATTCATTTATATAATAAGTCTTTTAGTGCTTGCTGTTTGCCAGGCGTTGGAGGGGCCCATTAGAGGGATGAATGAGTAGATGTAGTCTCGCTGTCATGGAGTTGTCATGGAGGTAGACAAGCATTAAACAAAAAACTGTAAGTAAATATGATTGAAAATGCTAACAAGTGCCAAGAAGCAAAAGTAAATGGTATCGGTGAATACACTCGTAATGTTTTACTACCATCACTGCCATCCCTCTTCAGAATTTTCATCTTGTAAAACTGAAACCCTAATTGCCATTGATTTTTGTATTATATTGATCTTGTATCCTGCAACCTTGCCCAACTTGTTTTTTTAGTTCTAATACTTTTTTAGGTTTTTCTATATGCAAGATTATGTCATCTGCAAATATAGTTTTACTTTTTCTTTTCCAAACCGAATGCCTTTTATTTAATTTTCTTTTCTCATCGTCCTGGCTAGAACCTCCAGAACAATACTGGATATAATGGTGAGAGTGGACATCTTTGTCTTGTTCCTGATTGGGGGCAGGGGGCAACTTTCAGCTTTTTACCAGAAAGTATAATGTTAGTTGTGAGTTTTTTATAGATGCCCTTTATCAAGTTGAGGAAGTTCCCTTCTATTTCTCTCTCTCTCTCTCTTTCTTTTTTTAAGATTTTATTTATTTTAGAGAGAGAGTATGCACATGCATGGCGGGGAGAGGTAGAGGAAGAAGCAGACTCATGGCTGAGCAGGGAGCCTGACCTGGGGCTCAATCCCAAGACCCTGGGATCATGACCTGAGCTGAGTGCAGATGCTTAACCAACTGAGCCACCCAGGAGTACTTTAGAGGGTGCCTTTTTTTAGAGGGTGGATAGGGGCAGAGGGAGAGAGAGAAGGAAAATCTTAAGCGGACTCCACACCCAGTGTGGAGCCTGTCACGGGGCTTGATCTCA
The DNA here is from genome assembly GCF_022355385.1 of Mustela nigripes. NCBI lineage: Eukaryota > Metazoa > Chordata > Mammalia > Carnivora > Mustelidae > Mustela > Mustela nigripes. Next base: position 28,170,885 of record NC_081564.1, on the reverse strand, counting down.
GGACCCCAAGATTATGACCTAAGCCACAATCAAGAGTTGAGACGCTTAATCAGCTGAGCCACAGGTGCCCCCATTCCCTTCTATATCTAGTTTGTTGAATGTTTTTATCATGAAGCAGTGTGGAATTTTTTCAAATGCCTTTTCTGCATGTATTACAAAGCTAATTTTAAAATATTGTTAGGGCAAGTCTATAGTAGCTCTTGCTACAAGGATAGTTTAACTCCACTGCTAAGGTATGGCCCCTTTGAGGTCTCTACTGAATGCTTTAAGGCCTTTCTTTTTTTTTTTTTTTTAAGATTTTTTATTTATTTATTTGACAGACAGAGATCACAAGTAGGCAGAGAGGCAGGCAGAGAGAGAGAGAGAGGAGGAAGCAGGCTCCCTGCTGAGCAGAGAGCCTGATGTGGGACTCGATCCCGGGACCCCAAGATCATGACCTGAGCTGAAGGCAGAGGCTTAACCCACTGAGCCACCCAGGCGCCCCAAGAGCTGGGAGTTTTTAAGAAAGGCCTTTAAGAGGCCTTTAAGAAAGGCCTTAAAGGGGGCGCCTGGGTGGCTCAGTGGGTTAAGCCGCTGCCTTCAGCTCAGGTCATGATCTCAGGGTCCTGGGATCGAGCCCTGTATCGAGCTCTCTGCTCAGCAGGGAGCCTGCTTCCTCCTCTATCTCTGCCTGCCTCTCTGCCTACTTGTGATCTCTCTCACTGTCAAGTAAATAAATAAAATCTCAAAAAAGAAACAAAAAAAACCCTCCCAGCTCTTGCTGGGAGTCACGCAGACATGCCTCAGCTCTGCGTGAACTCTGGGAGCCTTTTAGCTCACTGTTCCCTGGTTGTTCTTTTTAGGATTCATCAAAGACTTAGAGGAATTCTGTTTCGATTTCTGGGGATTTTTTTGTTGTCTCTTCAGAATTTCCAACTGCTTTTGACTTCCTGTACTCTTATTTCTGTCTCCTCCACTTCGACCATCATGATCTGCCTGGAATGCCTTTTCCTATTCTGTGGTCTGAGATGTGTCTTCGGGCAGTCATAGGATAGGGCTCATATCATTTCCTCCGTCTCTCATGTATCATAGACCTGTGCTACTTGTTTAGGATCTGAAATTAGTCGTTTTATGTATCTGTCCATTTTCCTAGTTGCTTTATGGCAGGAAGTTAAACCCAAGTCCTGTTACTTTCTCATGACTAGAGGAGGAAGTTTTTGGATCATAGGATTTTAATGCTAGAGCAGACATTGCAAAAAGCTATCTGATCATCTTCTTATATGTGAGGCTTGAGGGAGATGACTTGCCAATATTGGCATAGTTTTAAGACATTGGCAAGATTCTGCAGATTTCCATATGTACACACAGTTGGTGTTTTGTCCACATTTTACAGAAGGAAATACAAAGTCAGAGATGTTCAGGTAGGTTTTGTCAGTTATCTTGGGTCACCTAGGTAAGAAGTGGCAGAGTTGGAGTGAAAATCACAACCTCCCAACTCTATGCAGCTACCCTGATCATTGCCTTTTGAAACAGTGTCAGGAATTGGAGACATGCATTTGTCTGTGTTGTACCCTGCCAGGCACATGAGCAGGGCTCAAGACATGGAGACTCATGCATTGTGTATAAGGGCACATATAGTGCTAGGTGTTGGATGTTGTAGAAAGCTATGTTAACTGGTCACAAAGCCAAGCACGAGCATCTCTCGTGAAACTCCCATCCAGGACTGCTTGTAGGAGTAGATGCTGTTCCACTTGCATCTGCAGCTCTCTGCCCACCTTGTCACAGTCACCTTTGTTTATTGTGATAGCTCTGAGTCACTTAGAAAAGGTTAGCTTCTATTCGGTGTTCTCCATGGGGGCGGTACATTTGAGAAAGACAAAAATGGATTTAACAAAACACTGTCACTAATATTTAAAGCCTCTAGTTCTCAGGGAATTTTGTTTCTCCTGAAAAACTATTCCCAGAAGTTTCAGATAACAAAAGTTGTACTCTTAAGAAAAAAATCGTTTAATTAGCCAGCTTGTAATACTATTATAGTAGCTTTATTTTGACCTATATACCTTACCAAACACTGTTGTGTTTGACTTTACATCTGCAGTTTTCTGCCCAGTCATCCAGACTTGTGAGGGCATCTTGTTTTCTCCTTGGTGTGGCATTTCCTTTCCTTGGCAGTCTAAATTCACCTTGTGGTCTCTCTCTCTCTCTCTTTTTTAAGTAGGCTCCACATTGGGGCTTGAACTCATGACCCTGAGATCAAGATGTGAGCTGAAAAGTTGGATGCTTAACTGACTGAGCCACCCAGGTGCCATGGTCTTTCTCTTTTAATACCCTTGGATTAAAATATTGCCAAAAGTTCTTAGCAAAGCCTAAGCAAGTTACCTTTGTTGCTTCTTCCCATTGACTTATTGATCTCCTCAAAGTGTTGCCCAGAGCCCCTCTGGGTCCTTTTTATAAGTGGGAGTAACCTTGGCCATCTCTGTCAGATTTTGAATTTAATGACCTTTTATAATGACAGGATCTACTCCTCTCTACCCCCTAAGAATAACAAACTTGTTAGTTTATTGTCAAATTCTGAAGGAAAATAAAGTAGTTTTTTTTTTCATTTTTTAAAATTATAGTTTACTGCTTTATTCTGCATTAGGACTGTGACCTCTCTGTGTCTCAATTTTTTTATCCTTAGAATGGAGATAACAAATAATATCCACTCAGTGCAGTGTTGTGAAGATTAGTTGGGATCATACAAACCAGCACCTTGCATGTGATAAATGCCCAATGACTGTTAGCTCTTAGTATCTGGAGACCGGCCCCCACTAGAACTGATTCTCCCTTATCTGACATGTGATGACTGCTAAAGGACTTAAGTTCAAGTCTTCACTTTTTCTTTTCTTTTCTTTTCCCCACAAGAGTCCCAATTTCCAAGGGCATTTTGCATCAGAGCCTGGACCCAGTGCCAGGCTTTCCTGGGTAAATCCAGGATTGGATTACCCTTAAGGTAAAGGGACCCTTTACCATTTGGTTTCTGACTTGCGTTCTTCACTAGTTGTGTCATTTTTTTTTTTTTTTTTAAGATTTATTTATTTATTTGACAGAGATTACAAGTAGGCAGAGAGGCAGGCAGAGAGAGAGAGGAGGAAGCAGGCTCCCTGCTGAGCAGAGAGCCCGACGCGGGACTCGATCCCAGGACCCTGAGATCATGACCTGAGCCGAAGGCAGTGGCTTAACCCACTGAGCCACCCAGGCGCCCTAGTTGTGTCATTTTTATTGGTTGTATAACTCTGGCTATATTTTAAGGATTGTGAGGGTGTGACTGTATACTCTACCTGACTTCATTTGACTGTTCTTCCATCTCCATTCATTTGATGATGCAGCAAATATTTGTTCAGTGCCAATTGCATGCCAGCACTGTGCCCAATACTGATTATATGACAAATGTCACAACATAGTTAAACCTTATAATAGGAAGGCTAGGTTCTAGTGGCCCTCTTTCTTTTTCCTTTCCTTCTCATCCCACTAAATCCCTGTGACACCAGCCTCTTTAGTTCCACTAAATAGTTAAGTTTCTGGAACATGTAGGGTGCAGTGGATACAGGATGAAGGGGACACAGTCCTGTCTGCAGTGAGTGGAAGATAAGTATACAAGTAGAGGCACCTGGGTGGCTCAGTGGGTTAAAGCCTCTGCTTTTGGCTCAGGTCATGAGCCCGGGGTCCTGGGATCGAGCCCCACATTGGGATCTCTGCTCAGCAGGGAGCCTGTTCCTGCCCCACCCCCCACCCTGCCTGTCTCTCTGCCTGCTTGTGGATCTCCGTCTGTCAAATAAATAAATAAAATCTTAAAACAAAAAAAAAACAAAAAAAAACAAGTATACAAGTAATTCCAAAGCAATATTTTTAAAAAGAAAGTTATTGAGAGGTGTGATGGGAAAGATCATAGCATATTGCTGAGGTCTGGCGAAGCTTTGAGTAGCGAGAGATGGTTGACATGGATCTTGGAAGGATGGATTGAATTTTTATAGGGGAGATAAGGCAGATTGAATGAAATGTCACAGATGGGTGAAGACTGTGGATGAAGCCATGCAGGGACAAGTGAGCACTGTATTTGGAGCCTGAGTGTTCACGGGAAGTTGGGAAAGACCTTCTTTGCCAGGTTGGGAGTGTGCATTGAGTGTTCACAGGAATGGGGAGCCATTGGAGGTGTGGGCCTGGAGTGATGGTATTTGAGTAGGGAGAGACAAAAGTCAGAGACAGGGTCTAGATAAGAGCCTGTTGTCTAAGACTATACTTAGCCTGTCTGGGCCTAGTTGCCTATCCTATTAAACGAGAATAAGATTATACACAATCTGCCTGAAAGGGGGCATTTGGCCAGGTGAGTGTGCAACTTCTTCCAGCTCTCCATCTCTGATTCTGTGTGTGTTTGGGAGTTGTTAAAGGGCCTCAGGTCTGAAGCCCAGGTGAGCATCTTTTCAGTCTAGTGGTCCAGCTTGCATGGATTCTGGATGTTTTTAGAGAAATTATACCAAAAAAGCTCAGTGTTTGCATTCCATTTTTCTTGTGATTTTTGTTGTTGTTGTTAGTGAAGTAATTTAATAAGTTTGATTTTTATTTACAGAGAGCTGTGAAATTTTTTCAAGACCATTTTGTGAAGTTAAACTTTATGTTTGGGTCTCTTGTTTCAGGTGCTACCTGCTTCACTTTTTGCTGTGCCTATTGTCTTGCGGCTCCAGGTGTCTTTGTCAGGGCCAGAATAGCTGCATCTCTTGTTCCTTCAAAAGAGAAAAACTTTTCTGCTTGGATTGAGACTCTTGGGGAAGTTGTAGTTAAATAGGAGTTGTTTTGGGATGCCTGACTGGCCCAGTTAGTAAAGCATGTGACTCTTGATCCTGGGGTTGTAAGTTTGAGCCTCACCTTGGGTATAGAGATTAGTTAAGAATCTTTAAAAAATAGGGGCGCCATTGCTTCTCAGCCTTTTGGCTAAGATCAAGTGAAAAAATAGGGGCCCCTGGGTGGCTCAGTCGTTAAGTCATGATCCCAGGACCCAGGAAGAGAGCCACATCGAGCCCCACGTTGGGTCCCTGCTCAGTGGAGAGGCTGCTTCTCCCTCTGCCCCTCCCCCTGCCTGTGTGCATGCTCACTGTCTCTCTCAAATAAATAAGTAAAATCTTTAAAAAAGAATAAAAATTAAAAATTAAATAGGAGTTGATTCATTGATAGTAAGTTGTTGGAATTAAAGAAATTATAAGACCGTTGTGTGTAGAAAACATCTGTTTAGCTTATTTGACCCAGGTTTTCTTTCAGTTTTACATTACTTCTTCTTGGATTATTCAGATTCCATTCATTAAAATTCTGTACTCTTTTCTCTTATTTTCTGAGATCTAAGAGTATAAATATTATCGTCCTTTTAAAAGTAAGATATGCAGGGGCGCCTGGGTGGCTCAGTGGGTTAAAGCCTCTGCCTTCGGCTCAGGTCATGATTCCAGGGTCCTGGGATCGAGCCCCGCATCGGGTTCTCTGCTCAGCAGGGAGCCTGCTTCCCTTCCTCTCTCTCTCTCTCTGCCTGCCTCTCTGCCTGTTTGTGATCTCTGTCAAATAAATAAAAAAATAAATTAAAAAAAAAAGATATGCATTGGGGTGCCTGGGTGGCTCGGTGGGTTGAATGTCTGACTATTGGTTTCAGCTCAGGTTATGATCTTGGGGTTGTGGGATTAGGCTCCGAGCTGAATGCGAAGTCTGGTTGAGCTTCTCTCTCTTCCTCTTCTTTTGCCCCTCCCTGTCTCTCTCTCTCTCTTGCTCTCGCTCTCCAGAAGAAAAAGAAAAGAAAAATATGCATTAATGGCAAAGCTGTTTCCACTATTTAAAAATTTTTTTTTCTAATTCTGAAGTTAACAATGTTCCTTATGGAAAATACAGAAAAAAAATAAAGAAGTAAATAAGTATTGCTTATAATTTGATTAATAGTTTTTGTATCTTGCTGGATAGGCAGTGCAGGTTTTGAGATTTGTTTAATATTCTATTTGTATTAATTTCTTATCGCAGCTCTAACAAATTACTACAAACTTAGTGGCTTAGAACAACGCAAATTTATTGCTTTGCATTTCTGTAGATTAGAAGCCCAACACTGGTCTCACTGGACTAAAATCAAGGTGATGGCAGGGCTATGTACCTTTCTTGAGACTCTAAAGGGCAACTCATTTCCATGTCTTTTATAGCTTCTAGAGAACCCTCCATTCCTGGATCATGGCAATCCTGGATCCCAGCAAGGGGACTCAAGCTGTCACATCCCATCATTCTCACCTCCTCTTTTGCCTCTCTCTTACCCTGGTCTCACTGAAGTCATCCAATATAATCTCTTCAATTCAAGGTCTTTTTATTTTTTTTTTAATTTTAATTTTTAAAAACGATTTTATTTATTTATTTGAGAGAGAGGCATGAGCAGGGAAGAATGGCAGAGGGAGGGGGAGAAGCAGTCTCCATACTTAGGCAGGGAGCCTGATGCGTGGCTCAGTTCCACGAACTGTGAGATCATGACCTGAGCCAAAAGCAGAGGCTTTTTTTTTTTTTTAATGTTTTATTTATTCATTTGACAGACAGAGATCACAAGTAGGCAGAGAGGCAGGCAGAGAGAGAGGGGGAAGCAGGCTCCCCGCTGAGCAGAGAGCCCGATGCGGGGCTTGATCCCAGGACCCTGGGACCACGACCCGAGCCAAAGGCAGAGGCCCAACCCACTGAGCCACCCAGGTGCCCTGAAAGGCAGAGGCTTAACCGATTGGGCCACCCAGACCCCTCAAGGTCATTTTAACCTGTTTTTCTCTGCAACCAATTTACATACATTTGCAGTTCGAGGTAACATATTCACAGATTCCAGGGATTAGGACACAGACATATTTGGGCAGGCCATTGTTCTGCCTGCTACACTGATAGGGTTCGTGTGTTCCTAAATTATTATATTGTTCTCTAAATTGTTTATTGGTTCTTTTTGGTATCTTTCCTTCACATTTTAAAACCATGTGCCCAGCTTTTAGAGTAATCCTGAATTGTCAAAAATTATTTCTATTTAAATATTTTTAATTAAATGGGGTTGCAGAGAAAGGTCTGAAGTCAGAGTAGCCCAGAACCCCTCTGGGGTTGGGGGACAGGGACAGGCAGTACAGAGGAGACAAGGATGGTAAAAACTGTGTTTCTTTCAGATGTCTCTACCAGGTAGGGGACAGCTATGTGAGCAGCAGGGTTTAATCATGTTCCTGATGCTGAATTCTTACCCTGAGATATTGCTAGAGCTCATGTCTTTTAGTTTCCAGAGTATAATGCCTAAAAAACAAAGGAATAAACAAATAGGAAATCAAATCCAACCCAGAACATCTGTTCTGTGGGGAGAAATCCAATTCTTACGCTTGATGTAAGTGAGGAGAACTTGGGGTTTGCCTCTGCCCTGTAGGGCAAGTGCCAGGATGGGCTGGCAGCAGCCCTGAAACGGGAGGGTCTGGATTGAGAAGAGAGCTTACATCCAGGTAAAAACTAAGAATAGACAGCAAGCCTGCATCCTGGGGGAGAATGAGTGTCTTTTATAGTGCCTGTCCACAGTGTAGAAGATGGAGATACGGAGATAATAGATGATTTCGGCCCCTGGGAAGCTTGCAGATTAGTGGAGAGACAGACAAATGCACCAATAACTGTCACATGAACAATGGGGTAGATGTTGCCGATGACGTTACTGAAGCCCTTCAAATACATGAAGACAGTGGTTTTGTCTATTTGTAGCCTGCTTGTCTCTGGGCTAGATGTTCCTTTTCAATGGCTTCTGGTATGGAATATTTCTTAGACCCCACATCACCCTGTGTGGCCATTTTTGGATATTTTTAGAGTGGCAGAGGGACAACTCAGTCTTTCCCTCACTTCCACATGTCCATCATCAAGTCCTGTAGTCTTCCTGTGAAACATCCTGAGCTGGACTGCTTCTGTCTGCTTTGGTCATTACCCTCTTTGCTACTGAAGCATCTCCTGACTTCTCTGTGGTTCCATTTTTGTCCTTTCAAACCAGAAGGATTCTTCTAAACCTCAATTCTAAACTCAGCTTTTTAAGGTCTCCAATGTGCATCCCCTTGGCACCAGTTTGCATTGCTATTAGAGTTCAATCCAGGTTCCCAGCCTCTGCCTGCACTTGGACTTCTGGGAATCCTCACTTTATCTTTCCATTGTGCTGCCTCTCCAGTGGCCTCTGCCAGAATGCTTTTTCCTGAGTTGTCCCTGCTGGTTCCTTCTTAATCAGATCTCAATTTAATGGGCGCCTTCTTAGAGAGGTCTTTCCTGATCACCCCATTACAAATAGTCCTTTAGGCACTATTGCTGGGGAATATAATTCCCTTAGATAAGAAGTCTTTGTGTATATCTTTCTATATTAATAATGAGGTTGTGCCAATTTCGATGAGCTTCTGAGTCTCCGTTCTATCTTGTAGCACATTGGCTTCACCAGCCAGGTATGTGGCATTGTGTATTTCTGTGTGTTTGAGCAGAATGTTGATAAAGTATTGCCCAGGACAAAGTACATAGATTTTCACAGGGCCCCAGACTCCTCCCTTTGGTTCCAGGGTTCTTTGGATCTCATTGACTCATTCTGCTATAAATCCACCTCCTTTCTATTTCTTATTTACAGGGCTGTTTCTTTTCTTTTCTTTTTTTTAAAGATTTTATTTATTTATTTGACAGACAAATCACAAGGAAGCAGAGAGGCAGGCAGAGAGAGGGGGCGGGGGAAGCAGGCTCCCTACTGAGCAGAGAGCCCGACGTGGGGCTCGATCTCAGGACCCTGAGATCATGACCTGAGCTGAAGGCAGAGGCATTAACCCACTGAGCCACCCAGGCGCCCCTACAGGGCTCTTTCTTGATAGACTTTACTCTTTCTGTCAGGTTGCGTGATTCACTGATGGAAGTGTCTGGAGTCTCTGAAATGATAACTTTATTGTGGTTAGTTTGCAACTCTCTTTGTATTGTATTTTTTCACTCTGACTGTGAAGTGGAGGAATACTGAAGAAAAGTGGGAATTTAGTATTTCTGTTCCTCTCTTGCTTGTTACTTTATGCTCTTTTAACAATCATGAAAGTATGGATTTTCCCCCATGTATTTATTTTTTAACTTACTCCATATTTTTTCTGGTTAAGTAACATTTTCTCCTAGAACATATTTTGGCAAATAGAAAAAAACACAGAGAAATGTAAAACCTTGGGGCGCCTGGGTGGCTCAGTTTCTTGAGTGTCTGACTCTTGATCTTGACTCAGGTCTTGATCTCAGGGTTTGAGTTCAAGCCCCACATTGGGCTTAAACTTGGAAGCCATTAAAAAAAAAAAAAAAAAAAGAAATGTAAAATCACTGGTAATTCTACCCCTCCGTAACTGTCAACATTTCAATATATTTTTCTGTATATGATAATCCACATCATTCCTCACGTGATTTACAGAACATTTAGAACATTGTTCATGCTGTTGCTTAGTCTTAGGAAAATACCATTTTTCAAGTCTGTATTAGGTTAGATTTTATGAAAGCACTGTTTTTGTAGGTCCAAACTTTGGTTGACTATCATAGTTTCATATGGTTTAACCTAATGTTTCACCAAATGGTGGAATCATTTATTTTCTTAATTTGTCATTTAAATTGTTTCAGATTTTCAATTAATATACACAACACTATAATGAAAGTCTTTTACATCATCTTTGCCTTAAGATTTCTAATTCTTTTTTTTCTTTTTTTAAGATTTTATTTATTTATTTGATAGAGAAAGAAGGAGAGAGCACAAGCAGGGCGAGTGGCAGGCAGAGAGAGAGGGAGAGGCAGGCTCTCCACTGAGCAGAGAGCCCAATGTAGGACTCAGTCGCAGGACCCTGAGATCATGACCCAAGCCGAAGGCAGTCGCTGAACCAACTGAGACACCAGGCACCCCTAATTCTTTCTTTACAGTCATTCCTAAGAGGAAAATGACTGAGACAAAGAATATTACCTCTCTTCAGGTTAGAAGGTGTTTCTTTTTCTGGCTTGTGTATTTGTCCTTTTAAAATCTGCTTTCTTTTTTAAAATTGCAATGGTAGTTGATATTTTCAGAGCAAATCTCAAGCATTATACTTGATGACCTTTGCCAATAAAAGAACACATCAGTATGCCTGGGTGGCTCAGTCAGTTAAGCATCTGCCTTTCGTTCAGGTCATAATCCTGGGGTCTTGGGATCAAGTCCTGTGTCAGGCTCCCTAATCAGTGGGGAGTTTGCTTCTCCTTCTCCCTCTGCCCCTCCCCGCTGCTCGTGCTTGCTAGCTCTCTCTCTCTCAAACAAACAAACAAAATCTTAAAAAAGAAGTCCCACCAGACCATATAAATGTTAACGAGCAACTTCTCCTTGGGTCCATTAACAGAACAGCAAGGTTGGGGCCTCATGGTGTGTCTGAATGCTCTGCTAAGAGGTTCTTGTGGCAGGGATTTTCAAGATTGGCATCACCTCTTTTCCTATTCATATATCATCTAGATTTTTAGTTTCTTTTTTTTTTTTTTAAGATTTATTTATTTATTTATTTGAGAGAGAGGCAGTGAGAGAGAGCATGAGCGAGGAGAAGGTCAGAGGGAGAAGCAGACTCCCCGTGGAGCTAGGAGCCCGATGCGGGACTTGATCCTGGGACTCCGAGATCATGACCTGAGCCAAAAGCAGTTGTCCAACCAACTGAGCCACCCAGGCGTCCCAAGATTTTTAGTTTCTTTATGTCAAACGTTTACCATTGTTTTGTTTTGAAAAAATTTGAATTTTTCCATATATTCAGTAAATTGCTGACTTATTGCTCATTTGCTTCTGCTGGCCACTATTATGGCATATCCAGTAACAACAGGTACTGTTTGTTGAGCACCTGGTATGTACTGTGTGTAGTTCTGAGTGCTTTACACACATTTGATCTTCTAAAGAACCCTATGGGAGGATTGTAATTGTAGGTGGGTTTGGGTAAACTGCTTTTGGGTGCCATTGGGCATTAGAGACCCATGACTGTTATGACTGAATTACAGACATTAGCTAGTGTGTTTTACCACCTCTGTGTATGCATCATTTTAACTCTTGGTCCTTGGCACATGTATGTTTTGTGTATGATCAATTCAGAATGTAGAGATGATCTTTCTGTGATTTTTGAATGGAAAAAAATGTTTTACTGGTTATATAGACTCACTGGGATTTTATACTACTGGTTTATGCCCTATACAGTCATATATATGTATGTTTATATATATATGTGTGTGTGTGTGTGTGTTTATATTTTTTAACTTATGGGGGTTTTTTGTTGTTGTTGTTTATTTTTGGTCTCATTGTCTAGGTCCAAAAGCTGCTCTGTATGTGCCCAGTAGACTTCCATGGGATCTTCCAGTTGGATGAAAGACGGAGAGATGCAGTGATTGCGTTGGGCATTTTTCTCATTGAATCTGATCTTCAGGTAAGTCTTTACTAAAAGTGTTTCTGCAGTGTAAAAGGGAGAGTGCAATTAGAATTTAAATTTGTACCTGCTTATATTTACCTAAACCAGTACTAAAAGAATGCATATGAACCCAATAAAAGCAGCTAGTGATGGTGAGGCAGAGTGGGTGGAACAGGTGGGAGTAATTTAATTAATTTAATTAATGTACAGCCTCTTAAGAAATTTTGGTTTTTGAACTGTGTGAATAATTAGGTTGTTAAAGTGGTTATTAGTTGTTGTTACTGTGTTTTGTTTGGCTAGAAAGTTAATTAAAATGCTTTGTGAAGTAATTGTGTGCCCTCCAGAGTAGACTTGATTTTCAATCTAAGGTCAGATGTTTATTCAGATTGAGTAAACATTTTTTTTTCCTTCCAAAAGGACATTATTCTTTTAGATAATTCTGACATAATACAATCTTTTTTCAGATCTGTTACAGATTTCAGGTACAGTCAGTGGAGCATAGGACTTTTGATCTTGGGGTTGTAAATTCAAGCCCCATATTGGGTGTAGAGATTACTTTAAAATAAAAAAACTTAAAAAAAAAAATTTTATTTGTCTTATTTGAGAGAGAGTGAGCGAGTGAGAAAGCCTGAGTTGGGGGGAGAAGAGGGACTAGGGAAGCAGACCCCCGCTGAGCAGGGAGATCCTAGAGGACTCAATGACCTGGGTCCTGGCCTGAGCTGAAGGCAGGCTTTTTTTTTTTTGGTTATTTATTTATTTATTTGACAGAGAGAAATTACAAGTACACTGAGAGGCAGGCAGAGAGAGAGAGAGAAGGAAGCAGGCTCCCTGCCGAGCAGAGAGCCTGACGCGGGACTCGATCCCAGGACCCCGAGATCATGACCCGAGCCGAAGGCAGCAGCTTAACCCACTGAGCCACCCAGGCGCCCCAAGGATTAATATTTTTGACAGAGTATTCATACATTTGAAATAAAAATAAGCATTTCAATTTTAGAGCCATAGTTTGAGAATTAAATAGGTTGTTTGATCAAGGCCATATCAAAAACCAAAATTAGATGCATATAAATGGCATTTTAATTATTCTTTTCTATTTTTTTTTTAAAGATTTTATTTATTTATTTGACAGAAAGATCACAAGTAGGCAGAGAGGCAGGCAGAGAAAGAGGGGGAAGCAGGCTCCCTGCTGAGCAGAGAGCCCGATGCGAGGCTTGATCCCAGGACCCTGAGATCATGACCTGAGCCGAAGGCAGCGGCCCAACTCACTGAGCCACCCAGGCTCAGTGGGGAGCCTGCTTCTTCCTCTCTCTCTCTCTGCCTGCCTCTCTGCCTACTTGTGATCTCTCTCTGTCAAATAAATAAATAAAATCTTAAAAAAATAATAAAAATAAAGGAAAAGTTGTTTTGTTTTGTTTTTAAAGATTTTATTTATTTATTTGACAGAGAAATCACAAGTAGGCAGAGAGGCAGGCAGAGAGAGGAGTAAGCAGGCTCCCCACTAAGCAGAGAGCCTGACTTGGGGCTTAATCCCAGGACCCTGAGATCATGACCTGAGTCATAGGCAGAGGCTTAACCCACTGAGCCACCCAGCCGCCCCGAAGTTGTTTTGTTTTTGCTAAAGAAAGTTCTCTATTTGCTGTGGTTATGTATTGTGGTGTAAAAAACTACTCCTTAATATGACAGGTTGGTTTTTGGTTTTGCTTTTTTCTCATGAATCTCCAATTTAGATGGCGTACAGAAGAGTCACTGTCTCTGCTCCATTCAGTGTCACCTAGAGTGGCTTGAAGGCTAGGGGCTGGAATCACCTGAAGGCTCATTGATGCACATGTGTGTGGGTTGATCCTGGCTATTGGCTGGGACCTAAGCTGGGGCACTCAGCCAGAGCACCCCTATATACATGGCCTCTCCATGTGGCCTGGGCTCTGTCACTCCATCACAGTGTAATGTCTGGGTCCTGAGGGCATGTGTCCTGAGAAAAAGCCAGATGGATGCTGTACTGTCTTCTTTAGCCTGGGAAGTTAGTCTCTTGAACTACAGTTGACCCTTGAACAACATAGGATTTAGGGGCACTGACCCCCCTGTGCAGCTGAAAATCCACGTATAATTTTTAACTCCCCCAGAACATAACTACTAATAGCCTACTGCTGACCAGAAGCCTTACCAAAAACAATAAAGCTAGAGAAAATGGTTTTTTTTTTCTATTTTTATTTTTTTTTTAAAGATTTTATTTATTTATTTGACAGAGAGAAATCACAAGTAGTCGGAGAGGCAGGCAGAGAGAGAGAGACACGGAAGCAGGCTCCCTGCTGAGCAGAGAGCCCGATGCGGGACTCGATCCCAGGACCCTGAGATCATGACCTGAGCCGAAGGCAGCGGCTTAACCCACTGAGCCACCCAGGCGCCCAGAAAATGGGTTTTTAAAAATATTTTATTTATTTGACAGAGAGAGATCACAGGTAGGCAGAGAGACAGGGGAGGCAGACTCTTCCTGCTGAGCAGAGAGAGCCCGATGCAGGGCTCAATCCCAGGACCCTGAGATCATGACCTGAGCCGAAGGCAGAGGCTTAACCTTCTGAGCCACCCAGGCGCCCTGAGGAAATGTTATTTAGAAGACTGTAAGCAAGAGAAAATACATTTACAGCACTATTAAAAACCCATATGTAGGGGCGCCTGGGTGGCTTAGTGGGTTGAGGCCTCTGCCTTCGGCTCAGGTCATGGTTCCAGGGTCCTGGGATCGAGCCCCACATCGGGCTCTCTGCTCGGCAGGGAACCTGCTTCCTTCTCTCTCCCCCTCTCTCTCTATCTCTCTCTCTCTGCCTACCTGTGATCTCTATCTGTCAAACAAATAAATAAAAAAATCTTTAAAAAAAATAACCCATATGTAAGTAGACCTGTGCACTTCAAACACATGTTGTTCAAGAGTCAACTGTACTTTTTTTTTTTAAGATTTTATTTATTTATTTGACACAGAGAGATCACACATAGGCAGAGAGGCAGGCAGAAAGAAAGGGGGAAGCAGGCTCCTGATGAGCAGAGAGCCTGATGCAGGGCTCAATCCCAGAACCCTGAGATCATGACCTGAGCCGAAGGCAGAGGCTTAACATGCTGAGCCACCCAGGCGCCCTCAATTGTACTTTTAAACAACACAGCAAGTCACTAAGGCAGCCCATTTTCCAAGGGAGTTGAATTTGACTACATTTCTGTGGAAGGAGTGTCACAGAATTTGGAACTATGTTTTCAGTATTACCACATGTTTTGCTTTGTTTTCAGTACTTCAGAACATCAAATAGTATTCCCCTTCTCAGGAGCACACTTACCTAACCCTTAACTGGAATGGTTATAACTAGGAAAACAACCAGAAGAGTCAGTCATGGAAGGTTCTGAAGTGACATGTTAACTGGCTAGTTTGGAAACTAGAAGGAAGTAGTTTTTTTATTGGCAAATTATGGCCATAAAGTCTAATGCTTAGTTTGGGAGAAGCAAAAGGAAATATTAAATAGAAAATTAAAAAAAGAAAAGAGGACAAGGACCATGAATAACAGAAGCATCACTAAGTTTAGAAGCTTGTGGCTGTGACCCTCCCTCAGTCTAGAGGATCTGAGCCTGGGACTCACTGTAGGGTTTGGGGGCTCTCTCTGAACACTCTCACTGAGGGCGTATTTGAGAGTGTGTGCGTACATAAACCTTTTCCTGCAGAGGCCATCATGGGGTCCCAGCCCCCAGTAAGGGCCAGAGCAAGGCTGGACATTCAGGGGCAGAAGGGCAGGTTTTAGCCCTTCCTTAGGCACCTCTGGTGCAGGCTGGTGGGATAACCTCCAGACCTCCAGATGCCACCTGCTGCTGCTGCCACGTGGAAACAGGAAGGGTGCCCTGCCATGCGAACATCCATCTTTGAGATGGTGAGGATGCAAATGCTTTGCTTTGGGCTTAGTACAAAAAAACTACCAGCTGCACATTGTATTAAATGTATTTTTTTTCTTTTTTAAGCACAAAGATTCTGTGGTTCCTTACCTTCTTCGACTGCTTAAAGGACTTCCAAAAGTGTATTGGGTAGAAGAAAGCACAGCTCGGAAAGGCAGAGGTAATGTGTAAATTTTCCCCTCAATTCAGGGAATGGCATGTATGCTCACAGTCTGTATGAATCAGCTGTTTAATGATATTAATGCATCAGGTACAATGTTTCTAGCTAGTTCCACTCTTGGCTGTGAGACAACTGCCTGTCTGTAGCAGCATGGGCTGTGCTTACTCCTTGTTGTCCAGAGCCCATGGTCGAGGGGAGGTGGGGGCAAGGCTGAGAAAAACGGCTTTGCATTGCATTCTAGGAGTGAACAGGAGCTTGGAGACCTTCAGGAACCTTTTCTCATGTCTCATGTCTCCTTGCTAGAATTGGTTCCCCTGCCCATCCCTGTTTATTACCCTTAGACGAATAGGTTCACTCTTGGAGTGAATCCATTTCTCCAAATTGCATTGCTGCTACTCTAAAAGGAAGGATGTGATGGATGTCCAGGACTTAAACACCATGTTCACTGTAAATAGTTTATCATTTTGTTGCTGTTGCTGAGTTTTATTTAAATTTATTACCTTTAAAAAATGGTATATAAGTCCACTATGTGCCAGGCATTGTGCTAAGCACTTGCAACACTGATGTTTTTAGGTATTGATTTCCCAAGACTCCCATATCAGTTTGGAACACCTCCAACATTCTAGAGATCATGACCTGTGTGTGGCTGAGGCCCACCTTCAGGCATAGCAGGGGGTTGGAGCCTATAAAGACGGCCTTGTCCTTTTCATTGGTGGCATGGCCCCAATTTGTTGGATGGGCTCAGCCGCTATAGATAGGTTTTACTGTTCTCATGAACATCCTGCTTGTGCCTAATTCTCTTGTCCTTTGGATTTCATCATTTCTGGTAACCTCCTGTGCCTAAAACTGACAGACCCCAGATTATGCATGTATCCTGGCATTTAAGGGGCTACAATTTTTTTCTTTTTAATTAATTTATCTTTAAAGATTTTATTTATTTGCTTGACAGAGAGAGACAGAGAGGGAACATAAGCAGGAGGAGTGGGAGAGGGAGAAGCAGGCTTCCCACTAAGCAGGGAGCCCGATGCGGAGCTCAATCCCAGGACCCTGGGATCATGCCCTGAGCCAAAGGCAGACGCTTAACGACTGAGCCACCCTTACAGTTTTTTTTATTGAAAGGTAGTTGGCAATACAATATTCATATCATATTATATTAGTTCCCGACATGTAACATAGTGATTCGATGTTTATATACATTACAAAGTGATCACAATGATAAGCCAGCTTTCGTCTGTCAGTCTGTCACCACACCAAGTCATTACCTGTTACTGACAATATTCCCCATGTTTTACATTGTATCCTTCTTTGCTTTAGAACTGGAAGTTTGTACCTTTTAGTCCCCTTTAGTTTGTACCTTTAGTCCCCTTTCTCTATTTTGCCCATCCTCCCACCCTAAAGGACGACAGATTAAATAGAAAGCATTGCTAGAAAGTCAGACATCTCTGTCCACCACTGTTGTCTAATTTGGGGAGAAGCAGAATACCAGCAGAAGCTGTTTCTGTTTTCTTTTCTTTCAAAGAAAATATCACTTCTATGTGCATGGACTTTCACTAGAATGAAAGTTTTAGCACTGTTGGAAACATTGTTAGAGATACATAAATCTCCAATCATTAGGCAGCATCTCACTCTTTTTTAGTTTTTTATTAAGGCAGTATAAATTATGCTTTTAAACTCTAGAGGAGTAGTTCTCAAAGTGCCATCCGGGACTAGCAGCACCAGCAACACCTGGGAACTTGTCAGAAATGCAGATTCTTAGTCCCCACATCACAGCTACTGAATTAGAACCCAGGGGCTAGGGAAGCTGGCAGTCTGCCTTTTAATAAGCCTGCAGATGATTCTGATCACACTCAAGTTTAAGAAGAACCTAGAGCTGCATCTTAAAATTATAGGTACAGAAGTGAATGTGTAACAATCTTCTGCCATGTACTATGAATAGATCTTGGTTAAATATTCAATATTCAAAATTGATTTAGTATTTAATAGCGATTAGACCTATACAGGAGTGATTTTTTTTTTTTAAAGATTTTATTTATCTATCTGACAGACAGAGATCACAAGTAGGCAGAGAGGCAGGCAGAGAGAGAGGAGGAAGCAGGCTCCCCGCAGAGCAGAGAGCCCGATGTGGGGCTCGATCCCAGGACCCCGAGACCACGACCCAAGCCGAAGGCAGAGGCTTCAACCCACTGAGACACCCAGTACAGGAGTGATTTTGATATTTTTAAGGTGCATGCCATCAAAGCACTGGTTAGCTTTTAGTCTTTGAGGTACAGTGATCCCTTCCCGACCCTGAGGCCAGGCTCTGGAGAACCTCTCTATGAAGAGGTCGGTAGCGGAAGGGCTTAAAAACCTATTAGGAATAGAGCAAATCTTTGGAAGCTCTTAAGATTTTCTCCACTTGTCAAAATAAAGCAGAAAAGAAATATAAACATATAATTCAGTTTAAAGTGGTAGTAATTGGGTAGCCTCCATATACCATCTCTTATACTCTACCAAGATTGGTTTCTCATCCTTGGTAGAAATCTAGGTCAGGAATAAAAAATGGAGACTGTATAATCTCAAGCTATAAATTGGCCCAGAAACATTTAAGTTTATTGAACCAAAGCATTCTATTAAAAGAAATGTTAAAGGTATTTCTCAGCAACCATGTTGGGCCCATAGCTATTCTTTTGAGGTTCACCTCAGTGAGGGCAGCCATCCCTGTAAACTGGTCCCTTAGCAGGCCCCGTGAGAGAGGGAATTTACAGATCACATGGCCAGTAGGGGTGGCCCGGTATCTCAGCGGTAATGATCTGACTCGCGTCTGTGTGCCTTCCAGCCACCCTCCCGGTTGCAGAGAGCTTCAGCTTCTGCTTGGTCACTTTGCTGTCTGATGTGGCTTATAGGGACCCCTCCCTTAGGGATGAGGTAAGTGCATGGTGAATTGGAGTGCATTTCTTTCTTTTTTTTTTTAAGATTTTATTTTTTTTTTTTATTTGAGAGAGAGAGAGAGAAAATGAGCACAAGCAGGGGGAGGGGCAGAGGGAGAGGAAGAAGCGGAGTCCCTGCTGAGCAAGGGAGCTCAATCCCAGGACCCCAAGATCATGACCTGAGCTGAAGGCAGACATTTAACTGACTGAGCCATCCAGGCGTCCCTGGAGTGCATTTGTACACAATCAAGAGTCCCAAAGTAACGAAAAGAGTAAAAAAACTTTTGAAGTGATCAGGTTGTTTCAGTTGATTTATTTTGTACTAACACACCTAAAAAACATTGAATACTTGCCTACAGTACTTTGCAGGTTACCCAGTGACCTCATTGACTGTTTCTCATTAAGCTTTCCCCGTGGTCCTGTGGGGTTGGCAGGTCGGCAGCCAAAAGCAGATGCCCCTCACTTTCCTGACTCTGTTGGGGATTCATTCATGGAAGGGAATTATCTAGATAGTTGAAATTATATTCAGATTTTAAGTGCTCAGATTTTTTTTCATTTTAGTTTATTTTGTTGAAATGTTACTTAAATGCCTTTCAGACTCTTCTTCTTAAAGAATACAATCAGAATCTAAACTTTTTCTTAATCAGATTTTTTTTTTTTGAAAATCAGTTCGTATATGCTGTTATCCTCAGTTCCTGCCAAGGAGTGCCAGGTGCTTATCTATATGTTAAATGTTCCCAGTTAGCTATGCTTTTTGAGTTCTTGTATCTGTTTTTTAATTTTTAAAGTCTCTTTACTTAATAGAACTGTAAATTTTGTTGAGAGTATTTCTGCCATTAATGTTCTTTTCCATCTTTCTTTCCTAGTTTAGGTTCTTTATTTATAGGTTGACCAAAGAGATAACTAAATATATTAGAATTGTAGATCATTATTTCAGAAGTTAACAGGCTGTAAGTTAAGGGCTTTTTTATAAATAACATTTATCAAAACATCAATACTAAAGATGATGGCATAACTTTAATATATGAAATGGAGAAAGTCTTGCTTTTCAAATCTTCATATATTATTCAGCATCGTTTAACATCAGCAACATGTCAGAAATTTACCTTGATTGGGAACACATTATAGGAGAACAATTTTATTCTCTTCTTTGCCTGGGGTTTCCTCCAAGACTGGTAGTAGAGGAAAATAAGGTAGATGGAATCTAGTTGATCTTCAACAAGGCATTAGAGAAACACCCTCCTGAAATCCTAGATCTAGAATACGGGCTAAAGGTCAAAACAATTTGGAAGGTTTGTGGAGCTGTCTGGACTACCCCAGAGGGTGCTGACCCAGCAGAAGCCTCCCCTAGCCTCCCCTTCACCTCTTACTATTGAAGCAAAACAAGCCAGGGCCATAAATGAAGATTCAGAAAGCAAGTTGGTTTCATTTGTAGATGACACAATGCTGGGAATCAGAGACCAGAACAATGAATGAAAGCTAATCCCCTGAGCTTTGGTGGTGTCAGTGACAGGCAAAAAATGCCAACAACATCAATAGTGGTGTAGAAAAGATTCAAGTATTTTAGGTATCTGTAAGCTCATTGAGCCAGCAGAGTGAAGCAGCTGGCTAAAAGCTGACGTCATGTGGATGGAAGTCTAGAATATGTTTAGAGTGTGGTGATTACTCAGGATGAGTCCCAACATCCTGGAATATGAATGTATTTCCCTGAACACCACAATTTGAGACTGTTTTTGACACATGGGACTACCGTGAAATCAGAAGCAGACACTCAGCATTGTAAAGTACGTGTAGTCCTAAGGAATGGATTGAAAGAATTGGGGGTATTTGCCACAAAAAGAGATTTGGGGGCCTATCACCTGTTTCTGGAATATGGAAAAAGGAGTGGCTCCAAGGGCCAGAGGTCACAAGCCCCACAGGACAATATTGGCCCACAGTTAGGGGGCACTCTGGACCAACCCAGGAGGGCCGGTTTCTGTCCCTGGAAGTTCAGCTGATTGGCCACTCACCAGAGCTGTCATTCAGGGATATATGTATCAGATATGGGTATGAAGATAGTGTGTAAAGCTCCTTCTAATTCTGAATGAATTTTGTGAGACTTACCTGATTTTGTTTATAAATTTGTCTTTTCTGTTTCTGTGGCTATTACAGATTTTAGAGGCACTTTTGCAGGTTTTGCATGTCCTTTTGGGAATGTGCCAGGCGTTGGAGATTCAAGAAAAAGGTATGAATGTAAATCTGAGGCTTTTTTTTTCCTTAATGACTTTGTGATTACCTTTTTTCCTTTGCTTTTCCCAGTGTTCTTTTTTGTGCTTTACTGTTTGTGTACCTGATGGATGAAACCTTCCTGTATTAGTTTGCCTTTGTTGTGTATTAGCTAAAAGGCCACCTGGGAGTCATGAGCACAGCTCTGCTCCCTGAATACCAGGTGACCTTAGACAAGTCACCTCACCCTTTTTGGGCCTCAGTTTCTTCGTTTATAACATGCCCAGCTGCCTCTAGTGTAAGGCTACCAACCTAATCCGAGGAGGACAACATATATTAAGTATAGTAAAGGTACCTGATAATAGAACTACCTGTGTTACTGATTTGGGTGTACCATGCCTAGACTGAGACCTCCCAGAGAGAACAGCTGTGTGTGACAAAGATGTAGTCTGAAGTTGTTGTTCATGTCAGCCCTTGGGCTGACCTGTTGATGTGGCTTGTTTTGACCCACATTTGCTAGGGGGTGGGTTGTGAGATGTCAGCCAGTGTTACCAGCTGGTGCAGCACAACTCGCTCCCGGGCAGCCTTTTGATACTGGAATATTTTCACTTTGTCTTCTAGAATATCTTTGCAAATACGCCATCCCATGCCTGATCGGAATCTCACGAGCATTTGGGCGTTACAGCAACACGGAAGAGTCTCTGCTTTCAAAACTGTTCCCCAAAGTCCCTCCTCATTCCCTCCGAGTCCCTGAGGAGCTTGAAGGTGTGCGGAGGCGATCCTTCAATGACTTCCGCTCCATCCTCCCCAGCAATTTGCTGACAGTGTGTCAGGAGGGCACCCTGAAGAGGAAGACCAGCAGTGTGTCCAGCATCTCTCAGGTGGGGCTGTGCGCCTGGGAGGCAGGCTTAGAGGTCAGCTCTTCTTAAGTGCTCACTCGAAGAAAATCTCACTGGCATGCTCTCTGAGGAAATTCATGAAACTGGAAAGGTTCTCACTAGAATTCTGTGTAATAATACATGGGCTTGCTTTGGCCTTTTAAGATTTATAAGTGATTTCATCTCCTAGTCATCTCCTAGTATTTTTTTCCCTAGCAGTTGGGTGCCAAGCTCTATTCTGAGTAGGAGACAGTTGGTACCTTTAAGAAGTACGTAATTGACTCAGGGAGACAAGCTAAGTGCTAAGGGAGACAAGACACCAAGTGCTAAGAATAATTCAACTCACTAAAGAAGTATAAAATCTATGGCTAAGCACGAAGAAATTAGGGACATGGTATACAGTAGAGAACACTTAGCTAAGGTGGGCTTCAGGGAGGAGGTAAGGTGTGGACCAGGACTGGAGGTACAAACATTGGGCTGGCAGGGAGAATCTTGTCTAAGGAGAAACTGACAGCAGTTTGGCCTTTCCTAATCTGTAAGGTGGTTTTGTGTTTCAGGTCAGCCCTGAACGCGGAATGCCTCCTCCCAGCTCCCCTGGAGGATCTGCCTTTCACTACTTTGAAGGTGGGCTTCACCTTTCTGACAGGAAAATTGATCTGGTACTTGGAGAGCAGGTTCACTGTGACTTACCGTGATGTAAAAGATGCTAATAATAACACTCTGCTGTCATGCATCTAGAGAGTCAAACTTTTAGAAAGCATTTACTCTCTATTTTTGTTTAAACTTCTTAATTTTAAAATATTTCAAGGGTGCAGTAAAGTGCAGATGATAATATACAGACTCTCAGGGTGCCTGGGTGGCTCAGTGGATTAAAGCCTATGCCTTCAGCTCAGGTTATGATCTCAGGGTCCTGGGATTGACCACTGCATTGGGCTCTCTGCTCAGCAGGGAGCCTGCTTCCCCCTCTCTCTCTGCCTACTTGTGATCTCTCTCTCTCTGCCAAATAAATAAAAATCTTAAAAAATATATATATATATACACAGAGCTTCATGTGTCTATCATCAAAATTTTAATAAATTAATCTGTGAAAGCACTGGTTTTCAGTTGGAAGTCCTCATGGTAGGACCTGCTTTTTTTTGTTTTAAAGTCATTAATTATGTAAATAATATTTTTTTAAATGTAATAATGATACAAGTAGTACTTTTTTTTACAAGTAGTACTTTTTTAATAGAGCTTTGTGGATCACAAAGCATTTTCACATAATTTACTGAATTAGATTCATAGGATAGCCTTGTACAGTGTCAGCCATGTGGTAAAATCGCCTCTGCCTTATTTTTGAGAGAAGTAAGACTCAGTTAAGTGATAGATTAAGTGATAGGAAGTGGGGAAACCAGAATGTTATATCTATTACATTTTTGGATCATGCTAATTACTAAAAGAGCATTTCTCAATAGGATCTTAAAAGATGTGAGGGGAATTAAAAAAAAAAAAACGAGAGAATCTGAACTCAAATAAATGTGGGCAGCTTTGCCTAGAGTGTCTCTTAGCTGTGTGAGAATGTACCCTGTGTTATAGTCTGTGTGTATGTTGGAATGTAAAAGCCAAGCTCACTCGCTCAAAATCCTGCTGCTTCCAGAGAGAACCACTTGTGGTTGAATTATCCCTCTAGGCTTTATTTATTTATTTATTTTAAAGTTTTATTTATTTATTTGACACAGAGAGAGACAGTGACAGAGATAGCAAGAGAGAGCACATGCAGGAGGAGAGGCAAAGGGAGAGGGAGAAACAGGCTTCCCACTGAGCAGAGAGCCCGATGTGGGGCTTGATCCCAGGATCCTGAGATCATGACCTGAGCCGAAGGCAGACGCTTAACCAGCTGAGCCACCCAGGTGCCCCTCCCTCCAGGCTTTAAACAACCCCTGCCACCTGTCTGTCCTTGGGGCATCTGAAGACAGCCATGGTGTACCCTTGAAGGCTTTGCTTTCCCTGGTGAACAGCTCTTCTGATCTCTCTACTTATGGGCCCCTCTTCATTGGGGCAGCCCTCCTTGGTGCACTTCCAGAGAGTGCCCAGGATAGGGGTGCACCTAGGTGTGGGCCACATGTGTGAACTTTCTGCACTCATCCAGCAGAGACAGACTGAGCAGGACTCTGCTGGCCTCTTTGCTTCAGCAGTGAGCTCTGCTCCTGCTCTTGAAAGTACACCTCATTGTCAAGACAAGCAGGCCAAGACACTGTTCCTTCCTTTTCTGCTCCAGTACCTCCTGTTCGACTCTGATTTTTCTTTTGTTTTCAAGATTTTATTTTTAAGTAATCTCTGCACCCAACATGGGGCTCAAACTCACAACCCCAAGATCAAGAGCTGCATGCCTTACTGACTGAGCCAGCCCAGCACCCCAAGTCTGGTTTTTCTTGCAGTTGGTCTTTCTTCTCTTTCCAGGGCCTTTTCTACGGATCTGTAAGACTGTTTTTAAAGAGTTTTTTAAAAAAATGTTTTTAAAGAGTTATTTCTTAAAAGCACAAATCATTTCTACCTTAAAAACTTTCAGTGACTCCTCCCTCATGAATCCCACTTCTTAGATCCTTGACTCTGCAGTTGCTGTCTTTTGCCTCCATCTCTACCTTAGTCCCTATTTCATGGTGTCTGAGAAGTGTCCTCTAATCACAAACATTTTATCTTCTTTATTATTATTTTAAAAATAAGCTTGTATATACTTAAGGTATATAACATGATGATTTGATATACATTTACATAGTAAAGTGATGACTCTAAACATGTTCTCAGGGTGCCTGGGTGGCTCAGTGGGTTAAGCCGCTGCCTTCGGCTCAGGTCATGATCTCAGGGTCCTGGGATCGAGTCCCGCATCGGGCTCTCTGCTCAGCAGGAAGCCTGCTTCCTCCTCTCTCTCTCTGCCTGCCTCTCTGCCTACTTGTAATCTCTCTCTGTCAAATAAATAAATAAATCTTTAAAAAAAAATAAAAATAAAAAAATAAACATGTCCTCACCATTATCATTTTTTTCTTTTTTTTAACGCAGTGATATCACCTGAAATCTGCTTTCTTAGCAACTTTCCAGTATTTGTTGCCATATTATTAAA
Source organism: Mustela nigripes (assembly GCF_022355385.1). NCBI lineage: Eukaryota > Metazoa > Chordata > Mammalia > Carnivora > Mustelidae > Mustela > Mustela nigripes. The sequence goes on along the minus strand of NC_081564.1, from coordinate 28,146,316 downwards.
TATTGTCATCATGCTATACATTAGCTCTCTAGACTTATTCATACTATTTAACTGCAACTTTGTACCTTTGACCAACATCTCCCCATTTCCCCCATCTCCCTGCCCCATAGTAACGATTGCTCAGTTCTGCTCCCATGTATTCGACTTTTTAAAGTGTGCACATATAAGTAAGATCATGCAGTTTATTTTCTGTCCATGTCTGGCTTATTCACTTCACGTAATGTCCTTCAGGTTCATCGATGTTGCAAACAGCAAAATCTTTCTTAAGGCTGAATAATACTCCTTTGTGTGTGTGTGTGTGTGTGTGTGTGTGTGTATCCAGCACTTGTGAGTGAATATGAATAAATAAATACTTATGAATAAATATACATATCTGTGTGTGTAAATACATCTATTTATAAACATTTGACATACACACAGACACATACTTCTTACCTTCTTCCCTACCTATTTAAACCAGCTTTGTTCTCACTCTTTCCTCATTCATTCCCTCCTTCAGTGATCATTTATGATGTTGGCCTCCAGTGTCTCAACTGCTCTCCATATTATTGCCCATCCTCTTTGTAAGTTGCCTGTTTGCTCCCAGGGGACCCATTTGCCTGTATTCAGGTCAGCAGAACATCACTAGCATCATAGAAATACACACCAGTTTTGACACAATCAGGATAAACCCAACTCTTTGCTTTTTCTGTGATGTAGGGCTTCAGGAAGCAATAAAATTTATTATTTGTTTTTTAATGGGCTGGTAATTGTCTATCACTATTTAATATGAAAATACTACAAACTTAACTATTTTCTAGTCATAGTCTTGTTTTGTAGATAACTTTCAAACAATTATAGACTTTTGGGGTTCATATTTATTCATAAGTATTAGACGATTGACTTTATTTTTGTTCTTATTTTGAAACCTCTAATAATGTACATTTTTGTTCTAATTTTGGTGGTGAAATATCTTGGGGTCCTGAGGACCTGAAACTTACATATGTCAACCTTTAAAAAGATGTAATACTTAAAAAAAAAAAAGGAATACTTTTTTTTTCTAGCTCCATAAAGTTATATTGTCTGTGTTGAAAGTACTAGGACACGATTATATCTGAGCTTTGATGTGAAACACTCTCATAAGAGGTATCATTCTCCAAAGATTTGAAATCCAGCCTTTACTTGTTCATTAAAAAAAAAAAAAAAAAAAGAATTGGCATATAAACAAAAGCAAAATCTATGCCTTTGTTGGTTACTGAGGGAAGCAGCTTGGGGAAGTATCCTGGTCATGTGACCGTGATTGACTTTCTGGTTTTCTTCCCTACCAGTCTCGTACTTACCTGATGGGAGTGCCCTGGAGCCTGATTACTACTTTTCCACCATCAGTTCCAGCTTCTCAGTTTCTCCTCTTTTCAATGGCATCACCTATAAGGAGTTTAATATTCCACTAGAAATGCTTCGAGAACTCTTAAACTTGGTAAGGAAAACATCGGTGGTTAAACAGAGCCTGTGTACCTCAGTCAGTAAAATCACTAGTGGTATAAGCATGGCTTTTGTTTTGGTTTTTCTTTTTGTTTTGGTTTGATTTTTCATGGAGAGAGAGAGATCAGTGAGTGGTCGGGGAGGGGCAGAGGTAGACAGACAGAGAAAAGGAGAAAAGGAGAAAGAATCTCAAGCGGACTCCATGCTGTGTGTGGAGTCCAACACAGGGCTTAATCTCATGAGCCTGAGGTCAGGACCTGAGCTGAAATCAAGAGTCGGATCCTTAACTGACTGAGCCACTTGGATGGCAAACCCTGGTTGGTTGTTTGTTTTTCCAAAAGAAAAACTAGGAGTTTTTCAGTATTTCAGAATATGACTTAGAAGTCATAAATTTTTGTTGGAAGAAGGAGAGAGTAAGACATGAAGTCATTTGTGTAACGTTTTCATTGAATCATTTTAGTGCTCATGTGGGAGAGGCGGGGATTCATCCCCATTTTAGAGGTGAGGCAATCAGTGCCAGATACATCAAGGATCCATCAGCCAAGGGCAGGGCTGGGACTCAGCCCAGGGAATCTGACCCCAAGTTTAGTTCCTTATTGCTCTGGACTCCCTCCCATTGGCTGATATTTTTAGATCAATACAGAACCTTTTTTTTCATATTTGGATACCTTGGGCTGACCTCTGAGGTAGCATCAGAGAAGGCATTGGTGCCTTTGTCCCAATTCTGAAATAGATGGGTCTCTGATCCAGGGACTCTGAAGTTGTTATGATTGAGCTGAGTTGCTTTGAGACAGATTCAAGTGGGTAGATAAGGATAAAGATGCTATCATGGACAGACTCTAAAAATGAGACTTTCATCTTTGAAAAGAATGAGAGGGTCTCCCTCAGTGTGGAGTGTGAACAGAAATCCCTGCAGGAGCTGGTTTTAGGCTGAAGATGAATGAAGACATTAAAGCAGGGGCACCTCTCTGGGTCAGTCAGTTGAGCATCCGACTCTTGATCTCAGCTCAGGTCTTTTTTTTTTTTTTTTTTAAGATTTTATTTATTTATTTGATAGAAGACATAAAAAGAGAAGGAACACAAGCAGGGGGAGTGGGAGAGGGAGAAGCAGGCTTCCCGCTGAGCAGGGAGCTTGATGCGGGGCTCCATCCCAGGACCCCAGGATCATGACCCGAGCTGAAGGCAGACGCTCAACGACTGAGCCACCCAAGCGCCCCTCCGCTCAGGTCTTGATCTCAGTGTCATGAGTTCAGGCCCCCGAGTTGGGCTCCATACTGGGAGGGGAGCCGCTTTAAAAACACATAACAAAGCATGAAAGCATTGGCATTAATTATTGAGGATAGAGCCACAGTGAATCACTAAATAGCCTACAAATGTTTTTGAAGTTGCCCTCAAGAAGGAAAACTCTCCCTAAACTGCTCCTCCCTGTTAGTGTCCCAGACCAAAGGCCGGGGTGGCCTTCTCAGGTGGTCAGGTAACTCTTCCTAGTTTCATGTCAGAAATCCCAATTGAAGGCCGCGTGTTTCACACTCTTTTATAAAGGCGGTTCTTTTTCCCATTATGTTTTAACTTCTCAAGGTTAGCTTTTCTTCTTGGCAGTTTTTCATTTCTTCTCCTTTCATTTCTTCTATCATTGTCTATACATTTCGAAAGTCAGCTTCTTTAAGAACTACAGTTGGCATGGCAGACAGTTTTATCAGGAGGCTCTGCGGTTACCAGAACAGTTCATTCCTGTATTAAATGCTAGTACAGAGCCTGGGTGGAAGTAAGTGCTTCTGTTAGAAATCTAGAATGTGTACTGCATTCGGAGTACCTAGGCAGCTTCCAAAGGGCTGGAGCACCAGGCCTGCAGCAAGAGGAGGAGGAGGAGTCATCAGGGCTGAGGACTGGCTGGGAAGGTGTCCCTGATGTCTGGGAGGAGGTTTGGGTGCATTGTCAGTGATGCCTAGAGTTTGAACACTTTCACATCTTGGAAATGGAAATCTAATGTTAGCAAATTTGAGGGAGTTGGTTCCTTTCCCGTTTTCATGTTTTTCCACTCAATGGCAGGAAGACAAGTTCAAAGTGATGGCAGAATTGAGGACATTTTCTGTGTTATAGTTTGATGTGAAGCCATAATGGGTATGTTGTTGATCTGTCATTTCCATCTCATTTCTCATCTCATGAGCAGTGTGGTTTCATCTGTTAACATGATTTGTTCTTTATTAGAGGGAGCCGGCATCTCTGTCTCTCCCTGTGTTCATCAGGTGCCTCACGAGGTCTTGTTTCCTCTGACAGGTGAAGAAGATCGTCGAGGAGCCTGTTCTCAAATCCTTGGACGCAGTCGTAGCCAGCGTGATAGAGGTACATCTGTTCGGGTCACCATCCTGAGATCAGCCTGATGTGAGCCTGTGCGTAGAGAGAACAGGAAGAGTTTGTGAGTGGGGACTTAAGTGACAGGTTGTCAGTCAGCTTTCAGCTTAGTGTCCCCATAGTGGCCACACAGTCTCCCCCTGAGAGCTTGCTCTGTGCTGCTGCTTTTAAATCGATCACCTCACGGTGGTCTGACAGCTGCTTGGCTGTCTTTCTCCTTCTCCAGTTCCTGTAAGACAGCCAAAGATGGTGAATTTTCAGTGAGAGGAGGGTGGTTCTTTCCATAAGAACAATATGTGGAGGTTTGGAGGGTGCAGTGGTGACCCCCCACAGGCATCTCTGAACAGCCTGAGTCTTTTGTTTTCCTCTGCCTGATGCTTAAGAGAAGGAGGAGAGGAATTCAACTGTTCCAAATGGTGAATCATGATAAACGGTGACTCCATCTCTCTAATGCTACATCAGGAATATAATACTCACTCAGCTGGGCCTCACCCTAGAAGGCAGAAGGAGGTCCGGGAATTTCCATGGTGTAGTCACGTGTCTCTGTTCCTTCACAGGCCAACCCTAGCGCTGATCTCTACTACACCACATTCAGCGACCCTCTCTACGTGGCCATGTTCAAGATGCTGCGTGACACTCTGTACTACATGAAAGGTAGGGACGGTTTGCGCCCACATGTGACTGCGGTGACACGGGGTTCCAGGCCACTGCCGCAGGTCTGTTCTTCCTTCTGCCATGGCTGCTTAAAAACACGCAAGTACCATGGTCACATTACTAAAATTTGGGGGAAGAAGCAAATAAGAAAGAAAAAGATCCGTCCATGATCTTGTACCCGTGATATCATCAATGATGGCTCCTTTGGTGGGTTTATTTCCTCAGAGGCTTTTCTGACATGGCTGTGTTGGTCTTGTCCTGATTGCCCGATCTTGTATACAATTTAGCATGTCTATTTTAGATATTTCAAAAAGGTAAAAAAATAAGAAAACGAGGCATTTATTATAATCTGATAACTCAGAGAAAATAGTTACCAGATTATTTATCAGATTATTATAGTTATATAGTTATAGTTACCAGATATTATGGTTTAGCATGTGCACACACACAAATTTAGCCTTTCCTTATTTTATGCATTTTTAAAATGTGTTTCCTGCTTTCTTTTATGTTATAGAATGTTCTCCATCAACGTAAGTTTTGATGATTATGTAGTATTCTGTCAAGGAAAAGGTGTACTATACAAGATGTACAAGACGTACTCTAATCTAGTTAGCTGTTTTCCTAATTCGGTTCCAGAAACTCCTGGGACTTTGTGTCAGGCTGGAGACCTAGCAAGTGTTAGGTTCACAAAGAAGGGTGGAAGGGACTGGCCTGTCCAACCTGACCTTCAGGTGCCCTGAGGCTTCTCTCCTCACCTGAACCTCATGTTGCCAGCTTCCTTGGCTTTTCTGACTTGTTCCCATCACAGGGAGTCTCCTGATTTTTCCAGGCCCCAAAGATGAAAGTTGGAAGAAGCTGTGAACTCTGGGTGCCCCAAAGATGCAGCCCTGTACCCAGGGAATTCTCATCTTCAGGCAATAGCCAGTTTTCCCCTTAGCTGATATAGCCCACAACCTTTTCATTTAAAACAACAACAACAACAACAACAAAACCACTAAAGTATTTCTCACTGTTAGGGGGACCAGTTCTAGCAATGGTACATCCCAGTTTCTGTGTTTCATACATTCAAGTTTTAGAATATTGACTGCTTAAAACACAGCATGGCTCTCACTTCCCTGGGAAATGGTCATTTCTCCTGAGTGCCCAGTAGTGTGTATGCTGACAGCCAGCATAACCTATTCAAATTCTTCCCAGTGGGCATTCTTTCCTTTCTTTCTTTCTATTTTTCTTTTTATTTTTTTGAGAGAGTGCAGCATGCCTCTGTGTATGTATGTGAGCAGGTGGGGAGGGCCAGAGGGAGAGAGAGAATCTTAAGCAGGGGCTTGACCTCATGACACTGAGATCATGACCTGAGCTGAGATCAAGAATTGGATGCCTAACTGCCAGCCACCCAGGCGCTGCCCCCTCAGTGGGCATTCTTACAACCAAAAGAGCCGGCAGCAGACCTACTCCTTTCGGGTTTCTGTTAGAGTGGGAGAGACCATAGGGTTACTGCTTGAACTTTGGTGGTTTGTTTCCACCCTCAATGCCTGCTGTCTTTCCCACAGACCTTCCAACCTCCTTTGTGAAGGAGATCCATGATTTTGTGCTGGAGCAGTTCAACACGAGCCAAGGGGAGCTCCAGAAGATTCTACACGATGCCGACCGGGTCCACAATGAACTGAGCCCCCTCAAGCTTCGCTGCCAGGCAAACGCTGCCTGTGTGGACCTCATGGTGTGGGCCGTGAAGGACGAGCAGGGTGAGCATCGCCCCTGCCGTGCCCAAGATGTCCGGTGTCCTGTCCTCAGGTTGAGGAAACTGGACACGGGAGGAAGTGATGGCCAAGGCCACAGGGACTGTGTGTTCTCTTCCTTATTTCATGATGGTTCTTTAGGCTTTTATGTGGAGAAGTGGGAGGTCTGTGCTGGAGGAAAAGGTGCTTGTCTAGGGTGAGTGAATAGCAGAATGGGAAGTGTGTGGCAGACTGTGGATGGCTGCCATGTGCAGAGCACTAGGATGAGAGGCTCAGGGCCAGCAGAGAGGAGAGAACAGTCCCTCACCACATGGGCTGGTATTTTCACAACAGCAGAGATGGAGCAGAGATGAGGTTTCAGTTAAGGATGCCTGACTGCCTGTAAATACTTTCTGGTGTAGCCACTCATTATTAATAAAGTCTGCAAAAAGTATGCCCATGGGCATTTAATTGTATGATTAATTGGTGAGCAAGTATTTTGTAAATATTGGCCTTTGCTAATCGTTCATACCCTCCTCTCATTTTGACGTTAGGTGCTGAAAATCTTTGCATCAAGCTCTCCGAGAAGCTGCAGTCTAAGACGTCCAGCAAAGTCATCATTGCTCATTTGCCCTTGCTTATTTGCTGTCTGCAGGTGAGTCTCACTGACACTGGTGAGGCTTTGGTCCCATCAACCAGGGGAATCTTCTTGTTATATCTTTTAGGCTCTGGTTGGCGTACCAGCAGCACAACCTGAGCTGTTGTCTCCAGGAACTTGAACCAGAGCCTGCTGTGGACACAGTTCATCAATGAGTGGGGGGCTGCTGCTGACAGTGTGCCAGGGATTTCTGTGATTTTCATGAGCAGCTGAGTCTGTGGAGAGGCCACCCTGTGTGGGCCATTCCCAAGACCACAGGCTAAGTGCTGAGGACACCTCCCAATGTCTGCAGTGCTGACTCTGCTCTCAGAGATTCTTAACCTGCCAACTGACCAATCCCAATAACCATATCTGCCCTTGTTCAGAAATCATGTTGTGTATCCTTTCTCCCCTAAATTTGCTTTCAAAAGAAATGGACACAATTTAGCAATATATCTCCTGTTTAGGGTAAGCAGAGCCTAGACCATGCTCCTTTCCTCTTTTTCTGCCCCGTGAGCAAAGTGGCCCTGAATGTTTTGACCTTGGAAGTTTCTGGTCCCCAACTCAGGTGTCGGAAAGGTTGGGCATCTATTGCTTGGGCCTGCTCAGCTGGCTACAGCCTATGTTGTATGATGGCTTGATGGTGTGTTACAGGGTCTGGGCCGCCTGTGTGAGAGGTTCCCGGTGGTGGTACATTCAGTGACACCGTCTCTGCGGGACTTCCTGGTTGTCCCGTCCCCTGTGCTGGTGAAGCTCTACAAGTGCCACAGTCAGTACCACACAGGTAACAGATGGCTGTACCCAAAGCCACCTCTCCAGCTCCTAAATCCCATGTGTCCCTGAGGGTCCAAGAAAAGGACCACATGACCTTGTGTGCCAGCCTGCTATGGTTTCGTGACTAAGAGATTGTGGCTGGGCTGTGCGCCCTGCCCTGTTCTTGGGCTCATTCTTCCTTTATGCCTTTCTTCATGGCTTTCCATACATGACCCCATCTGGCTACAGTTCTTTCCTTCCTCCACCCTCCCTGGCATATACTCCTGCCACCACTGAGGGGTCTTCTAGTCCCTCTTGGTTTTTGGCTCCTTCTATCACTGAGACAGTCTAAAGTGAGAGTCCAGCATGTTCCAGACACTGGTCAGGAGCTCTCCATGCTGGATCTCAGCTGGGTCTCAGCTAGTCCCTATTCCTGCCTCATGAGTGTATTATCACATTTCTGTGACAAGGACATGGGCTCAGAGCAAATCTGGCCACCCGTAACCATTAGCATTCATTAACACCTGCTTCCTCCTGGGGCTCTAATGCTGTATTGCTCATACCATCCTGTCAGTCCTGTGAAGGTGGGTGCTTTGTCCTCTCCCTTCAGATGAAGAAACCCAACTTCCAAGCAGGTGAAAGACTTTTCCCTGGACCCCGGGACAAGGAGAGATTTCTGTGGCTCTATAGCTCCTGCTCTCTACTCACCCCCCACCCGTACTATTTTTGTGCACATCAGCTAGGTAATCCTCAGGGACAGGACCATGGCTCACCCTTGGGGCTGAATACCTGTGGGTGTTCATCAGGACTTTCAAACCATTTCTTAAGAAATCTCTGTGTTACTCATTTATCACTTTGCAACCTAAACATTCTTCCTTTTGTTTAAACATGTTAATTTCATCCTTTCTGTTCTCACTTTTGTTGCTGAAATGTTTGGTCAAATCATTTTAGAGGGGTTGTTTTATAAGGTAAAAGTGATCAGCATATATTTTGGTTTTGAATTATTGACAAGGGGATGGAAAATGACAGGTTTAACCAGATACATACTTGAATTTTTACATTTAGTTGCTGGCAATGATATAAAAATCAGTGTAACCAATGAGCATTCTGAGTCAACTCTGAATGTCATGTCGGGAAAGAAGACCCAACCCTCCATGTATGAGCAGCTCCGGGACATTGCCATTGACAACATCTGCAGGTGGGAGACCGGCCAATGGGATGCATAACCTGGGGAGGAAGGGAAAAAGTTTCAGATAAAATTACTAAAAAGTGAGAAATGTTCATAATTTTTTAAAGCTTGTTTTGGACTATTGTAAACCTACACCCGATTTTAAAAGAGAGATTATTACATATTTTTTAATGATATTTTTAAAAAGATTTCTCGGGCACCTGGGTGGCTTAGTGGGTTAAAGCCTCTGCCTTCGGCTCAGGTCATGATTCCAGGGTCCTGGGATCAAGCCCTGCATCGGGCTCTCTGCTCGGTAGGGAGCCTGCTTCCTCCTCTCTCCCTCTGCCTGCCTCTCTGCCTACTTGTGATCTCTCTCTGTCAAATAAATAAATAAAATCTTTAAAAAAAAAAAAGAAGACTTTTAAAAAGATTTCTCCATTTATTTTAGAGAGAGAGAGCGCGCACACACGTGTGCACAGGAGGGAGGGGCAGAGGAAAAAGAGAGAGATTCTCAAGCAGACTCTGTGCTCAGTGCAGAGCCTGATGTAAGGCTCAATGTGGAGCTCAATCTCATGATCCCAAGCTCATGACTAGATCCGAAATCAAGAGTCAGATGCTTAGCTGACTGTGTCACCCAGGCACCCCACTTTTTTTTTTTAAGATTTTATGTATGTTGGGGCACCTGGGTGGTTAAGTGGGTTAAAGTCTTTGCCTTCAGCTCAGGTCATGACCTCAGGGTCCTGGGATCAAGCCCCGCATTGGGCTCTCTGCTCAGCGGGGAGCCTGCTTCCCCCTCCTCTCTCTCTGCCTTCTCTCTGTCTACTTGTGATCTCTGTCTGTCAAATAAATAAAATCTTAAAAAAAAAAAAAGATCTAAATGTTTATTAAAAAAATTAAAAAAAAAAGATTTTATTTATGTTGAGAGAGAGAGAGCATAAGCTGGAGGGGGTGTGGGAAGAAGGGCAGAGGGAGAGGAAGAAGCAGATTCCGGGCTGAACAGGGAATCCGATGTAGGACTTGATCCCAGGACTTACTGGGATCATGACCTGAGCCGAAGGCAGATGTTTTAACTGACTGAGCCACCCAGGCACCCCTAAATTTTTTTTTTTAAATAAGGTTTGTTTTTCTTTTCCTGATCATAAATGTAATTTAAAAATGGGAATATGGAAAAAATGGAAAGAGTTATCTCTCAGCCAATTATCCAGAGCAATGACACATTGTCACATTTTCTGGGTTTTTTGTAATTTTTAGCATAAGGGACGGATTTTATATGATTGAGTGTCCTTGCTGCCCAGGCTTCTGCTATGTGAACTCTTGTACTCCAAACTCAGAAACCACTTACATTTTAATTTATATGAAAATGTATCTCTCCCTCTGAATTCTGGCTCCATGCTCTCAGAAACCCCATCAAGAGAATATGACGGCCCTTTTCTGTTAGCCAGATGCTCTTCTCTGACTCTGGCATGGGAGCCAAACAGACACAGAAAGCGAGAGATGCCTGAAAAGATTTTGTGTCTTCATGGGCTTTTAAAATTACCCCTTTTCTTTAGAAAATAAATTTTTCTTCATACTAGTAAAACTTTGGTATATCATATAATATTCCCTGAGGTGTTTTGGGACCATGTATCTTGAACCAGTTACTGTAACTTGTAAAGGAACAGTTCTGGAAATTTTAAATTGGAATCAGGGTGAGTGTAACTGTTCTGGTCAAATAATGAAGTTACTGTTTCTGACTGAGATAGTTATCAAATGGGCAAAATCTGCAGCAATTCTTTGAATTCATTCTGTGTAATGATTTTCATTCAGATTTCTGGGGAAAAAATGCTCAGAGCAGTTTTTTAAACTCTGTAGACCTGACAAAGAGACAAAAACCAGAAACAGAACCCTCATCTGTTGTTCTGATGCCCCATGCCATGTGGGTTTCCTCACTCTCCAGGTGCCTGAAAGCTGGCTTGACAGTGGACACGGTGATCGTGGAGGCCTTCCTGGCCAGCCTCTCCAACCGGCTCTACATCTCCCAGGAGAGTGACAAGTACGTCTCATCCCCAAAGGGCAGCCTGTTGTTCTCAGCAGGCCTGGCAGGGGGGTAGGGAGGGGCTGGTATCTTGCACTTCTGTGCTTCTTACTTGCAGAGCGTGGAGTCATGCATCAGATCTGTCCCCCCATTTAAGGTGAAACTCACCTTAGAATGTTGATCCTGGACCACTGTTTGGGAGCAGAGAAAGATCTGTGTCATACTGAGTAGAGCCTTACTTCTACTGGAAGTAAGGATTCCAGGCAGCCGCTGTCGGATGACCACTTCATCTGACAGACTGTGGTAACCTTGAGGTCCAGGCTGTAGCTTCTGGGCTTCATTTCACAGAGGACTGTTCCCAGGATGCTTCTCTTTCTCCCCTCACAGGGACGCTCACTTGATTCCTGACCATACCATCCGAGCCTTGGGACACATTGCGGTGGCCTTGAGGGACACCCCAAAGGTCATGGAGCCAATTCTGCAGATCCTGCAGCAGAAATTCTGCCAGCCCCCCTCCCCCCTTGATGTGCTCATCATTGACCAGCTGGGCTGCCTGGTTATCACCGGAAACGTAAGGCAGGACCTACAGTAAAACCCATTACCCTCTGCAAGCATTGTTACTTTGACTATCAGGAGTGCAAAAATAGATTAAATTTACCCTGCAGATGAGTTAAATTCTCACAGCTCTCCTGACAGTGAATAGGGAGATTTTTTTCCAAGTAACAGGGAATAGTGATGGCTCCCTAAGTGCTGGGAAAAGGAGGTTTAAACTCATTTCTTGCTGATGTTAATAACATGTAATAGAATTTAAGTTGAAACCATTTCCCTTTTAGCTTGTGAAGTTTGCTGAAAGCTTTAGGAACGGGTGCCCTTGATGTTCTTTTGGGCCTTTAGGGTCCATACATTCCAGAAGCTCTTTCTCTGAATGATGGTAGAGGGGCCTTTTTCATGTTCCAAGGAAGGGCTTTCATGGAAAGTCATGCCACGGTAACTGTGTCCCTCACTGTCTTCCAGCAATACATTTATCAGGAAGTATGGAATCTCTTCCAGCAGATCAGCGTGAAGGCCAGCTCTGTCGTGTACTCAGCCACTAAAGATTACAAGGATCATGGCTACAGGTAATTCACTAGACCTCGTTGTCACTCTAGATCATGACAGTTTTCAGCACCCTTTAAAAGTGTGAGGTTTGGGGATTTGTCTTTTGAATAAACTTTTTTCCTACAAAAGCAGTATGTGCTACAAATCAGCACATGCACAAGCAGGAAATGAGCGAGTGCCACTAGGAGCTGAGCATCTCAGTGTCATTACCCAGACCCTCCCTGACAACGAAGTGTCCACCCAGCCAGTAGGCTTTTTTATGTACCAGTGCATCAGCCATGCCGCTAACCTTCTACCATGTGCCACCTTTAATGGCTGCGGAGTGTCCCATCATAGAGCAGCACTGAGATCTAATCAGTCCCAAGCTTGGAGGTGTGGTAGTTTGCCAGGTTTCCCACTGGTAAGCGCTACATCCAATGATCTAATAGCTGTATATCTGTGAGTGTCTCTGACGCTTTCCTCAGGATGGATTCAGAGAGGTGGGATTTGGAGGGTCGGAAGGAGTGGACATTTTCATCCTCAGATGTTTGATATTTGTGTAAAGTTTGGCCAGTTTTACTGGCAGACTTAAGATATGCTTCCTTGCCTGTTCCTTGCCCCTACTGTGAACGCCTTGAGGGCAGGGTCATGTTTTTCCACATCGGGAGTATCTCACAAGAGTTTGACAGACCTAGGGAAGAAAGGGGCAGGGAGGAAGACATGTGCCCCTTTGTTGGCATTTCTTTTCTCTCCTTCTGACCTTTACGTGCAGGGCTCATTCTGAGCTTCTCTCCAACTCACATTAGTGGGTGGAAGTGTGGCTGTGTGACCTTTGAAAAAGATCACCCTCTCCGTGCCTTCGTTTCTTCTTCTGTCATCTGTCAAATGAACACCTGTCTCCATTTGTGTGGGTAATTTAGACCACCTACAGGAAAGCTCTTGATAAATTCACACTCTTGTGGTGTCATTCCTTTGCCTTCTTACTGCCTCCATTTCAAGCCCAGGCTACTAGAACAGCCTGAGGACTGGTTTAGGGAGGCATTCAACTCCTTTCCCCTTTATCTGGAAAGGGGATGGATGGTCCATCCATCTCTGGTCTCTGTGAAGAAACTGACTCACAGACCAAAACACCTCTTTCCCTCACTGCTTCCTTGTCCCGAAGTGACTTCTGCACCTCCTTGGTCCTCACACCTTCCCCTCCTTGTCTTTGCTCCTGCTGTTTTCCTTCTGACCCTTGCCTCCATCTTGCTGCCGTATGCAGTACTTGGCCTTCTCCATGCCTACCAGTTCTTCAACTTCTGACTCCACCTCCATAAAGTCTTACCGCTACCACAAGTGGTTTGTCTTCTTCCTCACCAGTGGAGGCTTTTACTGCCATCCGTTTGCCCTTACCTCCCAGGATTTCACGTGTCTGTGAAGGGTGTGCTGTTTGCTGGGAGATTTCTGCGGGCCAGGCAATGAGCCCAGTGCTTCATGTGGAGTGTTTCATTCATCCTACACCCTGTGAGGAGGGAATTCTATTATTCTTGTTTTATTTGGTAGGAAACTGAAGCTCAAAGATGAGCCACTCTCCTGAGGTCATCCAACATAGAAGTGGCAGGTGCTGGCTGCCCCCACAGAAGTCTGGCCAGCCTTGCTGGTTTGCTGTGACTCTCTGGGCAGGGGGCGCATTGTCAGCTTTGTATCCAGGGCTTACCTTTACTAGCACTGTCCTAATGCAGATTGTCCCAGGGCCACTGAGTGCTTCCTGAGTGCCTGATGTGAACTAATACTAGCATCAGCCCTATGGTGGAGGCAGTGTGGGGAAGAAGCTGATCGTCACAGGAAAGTTTCATGGGTGGTAATAGTGAATTAAGGCTTCCTATAATTGAGGATTTATAGGAATTTAGCTATGTAGTAGTCTTTCAACACTCAGAAGTGTCCTAAGATCTTCACAAGTTCTATAAGTGTGGATTTCTGGACCCTAAGCAGTTCCCCGAGGCCCTTAATGCATGTCAGGAGAGGTTAAAGCCATTTCTGTAGCAGCTGACTGTCCTTTAGGGAGCTGGTGTTCACAGAGACACTCATCCCCCCTGGAGGGCTCCTTCATTCACAGGCACTGAGGGGCGTGATGAGGCAGGAGTCAGCTGGCCTCACCCTTGCAGTCCAGACCCTGTGTTGTAGCAGCTGTCATTTCTCTCCCCACCAGGCACTGCTCCCTGGCGGTGATCAATGCCCTGGCCAACATCGCAGCCAACATCCAGGATGAGCACCTCGTGGACGAGCTGCTCATGAACCTGCTGGAGCTGTTTGTGCAGCTGGGGCTGGAGGGAAAGCGGGCCAGCGAGCGGGCCAGTGAGAAGGGGCCTGCCCTGAAGGTAGGGAGGGAGGAAGGGCGGTCACCCTGGGGCATCTGGTAAACAGCAAGAACAAAGGTTCTTTCTCGGGGCTGCTGGCAAGTTTTCGGAGAAGGTGGCTTTCTTGTAGAACCATGTCTGGCTTGTGACAGCTACCTCCCCCAGCCCAGGGTGGTAAGTGACAGCAGCCTAGTATGGACTCCCCCAAACCTCCTCTCTTCCTTCTTTCCGCCATCATGAAGCCAGGGGGTGGAGGCCTTCATCAGAACACAGTGACAACATGAGAAGGGCCAGATCTGACCTAATCTGGGCCATCCAGGGAGACAGGTCCATCGGGACAGATGGGGAAGAGACAGACTGGGGAAGTTGAGGCAGGTTAAGCTCCCTACCCCATCATGTCCTCTTTGACCTGTCATGTTGGTGCCATTCTTTCTACCAGATCTCCACCACCTTCATCCTCCTTTGTCTTTTCCTCCCACCTTCCTTCCCCAGACAGTTACTGTTTACCTACTGTGTGCCTAGTCAAGGGTCAGCCAACCTTCTCTAAAGGGCCAGATTATACTTATTTTATGCTCTGTGGGCTGTAGAGTCTCTGTTGCAACTACTCAGCTCAGTCCTGGTAGCATAAAGCCAGTTAAAGAATGGACGGCTGTGCACCCATAAAACTCTATTTCCAAGAACAGGTGTGGGTCAGATTTGGCCACGGCCAAATCTTTCTTCACCCTTGTTCTAGGTGCTGGGGTTACGGAAGTGAACAGGCAGACAAGGGGCCTACTCCTACAGACAGCAAAGCCAAAACAGGGCAGTGTGTAGAGGAGTGCTTTAGATCAGGCTGTGTGACGACCTGAGGAGGTGACAGCTAAATTGAAAACTGAATGAAAAGGAGCTTTTAGCCCTCTGTGTGAAAATCTTGGCTAAGGGGGAAATAGCTGGTGTGAGAAGGGGTCTTAAGAGCCTTCGCTCTAATTCAGATTTGCTCTGCTAAACCCCTGGACAGTGATCTCCCAGGATGGTGCACAGCCAGTCCATCCTGATACACAAGGGACAGAGGCATCTGTCTTGCCCAGTGGGGCCTTGGGCATCGGGAAGTGAGGGCTGCTCAGAGATGAAGGGAGACACTTGGCAGCCGAGAAAGCAGAGGCTGTGATGTGTCCAAGGAGTGTTTCAAGAGTCATTCTTCTTGCCTCCCCTGGAAATTGTATTTCAGGGCCCAGAAGGACGCTCCTGGACTCAAGGGCTGCTCCTCTCTGTCTGCTCTTGCTACAAATTTACTTTCTCCAGACTCAGGATGTAGTGCTTCATTCATGGGCTGGGAGTGAGGGTTGTTGCCCTGACAGTGCAGGGATCCCTTTTCTACCTTCCAGGTGCAGAGCTGTGAATCCTTTTCTTTGCAGAATAGTTCCTGTTTGCGATCATGCAGAGAACAGCCCAGTGTTTACTGAGCAACTGCTGTGCTTTCCCCCTAAGATGGGGCCTCAGAGAATAAGGGGACTTGCCGAATCTGTGAGAGGGGGTTGGCCAACATGTGCCCCAATGAAGACAAAGAGCCATGATTATAAATTAAGAAATGGCAATTCTTGGAATGCCTGGTTGACTCAGTCGGTTAAGCAGCTGCCTTCAGCTCCAGTCATGATTCCAAGGTCCTGGGATCGAATTCTGCATCGGGCTCCTTGCTCAGCAGGGTGCCTGCTTCTCTGCCTGCTGTTTCCCCTGCCTGTGTGTGGTCTTTCTCTGACAAATAAATAAAATCTTTTAAAAAAGAGAGAGAAAAAGCAAGAAACAACAATTCTTCCCAGTCATCGCATATCTGGGAAGCCGTTAGTTTCCAGAGAGGAGGAGGCAGGGCTTGAGATTCTGTCCCCATGGCTGAGTGGCTGTAGGGTTTTGGCAAGCTACTCACACCCCGTTTTCTCCCCCAGAGATTTAGTTATTACATATGAAATGCTTGGAATTGCCCGGCATGCAGTGGTGCTCAATGTACTTGGCTGCTGCTATTAACAGAAAAAATAAACTGAATGTCCTGAAGTGAGTGCTTCCAGAACTGAGACTTATCGGTGTGCACTATAGTTTATAGCCTTATTTGTGTGTCCAACCAGGGAACCTACCTTTTAATAGTTATTTCTTATGTAATGCCCAAATTTTCCATAACTTGAAAAGAATATATGTGTATTATAGAAAAGATCAGAAACTGTTAACTGATAAAGTAAAAAGCACCCGTAATTCCTCTACTCAGATGTACTCATTACTGACATTTTTAAAAAAGATTTTATTTATTTATTTGAGAGAGAGAGAAGGAGACAGAGAGCACAAGTGTGGGGTAGGGTGGGAGGAGGCAGAGGGAGAGGGAGATGCAGGCTTCCTGCTGAGCAGGGAGCCCAAAGCAGGGCTCAATCACAGGACTCTGAGATCGTGACCTGAGCTGAAGGCAGATGCTTAACTGACTGAGCCACCCAGGCGTCTCTCATCATTGACATTTTGATAGACTTCCTCCTAGATTTCTTTATAGAAATATATTTATTTTACATGATCAAGATTATATCATTGAATACTCTGAAATCATGATTTTTTTTTCCCATTTAAAATTTGCTGTGGGCACTTTCCAAAGTGACTAGATATTTTTCAGAAAGGTGTCTTTTTTTTCCAAAAGATTTTATTTATTTATTTGACAAAGAGAGACACAGCAAGAGAGGGAACACAAGCAGGGGTAGTGGGAGAGAGAGAAACAGGTTTCCCACTTAGCAGACAGCCTGATGCAGGACTCTATCCCAAGACCCTGGGATTACGACCTGAGCCGAAGGCAGACGCTTAATGACTGAGCCACCCAGGCACCCAGAAAGTTGTCTTTTTAATACCTGTGTGGTATTTAATTTTACATGGGTACTATAACTTGCATAATCATTCTACTGTTTGGCATGTTTCCATTTTTTTGATATTAAAATGATGTTGGGGCACCTGGGTGGCTTAGTCAGTTAGGCATCTGACTCTTGATCTCAGCTCAAGTCTTGATCTCAGGGTCATGAGTTCAAGTTGGATCCACACTGGGTGCGGAGCCTACTTTTTTTATTTTTTTTTTTAAGATTTATTTATTTATTTATTTGACAGAATAGAGATCACAAGCAGGCAGAGAGGCAGGCAGAGAGAGAGGAGGAAGCAGGCTCCCTGCTGAGCAGAGAGCCTGATGTGGGACTCGATTCCAGGACCCTGGGATCATGACCCAAGCTGAAGGCAGAGACTTTAACCCACTGAGCCACCCAGGCACCCCGTGTGGAGCCTACTTTAAAAAAAAAATTATATTGAGTGAGCGTGTTTATATATTGCTATCTATATATCTCATTATTTCTCTGAAATTAACATTATGTCTTTTTTTAATGAAAGGAACTCATGCTTTCAGTGACTCAATTCTTTTACTTTCTAGGCTTCTAGCAGCGCAGGGAACTTGGGTGTACTCATTCCTGTAATTGCTGTGGTGAGTATTAATTAACTGAGTAGTTTTAAACTTAAGATACTGTGCTTATATTTTTAGTGTTGCCTAGTGGTACACAGCAAATTTCTTAGCAAAATGCTCTTTGGAGGCCCAATGATTCTGTACATGTGGCTGTGTTTCTGCTGCCACCAGCTGTTCTATGACCATCTCACTTGTATGTGCCTGCTGTGGTCACACCCTCACTCCCATTCTCCATGCTCTGCCTGAACCTCCTCACCGGTTGACTAGGAAACCCACTTTGGTTCTCTCTTGTGTGGCTCCCAGAGCTGAGGTGTGGCTCCAGGTTCGCCCTGTGTCTTCTGCCCTGCTCCAGTGCCTCTGAATAATAGTGGGCAGGCTCTGCTTCTATCCCCATCCTGCTCCCACAGGGGACACAAAGGGCTGGTTATACTTTGGAGCACAGCCCCACCCACCACCATGGTGGCAGCTCACAGTCTAGGCCCTGTCTTGTGCCACAGCGTTCTTCATCTTGCCTTGTCTCAACCTGCAGCCTTTTCTTCCCAAATGACCTTTGTAGAAGTTGTTTTCCCTTTTCTCAGTTGTGCCCAGCTGCCACTCTTTTTTTTTTTAATTAATTAATTAATTACTTAATTTATTTATTTGTCAGAGAGAGAGAGGAGTGAGAGTGAGCACAAGCAGACAGAGTGGTAAGCAGAGGCAGAGGGAGAAGGAGGCTCCCGGCTGAGCAAGGAGCCCGATGCGGGACTCGATCCCAGGACGCTGGGATCATGACCTGAGCCGAAGGCAGCCACTTAACCAGCTGAGCCACCCAGGCGTCCCCCAGCTGCCACTCTTAAGCCACGGTCCCAGGTTCTAATATTTGTTTTCATCTCTGATTCTCTAACTTCCACTAAACCTACCTTCTGGTTAAGTCTTCCTTCTGCCTTCCAGTTCCTTCCCACCTTTCCCCAACCTCCGTAGTTTGAGTCTTGAACACTCACACATGTGTCCCTTCACATAGAACATCAGAGGGGTTGACCTCTGAGCTGTCAGGGTGACCCAGGGCTATAGAGGTCAGGCAGGTGGACAGAGAGGCACCTCTCCTGATCTCAGCTTCTGTTCTTACTGCAGTCTGCGTGTTCATCTTTTGGAATCGGTGGACTTTAGGGGTCTGATTTTAGCTGGCCAAGGTGGATGAAAATGGGAGCTGACTGGTTTATTATCATTTGCCTTTAAGATGTCACAGGTTGCACTTTGTGGAGCATTCTGCCTCCATTCACCTTCCTTCAGCTTCTCCTTTTCTTTCCCGATCCCCTGCCCTGTAAGCGCTGATTGTGGAGCAGAAGCCAAATTGCTTGTTCCCCTGCTGCATCTGTGTCAGGATAGTCTCCTTTGCCTGCGTGTGCTGGAGGTGGTGGGGGGCGGGCTTCAAGTCTGCCCGAGCCCTCGCTGCCTTCCTGTACTGGTGTCTCTTTCCTCTCCCTGGGGACCTTAACCACCTTCACACCTGCGATCAGGTGCCTCCCATAGGCTGTGAGGATTTGAGAACGGCCAGGACTCTCTGCTGCGGTATTTTTCATCACTGTGTCCGTTGGTTTTTAAAAACATAAACTTTTTCACTTTATACTTAGTATTGGTTAGTGTACAGTTGTGTTTTAGAAGTACCATGCTACATAGATTCTTTGTTTGGCCTGGAGGGAAAAGTGAGGGGCATAAAGTCCATAGCACTCTCTCAGACCGTCGGAGGGGAGAGGGGCCAGCAGCAGGCTCCAAGAGAGAGTAGATTTTGGCAGCCTGGGGGCTTGTCTGGGGTGACACTCAAATCCCTGAATTCTCATGAATTCGAACACCAGAGTTCTCTGACCCGTGTGCCTGTGAGCTTTCAAGCATGTGTAGCTGTTGTCATTTAGAGTTTAATAACTGCATAGAAGAAATTGCAGGGGGCACTTTGCACTTTCTGGGAGTAGTGACCGATGAGGTTGGCTGGGAACACATAGGTGTTCAGGTCACGGAGGCCAGGGTTGGACTCCTGGTCCTGTGTGTGGGATCCTGGGTGAGCATCACAACCTCTCTATGCCTGCTCTGCCCATAAAGCTTCTTGAAAAGATGAAGATGATCCTCTGAAGTGCCCATCTGGGTCAGTGTCAGCATGGTTGTTAGCAACATAGGCAAGCACACACTGACTTAAAATACTTTGTTTATCCGCTGCAGTGACCTTTTACATGAATAGAATAAGTATTGTAGTCTTAACAAAAGTTAATGGTTATATTATGGGGGAGGAAACAAATATTTGATTCTATTGCTCAACAAAGAGCACAGAGAATCATGGGATCTTACATTTGCCTTCTGGTTTGCCCCTTGGACCCTCTAGGAGAAACTAGTTTCTACCTTTTTTTTTTTAAGATTTTTTATTTATTTATTTGACAGAGAGAAATCACAAGTAGATGGAGAGGCAGGCAGAGAGAGAGAGGGAAGCAGGCTCCCTGCCGAGCAGAGAGCCCGATGTGGGACTCGATCCCAGGACCCTGAGATCATGACCTGAGCTGAAGGCAGCAGCTTAACCCACTGAGCCACCCAGGCAACCCCTTTTTTTTTTTTTAATCTTTTCTTTCTTTCCTTTCTTTTGGAAGAAGATACTCCGGTTTGAATCTTTTGATGATTAATTGTCTCCCGGTATTTTGTTCAGTGGAAGTGCCAGTGGGTTTGAGGCAGGAAGCCCGGGTGTCTGTCCATATGCAGCTTATCAGTGACTTCTCAGTGACTTTAGGAGCCTGGAGGGCATCACAGGAGACTGAGTCATATGATCTATAAGGCTCCTTCAGTAGGTTTGGTGATCTTTGACCTGCAACTTTGTAGAATAGTGTCTCTTCAGGAGTAACACTGATTAAATCGCTTTTCTTAGTGTCTAGCCCTTTAGTTAATCAAGCACCAGAAAGAGTGTCTAATGCTTAAGAGTCCTGTGTGTTCCCCTGCTGTAAACTAGTGATTTGCCAAGCTGTGCCTCCTGCTCAGAAAACACTTGTGCACTTCACTTAGAGCTCATTTACCTGTGCCGCTCGTAATTTTTGTGGCCTTGGACAAGTTACTTATTCTCTCAGTGCCTATAAAGTTAGGTTTGTGGACTAACAGGGTTTAGGTCATGGACTCCTTTGAAACCCTTGCCCTCTCCTTCCATAGAAATGCATCTCTTAACAAGGTTTCAAATTTATTCTCTGGAAGTTGAGTGGGAGAAACCCCCCCAGGGCCCCCCAGTCAAGAGCCCCTGGGCTAGATACTCTCTCAAAGATAGTAACAAGGGACACCTGGGTGGCTTAGTCAGTTAAGCGGCTGCCTTCAGCTCAGGTCATGATCCCAGGGTCCTGGGATCAAGTACTGCATTGGGCTTCCTGCTCAGCAGGGACCCTGCTTCTCCCTCTGCCTGCTGCTCCCCCTGCTTGTGCTCACTCATTCTCTCACTCTTGCTCTCTCTCTCTCTCTGACAAATAAATAAGTAAAACCTTTTAAAAAAAAAAAAGATAGTAACAAGAAGCCTTTATCTAGCTTATGCTAAGCACCAAGCACTGATGTAAATCACTTTCAGTCATTAACTCACCTAATCCTTACAACAGTTCTGCAAAGTAGGTGCTGTTATTATCCCTATTTTTCTTTAGACTTTTTTTTAAAAGATTTTATTTATTTATTTGACAGACAAAGATCACAAGTAGGCAGAGAGAAAGGAAAGTAGGCTCTCTGCTCAGCAGGGATGTGGGCCTCCATCCTAGGACCCTGGGATCATGACCTGAGCCAAAGGCAGAGGCTTTAACCCACTGAGCCAACCAGGCGCCCCTATTATTATCCCTATTTTACAGGTGGAGAAACTGAGGTACAGAACTTGCCTCAGAGTCCCACAGCTACTAAATGTCAGAGCCAGGGTTGGGACCCAGGAAGCCTGGCTCAGGGCCTGTGTTCTGAATTAATACACTAATGCCTCTAAACCTGGATCAGCTAGTTCCTGAAAGAGAGGGTCTGGGTGCATTCTGAGCAGATGTAGGTGAACGAAAAGCATGGAGGCTAGAGGGCCTTGGCCTGGGCCAAATCACAGAGGAGCCTGGGCTGGCTCCAGCAGAGGTGGGGCGGGCCACATTGGAAGGGAGATGGTCACCTTTTGGGTAGGGGACAGACATGGCAAAGAGCTATAGGCCGGGTTTTTGAGAGAGCCACATTTAGGAATAGGAGGAACACGAGAAACCAGCAGCAGGACCAGAAAAGCAGGAACAAGCACCAGGAAAGGATAGTGCGGAAGTGCACTGGAGAAGGAATTCAAGAAGTGGGGTGTCAGCCCGCTCAGGGCTCCTCTAGAGATATGGAAGTGTGATAGGCAAAGACGTAGCCTCCACCCTGCACTGGTCAGGAGATACAGGAGGCAGAGGTGCGGGAAGTTGGAAAGGAAGCAGGTGGAGAGGAGTTACCAACAAACAGCAGGGCCTGGGGCGGATCATGTCTCCTCTGAGACCTCAGCTGTTTCTTCTGCCAAAAAGAGGGGATAACAGTGTGAACGTCTTAGTGTTGGTGGGAAGACTCAGTGATAACCTGCAGACAAACCCATCACAGTGGCCCCCTACAGTGGGGAGTGTGAGGTGCTCTCCTTTCTCTGCCACCATGACTAGTATTGGTCTCACTGAGTCAAAGCTCTCCGTGACAAGACTCTGTGGGTGACTCTGGAGTCAAGCCAACCTGTGCTCAAATCCTGCTCTACCCTGGCTGCAGAGAAGACAAAGCCTCTCTTGCAGGGCTCCGGGGGTCATAGTTAGCTGCACACACAACATTTATGATGCTCTTAGTGTTACTGCCCATAGTGCACAGCACTGCAGAGGCACCAGGAGCCTAGAATTCTGAGCAATCTTTTTGAATTTCACTCGTTTTACCCAAGTAGCAAAACATCAAGACATCTGAATGTCGCTTGCTTTCTCATAACAGACCCACTATGGGAGCTCGTCTCAGGGTCTCCCTGGTCCGGGGATGAAAGCCAAAGCATGTGCCCCACATGAAGACTGGCATTTCAGGAATTTCTACAAAGCCCCATCCACAGCATCTTTTCCTCCAGGATTTAGCAACATTCACCACGTCCTGATTCCGAAGAATATGCTTGCTGTGTAGCATCTGAATCACTGTGAAGAACTCAAATTGTTTTTTGTCCACCTCTGTCATTCCTGGGAATGTCAGCTATTTTGAATTTGACTTTTCTTAGTTACCTGAGCCTCAAAAAGTAGAGAATTATAGCAGACACACAGTAAAAGTGGCAATATTTATTTATCTCTAAGGTGGAAGGCATGGCCATGTGTACACACTGTCCTCTGGGCAGCAGTGAGGTGACAGCAGAAGTATAGATGACTTTTAGCATCAGTTCACAAGGTTAGGCCTTGAGAGAATTAAGCCCTAACACCCAGGGCACCCCGTAAATGTCATGAGGTTGCTTCTGTCTTGGGCACCATCCTTGGGAGAGGATGAGAGAAATTAGTCCTGCAGCTCATTTCTGTATTCTGTGTCCAGATGAGCGCTGGTAATTTGAGTGATAGAGCCAAAAGTTCAAGAATGGGGACAGCAGGGAAAGGAGGTACACAGGTAAGCCCTCTATAGCTTTGCACTGAGGAGGCGGGAGGAAGCCGGTCTGTATGTTGCTGACACACCCTATGTAACAGCTGACTTATCACAGGTACGTTAACCTCTATGAACTGCTGGCCTTGTTCACCATGCTGAACAGATTCCGATGAGCTTCTCAGTCATTTGTAAATTTCTTCTCTGCTGTGGGCGACGATTTCAGAATGGTAGCATAAACCACGAAAGCCATGATGCCAAAACATCTCCATTCTCTTTGTTAGAATGGAACCAGGATTACAAGGTGCCCCCCGAGACACTTGAAATGCCCAGACCTCCACCTTAAGACTTGGTGGGGTTGGCAACTCTCCCCATGAAGAGCAGGCAGCTGGTACGGCGCTCATAGATGAGGAAGAGGAAGGGGCGGTCGACAGTGAAACGGACTTGGGTGGTCAGCGGCATGAACCCCACCGTGGTCATGGCAGCAGCTTGGGTGCCCTCCTCGTTCACCGTGATGGTTCCTTGGTGCTTGAACTATTTCAAAGTGGAAAGGAAAGTTGTCAGATAAGGTCAGTGGGCACACAGAGGGATAGACGATATAGTGGAGTCTCCTGTCATTCAGGGTGGAAATGCCACATACAAGGCACAAACCATAGCTGGCCAGAATGACCCTTGAAGGTCTCTCTCACCTCCTGCCAGATGCAGTAATTGCGCTCAGAGGCTGTGTCATATAAACAATGCATATCTCTAAACTCCAGCACCACAGCCGCTCCTGGTGGTCGTCATAGTATGAGTGGTCTGCCAGCAGGATGGCAGCTACAGGCCCCGTCTCCTTCGCACATTGTAGGAGCACTGCCAGGAGGGTGGGGCCTGGATCTGCATGGGTTTTTTGGGACCGATACTCTCTTCTTTTTTTGTGGACTATCTATTGTTATTTCAAGTTCAGCGTACAGGTCATGCACCTTCTCTGCATATATTTTAACGGGTCTTTCATGATTCAGCTGGGTGTACCTGATTCACAGATCGGGGCACACCTCCTCTCTTTCTGCAGTCAGCAGGAAAGAGGCTCACTCCCATGCTGCTTCCTAAAACAGATTACCCTGCCCACTCAGTGTCTGGTAGACTCAGCACTGCTGATATGTGAAGTCAGATGAGGCAGGAGGGAGGCTTTGCTGGGGGCAGACGCTGGTGAGAAGTGTGGAGGGTGGACAAGGGGAGAGCATACCAGATCAATGGTGATCCTGTGGTCTGAGATTCCTGTCATATTGCTGTCTTTGTCAAACAGTGCCGTGACCCCCATTGACTTCAGGGCCTCCACCAGGTTGTAGTTCTTCTCCAGCTTGAATTTTGGCAGAAGCACTTCTCGAGTTCTGGGCAGAGAAGAAGTTTTATTGAACCACAAGTTCCAAAAGAATCCTGTTTTTCCCTCAAATGTCCACAACCTTATTTTCCCCATCAACCCCAGGTTGCTTTTACCACAGAATGGGTGCAGCACTTCTTGAAATTAATATCCTAGTACTGTCAATTGAGTTTTTGGGAAAGACCATCCATTATAATTCCGATTCCTTAAAATGGAGTGCTAGGTAGTCATTTCCTCCATACTGTGGGGTTCACGGCCCGCTTTCCAGGTGAGCTCCAGAACTATACTGGTTTGTGGTTTGAAAGATATCTGAAATAATTATCTTGTTTGGGTCCTTGATTTTACACATTTCTTATTTTGTCAAATAAGCAGTTGAATATCTGATCAGTGTACAGAAAAAAGAACCCTTCGCCTGCTGGAAAGTGCTAAACTTTAGTTCTCTGTCCTTGTCTCAGCACGTTCAGTCCTTATGGATAAACAGCAACTACACTGCCCATGGGGCCAAGTCCAGCACACAGAGGGGATAAAGAGACATCAGACACAGCTGAAGAGTTTGCTTTCCTTTTGACAAGGAAAGCAAACTGTGTGCTTTACACACAGGAAACTTTTCCTTTCCTGTGTGTGAAGCAGCAAAATGGTAAAGGTGGTAGGATAATGTCTGCACAACCAGGACAGATCTAACTACTGGAGCCATCCAGCAGGGGTTGAGGAGGAGGGGGTATTCCTGGGGCTTAGAAGGCTGCCCATAGCTTGAGAGATGGCCTGAGTCAAGCCTGGAGGGAGCTTGAGCCGTGGTCCGGCTGGCATGCTGAGGGGCACTGGGCAGTGGGAGGAAAAAGGAAGAGGGACGAAGCAGGACATTTGGGGGACTGTGTCTGTGGGCCTGGCCAAGAAGCGGGGCTGTATCCTGTGGGGAGGTGGCCCATAGAGAGCTTCTGAGAAGAAGAGCTGGAACCAGTGGGGACGCTATTTGGAGGCCAGTGCCATGGGGCTTGAGGAATGGAATGGGCAGGCTGGTTAGGTCTTCCTGGCTCAGGGTGGAGGTCACAGTGAGGTTAGGAAGGAGGTGGGTCCTGAGGGGACATTTCTAAGGAAAAATTGACAGGGCCTGATGACTCATTGATTCCTTGGGTGAATACCTCCCTCTAAGAGCCCTCTTCTGGGCTTGTTCCATTTCTCTGCATTCTTGTCACAAAAGGAGACCTGAACCAGATTCACATCTTAATATGGGCCTAGCCAATTTCCAATAAAACAGCAATGTTACTTCTCTATATTTTCTGCCATGTTCCGCTAATAATCATAGTAACTACTTAAAACCTGTAGTTTTGACTCTGGAGTAATGAGAGAGGAAAATCATGAACAACATGTCCTGAATAGATTATGAGGCCTACAGCATTTCCTGCACAGGGAAGGAAGAGCTTATCGCAGGCACCAGGCACTGTGGTGGGTGCTCGGAGTCATTTTTCTAGGTCTCTCTGCAATCCTGGGAAGTCAGAATCGTGCTGCTTCTATGAGTGATGAAGCCAGGGCTCAAAGCTCTAGAGCAAGTAGGTGGCAGGGCCAGGATTATTTCTGAGCTGGCTCTAAGTCACCTGCCCCCCACATCTGAAACTGTCATATGGTGGGGTGGGGGGCAGATGTGTCTCACAGATGCTGTCTGATTGCTTCTCACTGAGCAGGATATTTGGGCTGAATTAAGAAGAGTGGCCCAAGATGGCAGTTCTTGGGTTTTTATGCACACGTCTCCCTTCTTGAAATGACCAAAATTCCCAGTGTTTCTGGTCTCTCCTGCTTCCCAAAGATCAAAAGAGCAAACATTCAACCTCAAGTACCTGTTTGTCATGCTTTTCTGCCATCTCTCCACCACCTGGGGCGTCAGCTGGGTCTCGAGGGTCTTCATCCCAGAGAGCTTGTGCGGGACCACGATGAGCATGCTGATGCCCCCGACATATTCCAGCTGCAGGACATCGCAGTCCAGCTCCTGGTCATTTGCTGCCAGGAAGTTCCCCTTGGTCTGCATCATGGAAACTTTGACCACCTCTCGCTCATTCAGCCGGAAGTTGTGGTTGTGTGTCATTTCTACAGGGAATTTATTCACCCAGGATCCTGTAAAGTCAACAAGAACAGGGCTTTTCTTAAAATACTATTTAAAAGCCGAGGTCCATACATGTGAGCATGCATCAGAAACACCTGGAGGGCTTGTTCTGACTGCACCCCCCACCCCCGAGTCTCTGGTTCTGTAGGTCTAATTTGAACCAAGAACTTGCATTTATAGCACATTCTTGCTAATTCCTGGTCCGGAGACTACACTTTGAGGACTGCTATTCCAAATGATTCCAAGGTCAGAATGCTGACATACTCGTAGGAAGTATGATAATGGTAGAGAAGTTAGACTGGAATGAATTCTGGTTTAGATGAGGGAACTAACTAGTTGTTTGACTATAGCAAGATGCCAAATGTACCTGGACCTTTACTTGTTGACCTGTAAAATGGGCAGCTTTTTGCTCATGGCTGCTGTTTGAGCTTCTTTCCTCCCTTTCCACTCTGACTCCATCGGGACTAGAAGGATACACTGATGATGCCATCAGATCATCATGTCAGATTTGGGAATAATGCCGTGTGTCCAGGAGTAAGTGCACGTCTGTTTTGTCTCTCAGATGCTAGTAACTATGATAATGGCTGCTGACTGACAACTGAGAACTGGCAGTGAGCCAGGCATTTGTCCAAGCATCTTTCCCATATCCTTCATTTCCTCTTCCTAGCAACCATATGAGATGCGTGTTTTTTTTTTTTTTATAAGCCTTGTTTTACAGAGGAGGAAACTGAGGCACAAAGAAGCAAAATAACTTGTTCAGGGTTTCTAGCTAGTAGGTAGAGCCACTGGGACGAGATAAGCCTCCTCCACGGCTTCTGGGGAGCAGATGCCCAGGGTCCTGGGATCGAGCCCTGTGTTATTAGGCACCCTTCTCAGCGAGGAGCCTGCTTCTCCGCTTCCCTCTGCCTGCTGCTTCCCCTGCTTGTGCTCACTCGCGCGCTCTCTCTCTCTCTCTCTGTCAAATAAATAAAATATTTTTTAAAAAATCAAATTAGTAACACATTGAGGAACTAGTGATTAAAATTATATTTCTAGACCATCATTTCTTTTGATAAGCATCCGTGATTTAAAAAAAAAAAAAAAACCCCTCCGTGAAAGATTGGGTGCTATAGGTATTTCATCCCTCTGATTCCAGTGGTAAATTAACTGACCATCCAACATAAGGGGAAAAGAATACACGTATGTTTGCCACTTTAACCCCTTGGCGTGGCACTGGTTACAATGTACCAGAGGTTATAAACCGACTATCCTCATCATTCTGCAGTCCTTGATGGCGGGAATGGCTTGTTGCTGTGTTTCTCTGCCTGCTCCTGATCACTCGGCCAGCCTAGTGCAGAGGCACTCATGTCTGGGGCACTCATCCACAGACCAATGGATCAGGTGCTGCCCAAGTAACTTATACTGGCTGTTCTAAAGCTGTTCCTAAACATAGGTTAGTTGCTCACAGAAGCAGAATAAATGTAACTAGCAGTATCATACCTACCTAATAGATGACGTTGACATCTGCAGTTTTACTCCTTCAAGTTCATTGAGCTCTTGCCACAAAACAGGCTAGCACTGCATCACTCTGCCTTGCAGTGCTGCACACAACCCTGTCAGAGCAAGTGTTATCATCATCTCTAATAAAGGTGAGGAACCTGAGTCCCAGACACGTTGAATGACATGCCCAAGGCCACATGAATAAGAAGTGGGGAGGCCGGTGCTTAGTTTGCTCACTTCCATGTACTTAAGATCAGTAATAAAAAGTATATTTGTGGGGGGGGGGGGCGCCCAGCTCTTGATTTCAGCTCAGATCATGATTTCAGTGTGGTGAGATGGAGCCCCACTTCAGGCCCCGTGCTGGGTGTAGAACCTTGTGATTCTTTCTCTCCTTCTCCCTCTCCTCCTCCCTGCTGCCTACATTCACACTGTCTCTCTTAAACACATATGTGTGTTCACCATATGCATGCATATATGGCATGTGTCTGTGTGTCTGTCACAAGCCTATTAGAGCCCCAGCCTTTGAATACCCACTACAAGGCCAGCAGTGCGCCTGGCATCTGAGAGGGAAACCCAGGGGTCTGGCTCAGCCTCCATGCTCCTCCTTTGGTCTTGGCCGCTTCAGCCTTACTTTGCCCATCTGGCAGAATGCCTGCCTGGCTTAGCTGCTGGAAGGCCTCGGGCCTCCCTCGGCAGCCCCACCACCCCAGAGTGGCAGCCAAGAGAGGATGCCTGTCCTTTGCCTCCCTGGGCTGCCATAACTAGTGCTAGGCTAACTAGGAAGGCAGCATAGCCTCCCAGGCCTCAGGGACTGATTCTAGCTGGTGCCCACCAGGTTTTGGTGGCAGAGAGGAGAGTGGTTATATGTCACCATGAGTCATTGAGATGTGGACGTGTTTCGAGTGTCTGCCCTTTGGCTCTCTAGGCTTGTAGAATGAGGTAGAAGTTTCTTCCAGTTCAAGTCCCAGTGAGGGTGCTGTGAATGAGGTCTGGATTTTACAAGTCCATTGCCCATTTACTTCCAGGATCCCAGGGGTCCTATGTCTGTGTAGTGGCTTGGGGGTAGGGAATGGCCTCCTTGCTTGTCTGGCCCAGAATAGTTGGTCTGGAGATAATAATTTATTTCCCCACCTCTCCTTCCCATTAGTGCACAAGGGTCCTAAAAGGAGTTGCAGGTATTAATGTTAGTCAAGCTGAACAGTTTTCAGACACCTGTCTTCAGCCTCTTGTCCATATTCCTGCTTACTGATAACTGGGAAAGGAGATGGGGAAAAACCCAAATCCAAGTTGGCCGAATGCTTAAAACATCTTTCATTTTTTTCTTCCAATTTAGCAAAGCGCTAGAGATGGCCTGCAACCTTGGCTCTGCCTCTTACTGGCTTTCACCATATATACATAATGTGCCCTGGGAGCATCATTTTACTTCTCTGTGCCTTGGCGGCTCTGTCTGTAAAATGAGATGCAAATAACAAGTTTCTGTGAGCATAGAGCACAGAGTTAGGGCTCAGTGTCAGCTGCTGCCATCGCCTCATCCTGATCTTCCTTGTGAGCTGACCTTGTGACTTGGTTTCCTGGATAAATCGAGCTAGAGAATATAGTTCTTGATGCTCAGTCCAGCTGCACACTAAAAGAATATGTCACAAGTTTGTTTTGAGAAACTTAAAGCGATTTCTTACCTTTAAAGTAGATGCAGTTTAGAATCATCATCTGAGTACCTGGGTCTATACTCTCCAGAGCGTCTTTTATGAGCCCCTTGGTGATCTTCAGAATGTGGTTATTGGTTTTCGATATGAAGGCAGGGTCTGAGAAGTCAGCCGCCTGGGCCTCTGCAAAGTAGTACTCTCTTACTTTTCTTTTGAAGTCATCCAGGATTGGAAATTGCTTCTGGACATAAAGATCATTGACCGACCGCAGTGTGTACCCAAAATTCCTCCTGAAGAGGCGATGAGTCAGCTTACGGAAGAGATTGTGAATGGTCATGATCTCATACTTGCTGCTGGCATTGACAAAGTCTTTGAAATGCAAAATCGAGTGCACTTGTTCATAGGTCTCCCCCCGCAGGCCGAAGGAAATCATACCCATGGCTGTGGAAATGCCCACTGGGGCTATGAAGATGTTGTCAGAAGAACGGGCCTGCTCCTTCAGTGCGCGGTAAAGGTTGAAAGCGAACTTGGCATTGAGGATGTTGAGACGCTGGATCCGGCTTTTGCCTTGGAAGAGCTGGAGGATGTTCCCAGCACCGGCCTCTGAATCAGTTGGCAAAACCGCATCAATGATGTCAATATAGTCATCATCTTCGCTGAATATCTTCTCTAGGTCCAGATAGTCCTCATCCTCCTCCCCCTCTATGATCCAGTCGTTGGTGACCGTGTTTTCCTTGTGGAAGTCGGCAGGGAGAAGGGGCATGCTCAGGTTTTTGCTACTTAACTTCCCCCATTGGGGGTCTGTGGATGGAGAATCTTCCCCTCCTTTATCAAGCTGACTGGTCAGGCTGTTGCTCCCACACATGGACATTAGGATGAGAGAAACGAAGAGGGGTTGGAAAAGGTGTTTCATTTTGGCAGAGCTAAAGCTGGGAGAGAAAACCAGCGACAGGGTCAAAGGTGGGCTTGCAGACCAGCCACCGGCGTGCTCAGAGGGCAAGCCTCATAGCTTTGACCCCAGAAGATGCCCTGGGAGTGTCAGTCCTTAACCATTTTACCATCACACATCTTAAGAGAAGCTGGTGAAGATAAACAGATACCTAACATTTGTGTCGCTTTATAAACCTACCTGAAGGAGCTGTGGGCCCCAGCTTGAGAATCTTTTCTGCAAAGATTTACAACACTGCGACCATATAGATTCCTGCAGACTCAGTGTTCCCAGGGAGTTTCTTTTTCATTCACTCACTGAACTTTCTCTCCTGTTTTCCAAACGACTTATTAGGCACTGGAGGCACCCCCACCAAGGGGCTCCGCCCGCTAGACAGGGAACAGACATGCAGTAAAGCAGGGGGGTTCTCATAAGGACACTACCAAAGCAGGGGTGCAGAGCTGGGGTGTGGCCCTGCCTCCTGTGGTAGGAGCAGGCTGCCAGGAGAGCCTCACCAAGCTTCACTGGGAGGTGGGGCCTGAGTGGAGAGAGTGAAAAAGGCGTATAGGCCAGGCTTTCTGCAAGCAGGTATTCTAAAGATACGTGAAATTTGTGTCATTATTTGGGGTTGTGCAATTTGCATAACATTTGGAATTTGTCATAATGCAGAGAGAGATCCTCTGAGTGCCCAGTGAGAGGTGGCTGGCAGCCTGTCTTTCCCCTGGAGCCCCAGAGGCTGTGAGGCTGTCTGGCTTACCACAGGTGTCCTACCTTCTCTCCATCTGTTCTTTGACTCCTGATGCTGTCAGGAGGACCTACTAAATCTTTTTTCCTTAACTGCTTTGAGCATGGGGTTGGGAGTAA
This sequence comes from Mustela nigripes, assembly GCF_022355385.1. Classification (NCBI taxonomy): domain Eukaryota; kingdom Metazoa; phylum Chordata; class Mammalia; order Carnivora; family Mustelidae; genus Mustela; species Mustela nigripes. The sequence continues at coordinate 28,114,785 of NC_081564.1, read as the reverse complement.
TCTTACCAGCTCTATAAGGTCTGTGTGAGAATGATGTTGGAAAGCTCTCGCTTGAAGGCCTGAGGGGAAGTCCCTTTATTTAAATAAGATGAATTCTGGGCTGCCTGGGTGGCTCAGTCAGTTAAGCGTCTGCCTTTGGCTTAGATTATGATCCCGAAGTCCCAGGATCGTGCCCCATGTCCTGCTCCCGGCTCAGCAGGGGAGTCTACTACTCCTTCTGCCCCTCCCACCGCTCATGTTCTCTCTCTCAAATAAATAAAGTCAAATAAATAAGGTTTTACTACATATACTGTGGTAAGCCTGTCTTTACCCATCCCCTGCCTTATTCCAAGGAAGGACCTGTCATGTCTTGTCAGAGCAGTTTTACCTGCCAAGTGGCTTTTTCTCTCTTTTGCTTACTTCCTGCCTATAAATTGCATCCTGGGTAGATGAGCTATTATTTGATGTTTCTGTGTTTCACCAGGACAGCAATGGTAGGCATTTATAATGTTATACCATCGTATGTGATCCCAGTGTCACTTCTGAACAACCTGGGAAGAAGAACTGTATCTTGTCATGTTTGCTGTGTGTGTGGAACCATCTCCCGTTATCTAGATATTGGAGGACCAGAGTATCTGGTTCCAATCCAGGCCAGATAAGAATTACTGGTGTCTGTTCAGTAAACATTTGGACTTGTTAGTCTGAATTTGGGCCTGGGTATACAGATACCCAACTTGTGATGCTCTCAGTTTTGTTGATGTTGATGACAGCAGTGACTCTTTTTTTTTTTTTTTTAAGACTTTATTTATTTATTTGACAGAGAGAGAGGCCAGCACAGAGAGAGGGGGAAGCAGGCTTCCCACTAAGCAGAGAGCCCGATGCGGGCCTTGATCCCAGGACCCTGGGATCATGACCTGAGCCGAAGGCAGAGGCTTTAACCCAACTACCCAGGCGCCCCCAGCAGTGACTCTTGATAGAGATTTGCTGGATGCCAGGTGCTGTGCAAGGAATTTAATCTATGTAACTTTACATCATCCGTCCAGCATTTTATATACCAGGATCCTGAGCCTTATGTCACTGTATGACTGTTTGTGGCAGTGGAGCCTCTGCCTTTTTGCCTCCGAGCGCTAGAACTGGTTTCCCTGCCCACCCACCTTCACATCACCCCCATCTTCCTCCTTGGGTCTTTCCCAGCCGTACCATGAAAATAATCAGCTCAAATGCTGTTCTAATCACCACTGAAAGACTTACAAATCACAAATTACACTTTGGAGGGAGCAAGTCACCTCAGTTTCTGACTTTGAATGTCTGTTGTCTTTTCCAACCCCACAGCCTCCCTCTAGCATCCAGCCGAGGCTGCGGTGCTGTACACTTGGCCCAGGCATGAAAAACCATTTCTGACGTGTCTGGCTGGAGGTAGAACTGGGCCAGTTTCCAGATAGAACTGGGCATGGATATTGACAGCAATACACTGTAAAAAGTTAGAAAAGAAGAAAGCGAGCAACTTGAAGTCTCCTTGCTAGGTTGCACTTAGGAAGATCCTTCTCAGGCAAAGACAAGGTTAAAAAAACAACAACTTGAATAAATAGGAGTTCAGGAAAAGGAATCTGAGACCAGATAAGGAGGCAGAGGTGAAGATGTTCATGTTTTTTATCCTGTGTTTATATAGTGTATTTAGAAGCTTCTTATACTCTGTATAAGATGCATTATGTGATGAAAAGCCAAAAATAGTTCAGTATTCCCTTTTCAGAGGAAAGAGAAAAAAACTCTTATATTTTCTCTGAACCGAAATTAAGGATCTAAAAGGTTAGTGTTGGTGCCTGGGTGGCTCAGTTAAGCATCTGCCTTTGGATCAAGTCATGATGGTCCTGGGATCGAGCCCCACATCAGGCTCCCTGTTCAGTAGGGAGTCTGCTTCTCCCTCTCCCTCTGCTTCTCCCCCAGTTTGTGCTGTCCCTCTGCCACATTAAATCTTAAAATAATAATAATAAAAGGTCAGTCTTCCTGTCATTCTGCCATTTAGTTTAACAATTTTATAAGACACTTTATTTTTTTTTAAAGATTTTATTTATTTATTTGACAGAAGGAAAGAGATCACAAGTAGGCAGAGAGGGGCAGGCAGAGAGAGAGAAAGGGGGGAAGCAGGCTCCCTGCCGAGCGGAGAGCCTGATTCGGGCCTCGATTCCAGGACTCTGAGATCACAACCTGAGCTAAAAGCAGAGGCTTAACCCCCTGTGAGCGTCCCAGGTGCCTGTATATAAGACACTTTAAAACTATCACTAGGTTATATTTAAATCCTGGTGACTACTTTTGAAGAGAAGCAATATTTTTTAAAGGAAAATCATTCAAAAGTTTGCCTTTCTGAGAACTTTATATGGTGCTTTCTCATGCCAGTAGTATGGAGCAAGGTTGGCCTTTTTGGTTGCACATCAAAGCATAACACCTGGATATCTCAGTCCCTCCTGGCTATGTCTTCAGGCCCAAAGAAGGCAGATATGATAGGGGAGAAGAGACTGCTTGAAGTTTTAAAAACCTTTCATTTTGAAATAACTGCCAACATTAGAAAAGTTGAAAAACCGACATAAGTGTTGCCTAAGTGGCTCAATCATTAAATGTCTGTCTTCGGCTCAGGTCATCGTCACAGGGTCCTGGGATTGAGCCCTGTGTTGGTCTCCCTGCTTGGCAGGAAGCCTGCTTCTCCCTCTCCCACTCCCCCTGCTTGTGTTCCCTCTCTCACTGTGTCTCTGTCAAATAAATTAATAAAATCTTAGAAAGAAAAGAAGGAAGGAAGGAAGGAAGACCGACCTAGAGAACAGCCCCTGTACGCCCTTTTCCCAGATTCACTAGCTTTTGTATTTTGAACAGTTGCTTTATGGCTTTCTCTCCATATATACACATCTGTGCGTATGGGTGTGTACACAGGCAGGCACACACATAAACTTTTTTTTTCTGAAACCTTTGAGAGTAAGTCACTTTTGGCGTATCGCTTTAACTTTTAATTCAAATATATCACGGAAAAATGTCTAAGGACAGGGATATTTCATGTACCATCATAACACCATTACATACTTAAGATAATTTAACATAGGTACAATACTTTCCTATTCTAGTTCCTATTTCAATTTTGTCAGTTGTGTCAGTAATGTTACTGACAGAATGTTATATTAGGCAGACTAAAAAACGAAACCATTTTTCCATTTTTAAAACAGTGTAGAAAGCTTTTGAATTTGTAGTTTGATAGAGAAATGCATGTTATCCATCTCTAACCATTGCAAATAAGAATTTAAAATCGGCAGAAATGTTAAAAACCAAACTCACCTCTGTGCTTCTGAGAAGTGGTGTTGCAGAGATGAAATGAGCCAAGGTCACCAGCGGGGTTTCAATGTGAACTTTGGTGCTGGGCCGGTGTTGGGTATTTTTCAAAGTAAATATGTCCCAAATCAAATACCATTCAACTAGCTTTGTCAGCACAACCCCCCTCGGCTGGGTCTTTGATCTCTGCTGAGTGACTTCTGACTCCTCTGCTCTAGTTCTGGTACAGCTGGTGTTTTGAAGGCATGACTGTCATTGTGTCAACGTGCTTGTGGGCTCAGTCCTTGCTGAAGCCACCACATAATGAGGCACTCCTCAGAGCTGTAGGGGCTGGGTTGCATTGGGGGTAGCTGTAATGTTCCCCTAAAAGCAGAGGCCCACTCATCTGCCTTCCAGCTTTGGATTCTCCCACTCAGGTGATCTGGCCATGGTCTGGTCTCTAGGCCTGATGCGGCTGCTAGGCAGGTGTCCCCATGCTTCCATGATGTGTCCCTCTGTAAAAAGTGGAAGGGAGAGAATGTGATCAGTGATCTCTAGTATAAGGAAAACTTGGTACAAAACTTTCTTCAGCTAGGTCTCACTCAGAGACTGTGCCAGGCTGCAGTCCAGCTTCCTTAGCTGTTACAGGACAGATAGGGTATTACTAAACAGAGCTCCCCAAACTCCGGCCCATCTAGGCATTCATAGGGGTCTGTGGAGCTAATATCACCCTTCTTTTTTTTTTTTTTTTAATATTTTTTATTTATTTGAGAGAGAGGATGAGCACGAGGCAGGGAGAGGGTGGAACAGAGGGAGAGAGAAAAGCAGGCTCTCCACTGAGCAGGGCGCCTGATATGGGGCCGATCCCAGGACCTTAAGATCATGACCTGACCCTAAGGCAGATGCTTAACCAAATGAGCCACCCAGGTGCTCCTGGGATCACTCTTTAACATTCATTTTAAATTCTGTAATCTAAAACATTATTACTAGAATATTCTGGATTGTTTGGAAGACCAGCTTATCACAGAGCGTTCCTCCCTGATTTTGGTACCCAAGAGTGTGTGTGTTACCCAGAGTCCCTCTGATGGAGAACAGGACTCTCTGGGGACTCTCTAAGTGTGTGAGAGGCCTGTAGGGGGCGTCTGTGTGTTGTTCATTTTGAGAAATTTCTGGCGTGTAAAGAGGACTATCCGTTGTGTTTAAGAGTTGACAGGTGTGGCTGGATTTGGGTCCAGGTCAGCCAGCATTCAGTAGCTGTGGTCACACACCGCTTTCTCAGAACCTCCACTCCTCCTGCTCAACACTGGGACTTCAGCATGGGCACCATCATGCAGGCTCAGAGAGGCCCTTCCCTCTGCACAGACTCCTCCCGGGCCTGATAAACCCCATGTGATCTACTCTTGGCCCCTCCCTCCATTTCCACCTTGTTCTCACACACTCTGAGCCCGGCCCTTCTTGGAGCCTTGGCACTGGGTGCTCTTTCTGCAGAGTCTTCCCTTAGGCCCACCGCACAGCTGCTGTGCTCCCACCATCTGTTCTGGGTTTCTCCGAGGCTGTGCTGGCCACGCTGGTGGGAATCCCACCTCCCACCCTCTCTGTTCTCTCTGAGCTGAGGACAGTAGTTAACCCTGCTGCATAAGGTTGCTGTGAAAATTAGATGAGATGCTGAGATAATGTGCAGAAAGCACAGAGAGTTGCGCCCAGCACTTGGTCAATGCTAGTAAACCTTTGCTATTGTCTCTTTCACCATATGGAGTTTATTCACAAAAAATATCTGGAAGGAGATGCAGCCAACTCTTAACACTGGAAATGGGAGGCAGGTGAAAAGTGTTCATTTTTTCCTCTTTATACTTTGCTGGAATTTCTTTTCTATGAGTATGTATTGCTTAGGTTATTTTAAGCGAACTGGTAATGTTTTTTACATATCTAGATTTCTGAGCATGTAACCCACTGTTGAAATAACTGGATTTCAGCCCTTCCTGAAAATTAGCTCTCCTAAATTGTTGGGTGGGAGGTGCTCGGCACCACTGTTACATCTGGGAAAACTCACTCCTTCTGTCTTACATCATACCTCTAGTCCCAGTCAGATTTCTCCACGACTTCTTTGACAGCTTTTTAAAATCTAGGATCCAGGGGCACCTGGGTGGCTCAGTGGGTTAAGCCACTGCCTTTGGCTCAGGGTCCTGTGATCGAGTCCTGCATCGGGCTCTCTGCTTGGTGGAGAGCCTGCTTCCCCCTCTCTCTGGGCCTGCCTCTCTGCCGGCTTGTGATCTCTCTGTCAAATAAATAAATAAAATCTTAAAGAAAATTTTATTTATTTATTTGACAGTGAGAGAGAGATCACAAGCCGGCAGAGAGGCAGGCGGATTGGTGGGGGTGCAAGCGCCCCACCGAGCAGAGAGCCCAATGTTGGGGCTCAATCCCAGGACCCTGAGACCACACCCCGAGCCGAAGGCAGTGGCTTAACCCACTGAGCCAACCAGGTGCCCCAATAAATAAAATCTCTAAAAATAAAAAATAAAAGAAAATAAAATCTAGGATCCTACACTGCATTTGGTTATGTCTCTTTGGACTCCTTGATCTGGTTCAGACTTTTCTCTGACCTTGATCTTCTTAGGGGAGAGCGGGTCAGTTATCTTATAGCCCTTTCCTTTACCCTTTGCCTGTCCTGTCTTGGGGCCAGACAGGATCCGTTTGTCATCTTCTAGCCATTCTCTGGTACCTCCTCACTGCTTTCTGTCTCTCCTGAAGCACAGGACTATGTCTCAACCAGTCCTAACCAGCCTGGGTATACTGCGTCCTTATCTTAGGTCGCTTTGGAGCACTTCTGGGGCCTTTTGTGATTCCACCACAGTTTTCCCTTCCTGGGGACCAGAGCCATCTCAGCTGGTGTGATGGAGTCATCAGTACAGGGAGAACCTATAGGGCACTTCCAAGCCCTAGTTCTTAGGAGGGAGGCAGGGCATTCTCAGGGTGAGGAGTAGTAAGATCACAAAGTGGAGATAAATTTTCGACAGTCACTTTCTCAGTGTTCTAAAACCATGGGGGCCCCTGATCCAGTTGAGAGTGAAATATTCTGAAAGCCTGACCATAACCACCAAAGGCAAGTTCTCTTTACAGGACATCAGAACCTCTTAGCCACATTGACCTTGAATACCAAGCCAAGGCTTTGGTCTGGGAGCCCTGTTATGCCTCTACCATCTCTTGCAACCTTATCTTAGGGAGCTCCATCACCTCAGAGTCAGTCCCAGAGCTTCTTTTCTTCAGACCCTCATCTTTGGCCACTAGCAAGTTAGAAGCCCCTCAGGTGTGCTTTAGTGGCAGTGTCCTTTCTACCTTCAGACAGTGCTGTCCACCAGTGCCCTCCCCAGTGCTTCTCCACCTCCTTAGCACCTTCCCACAGGCCACCCTGCAGCCCCCACCCTATCTTGACTGACACTCTCCAAGGGCACAGCACCCTAGTGGCTTTCAGGGAGGGCCTGCTTGCCTCTCCTTCACAGCATGTTGTCAGCCCTAAGCCAGTACCTGTACCCTCCCTGTGATTGTGGAAGCAACATATCTATGGCAGAACTCCAGGAAATACAGGCAACATTAAGGAAGAAACTAGAAGCTCCTGCCAACCCAGCTACCCAGAAATAATCATTATTAAAATGCAACTGGAGATTTCCCCTCTTTTTCTATGTACATGTATTTATATACATATACCTTAAATCTATGTCATGTTATATGCATTTTGCATTTTTTTCACTTGATGTAAGTTCTACCTGTGTCACCAAATATTCTTAGAAAATACAGTTTCTGATGTATTGTAACTTATGTAAATGCCCCGTTCAGGTAATCATTTAGTGTTTTCCTCTTTATTTTTCTGTTCTAACAAATGTTGCAACATTTTTGTACCTAAATCAGAAAAAAAAATGTTTTTTATAGATCCCTACAGATGGAATTTTAGGTGAAAGGATGGGGCTATTTAGAATTTTTGATGCATTTTTCCAGATTGCTTTCCAGGAAATAGCATACCAGTTTATAGTCCTACCAGCTACAGGTGCAGGCACCCCTCTCACTGTCCCCTGCCCTCCCAGCAGTGGTGTCATCATGTGCCCCACCTCTTTGTCCTTGGCCTTCATGACTGTTTGGATAGCAGAGACCCCTTGTTGTAGCTTGATTGTCATCTTACAAAGCTTGACATCCTCTGGGGGTTCTGTGAGGACCAACTTGTCCAACAGGCGCTGTGCACAAGTTTAACATTTTTACACAACCTACAAGCCACTCCCTGCTTCACACTGGGCACAACACCATCTGGAGCAAGGATGCAGGGACTTCAGCCTCTCACTGCTGCGCCTAAGCAACTCTGCCTCTACCTATTTTAAATCTTGGAATTCTGCCCAAGATGACTGTTGGAAAAGTTGTGCTTCTCAATCTGAAAGCCATTTCTCCGTAACCCACAAATTTTCTCATGATCACCCTGTCTCTCCAGGCACAGCTGTTCACCTAAGCTTCAGCCTCCCCAGGCCCAGGCTTTGGGCCTGATACCCCTATGGCTGGACAGCCTGCTCCCCCTTCACTGCCTGGCTAGGGTTACTTGCACGGTAACACTGAGACCTGTGACACCTTCTCCAGGAACTGCCACACTGTGATGATTTCCTCACCTGCCTCCAAACTCGGCAGAAAGGTCTTTATAGAATGGGGCTTTTCACCTCCCAGGCGTGGTGCCTGGTGCACATTAGCTACTCAATAAATGTTTGCTGAATGGGGGAGTATTTACTAGTGAATTGATCAAGAATTGTTGGTCACTGCTCATTGTGTCTTTTCCTACCCAAAATGACTGACTGATTCTTGGAGAATGAATCTGGGATTGATTTTACATCTGTAGGTTTTACGGCTTGTGAGCAAATAACCTTTTCTCCCTCTGTTCTCCACGCATCAGCTCACCCGAAGGTTACCTCCCATCAAAGAAGCCAAGCCTCGGCTGCAGAAACTCTTCCGGGACTTCTGGCTCTATTCTGTGCTGATGGGATTTGCAGTGGAGGGCTCAGGTAAGAGGGTCCTCGCTGCCCCGGGGAAGACAGAGTGCAGCGTGAATAAAAAGGTGAGACAGAACAGTCCCTAATTATGAATGTGCATGCACTCAAAATTCGCCCAAATTCAGCTGCTTTTCTGTGCATTCAGCTGTGATTGTAAATGTTACACTTCCCAGATGTAGTTTAGGGTTCTGACAGTGCTCTGTATCTTAGGAAAAACCCGTTTGAGTTAGGAAACAAGTTCATTTCTGTGCCGCATTTAGGCGAAAATTGGCGCAAAGGACCCAGGACTCCAGAAATGGTCAGTGTCACCTGCCCCTCAGTGCTTCTGGAGTAAGGTGGTGGTCTCACTCATGTGTACTCTCTTGCAGGACTCTGGCCAGAAGAATGGTACGAAGGGGTCTGTGAAATAGCCACCAAGTCACCCCTGCTCACGTTTCCCAGCAAAGAGCCCCTGCGCTCTGTTCTCCAGTATAACTCGGCCATGAAAAACGACACAGTCACCCCCGTAAGGATTCTCACCCTTCCAGGGAAGGATGATGTGGGGCGGGTTTCACTAAGCTCTCTTTCATTGTCCTTGTTATCACATGCTTTCCGTGGCTCCTGGGGGGAGGGTCACCTTCCCCCTGGGCGCCTGTGTGAGCCCTCGAGTGTTTCTTTCCCCCCAGGCTGAACTGAGCGAGCTCCGCAGCACCATCATCAACCTGCTGGACCCTGCTCCTGAAGTGTCCGCCCTCATCAACAAGCTGGACTTTGCCATGTCTACCTATCTCCTGTCTGTTTACCGCCTGGAATATATGAGGTACCCAGGCCTTTGCCTCCCAGCACAGCCACGCTGGAGCTAATTTTTAAACTTCTCTGCCTTCTGGGCATGGGACTCTTTTCACTTCCTCCCAACACATGCAAGCTTTCTTAAAAAGCAAAAACCAAAACCACTCTTCTTGTGTGCTCCTCCCTATTGGGCACCAAACACTGCAACTTATAAATCCCCAGGTATCTAAACTCCCCTATCATCTTCTCCTTATAAGGAACAGCCTTCTGAGCAGTCAATATAGACATCGCAAACAGTCCATTGGACTGTGCAAGAGCCCACATTAGGAACTGGCCCTCCCTGAGCATGTTCGAAGACCTTCATTGCACTGGTTTGTAGGACCACAGCTGAGTACAAACAGCAAATGGGAAGTGGGAAGGGGCCTGTCCCAAAACAGTCCCACAGGTGCCTGGCGCTCAGGATGCATGTGTAATCACAGCAGACCTAACAGTTCTAATAATTGTCATCGTGACAATACCAGTATTAACATGGATTGAGTGCTTATGCCACACCGGCACTGTGCTAAGTTACATGTATTGACACATTGTCCAACAATGTATTGGTAGGTTACATACCTACCAAGGCAGTGTTACATACCATTTTACAGGTGAGGAAACTGAGACACTGAGCCATTTAGTTAATTACCTAAGATATAATAATCCATGACTAGGACTGAGATCCAAGTAGTCTGTTAAGCACTGTGCCATGCTGCCTCTCCTAAATGATGGCTGGAAGAAGCAGCTAGGGCGTTCAGAACACTGCTGCCTGTGTGAATGCTCCAGCTCCACCGTGGTAAGGCCTGAGGGCCCCTCGGGCTGCAGCTGAATACACTGGCTACAGAATGATACGTCCCTGTCATCAGAAAAGATCAGGTTACATGTCGCCCATTTGTTGAATCATAGGATAGGTGCAATAAGTTATAGAAAAAGTTTACCAGTGGTTTGAAAAAGAAAGTGTTAGTTCATAACAGGGGAATATTTGGTGAATGCCACCATTTTTTTAAAAGATTTTATTTATTTATTTGACAGACAGAGATCACAACAAGTAGGCAGAGAAGCAGAGAGGGAGGAGGAAGCAGGCTCCCTGCTGAGCAGAGAGCCTGATGCGGGGCTCCATCCCAGGACCCTGGGATCATGACCTGAGCCGAAGGCAGAGGCCCCAACCCACTGAGCCACCCAGGTGCCCCAGTGCCACCATTTTAATTTTTATTTGGTGCCATGAAACCCTCTGGTAAAAGAACTCTTGCTCAGAAGCTCAACGTATAAAATAGATTAAATCTGTTTTGGGTGAGTGGGGGTGAACACCCACCTTCCTGCCCTGTCCCTTCCTCCCTGCCTCTTGGTAGCCTGAGGGTGCCACAACAGAGCAGAATTTGAAAACTAGTGACCCATTCTCCCCCAGAGTACTACAGAGCCATGAAATGAAACTGCAAATGCTTTTCATTATAATTTGAAAAAAATGCTTTTTCATTTTTTTACAAAAGTAATATAAGAACATTACACATTAACTTAGAAATAAGTAGAGAGGAAAAACCACTGATCCCACCACCATTCCCTATGTGTGTTAGTATAGTTCCCTCTTGTCCTTTCTATAAGGAATATATTTTGAAAGAGTAACCAACCAAGGCAAAACAAGCAAGCCAACACAGACCAAAAACCTGGTTTGCTCCGAGGTTGAATGGCTACAAGAGATGTCCCCGGACCCTCTCAGCCTCATGTGCCCACAGGCAGGGCTGTCTCCTGCTTCCCCACAAGGGTGCCCATGAATGGAGTTCTCAGGATCTCAGGACACACTGTGGAGTGGGCTGGTAGAGCAAGACCATCAGGGAACAGCCCCCAGGAAGCTCTCAAGAGCCCAACTCCCATCCCAGGTTGCCTGCCAGGCCTCTGAGAGCATTGTCAGCATGGAGAAGCAGCCCTGAAGCCTTTATTCAGGAGGCTAGCTTCGGGTCCCAGCCACTGGTTATTACAAGAGCTTTAAAACAGTAAAGTGGGGGCTTGTAGTGGCATAGTCAGCTGAGTACTCGACTTCAGTTTTGGCTTGGGGTGAGATCGAGGCCCAGCTTTGGGTGAGATCGAGGCCCAGCTTGGGTTCCGTGCTCAGCAGAAGTCTGCTTTGTATGCTCTCTCCCTCTCCCTCTGCCCCGATCCCCCCCACATGTGCACTTTCTCTCTCAATCTCTCTCGCTAAAATAAATAAATAAACAAACAAACAAACAAACAAACAGCAAAGTTGGCAATACAAGAAATCATATAAAAGCTCTGAACCTAGGGGCGCCTGGGTGGCTCAGTGGGTTAAGCCGCTGCCTTCGGCTCAGGTCATGATCTCAGGGTGCTGGGATCGAGTCCCGCATCAGGCTCTCTGCTCAGCAGGGAGCCTGCTTCCTCCTCTCTCTCTCTGCCTGCCTCTCTGCCTACTTGTGATCTCTCTCTGTCAAATAAATAAAATCTTAAAAAAAAAAAAAAAAGCTCTGAACCTGAGCACTCAGGAACACATGTGCTTAATGCCAGCCGGCCTGCCCTACTAAGGTTTGACTCACCGAAGGTCAGTGCAGAAGCCCACAGATGCACTCCACCAAGCACTTGCCTGTGTACACACGGGCCGTGCTATCTTAGTGGAGCCCCTCAACTAAGTAGTCCCAAACAGCTACTATAAAAGTGAAAATGGCACATAAAAAAGAGAGGAAAACATTGGGATGGTGCAGAAGATGCTCAAGATGAAAAATACAAATCTCACTTTCCTGGCTCTGAATCCAGAGATCCCCACTCTTGATAGTTTTACTTTCCCTTTTAGAAGTTCTCTAGAAATTGTCTATAAATGCAGACATACATATCCTACACATCGAAGGCACATGGAGGCCTTCCGGAAATCTGTCACTGACATCGTGCTGTCCCTGTTTCCCCCGCATCTTGCTGTCTCATGGAACGGTGCATCTTGGGTGTTTTTCTGTAGCGGTGCATATGGAGTCATCTCTCGTTTTGGTGGCTACGTGATGTGCCATTAAATGAGTGTACTTTGGTGTAGCCAGCTAGTCTCTCGATGAACATTTAGCCAGCACTCTTAATCCTTATGGACATAACCCTTAAGATCTATCACTAGTGGTGGGTTGCTGGTTGGAACGATGTGGGAACGTTATGAGAGAGGGTGGGTAATTCCCTCCAGAAAGTCAGCGTGAGCACATGACCCTCAAAGTGGCGTGGGTTATTGGTTCTTCGCAGCCTCACCAGTTCTGGGCAGCACCACATCTGTGACAGGGAGGGGCTGGATTTCTCAAAATTTATTCCAAACTGTTCTCTTTGCTAGGGTACTGCGCTCAACAGATCCTGACCGCTTCCAGGTAATGTTCTGCTACTTTGAAGATAAAGCTATTCAGAAGGACAAGTCTGGTAAGTTCCTTGTTGTGGTACTCCGATCAGGAGATGAGCTTTAATAGTCTAATAAGGAATACTACTCCCAGTTTTCTGTCTACATGAAGAAAATAGTTGTATGAAGTTACATGCTACATTGGAAATATTTAAGGTTATAAGGTTATAACCTTATAACGATACAGCCTTAAGGAGCATCACTCTTGTCTACCCTCAATACTTGTACGCTCCAACCCCCAAATTTCAGTCTCTAATACTATCCCATGCGAAAAGGATCCTGGGCTCCTCACATAGTCGTTGATGGACCTAGAGCATCTTTTAACTTTTTATGCTTTTTAAATGTCCAGAACAGGCTAGGAGGACAAAGAACCAATTTCAAAAGACTCTCAATGGACAGAGTATCACAGTTTGAACATGAATAATATTTTTATTACTTTGCTTAAAGAAGGACAAATAAATAGGATAATGGTGTATATCCAAATACACTAAGATATATATAATCTACATATTTTAGCAAAGCAACAGATATAATATATAATATAATTACTGTATAACATTAATACAGAATATATTGGATATATGTGTTTATATGTATAAAATGTTTGTTTTTTCCACTAAGTGTTTGTGAAATAGAGACAAGTAGTTATTTCTCTTGTACAATCAGGAAAGAGTGAACAAGAGGAAAGAGCCACACAGTCCAGGAAGAGGCCTAGCACCAGCAATAAAGTCATGCCTGGCCTCCAAGAGTGACCAGGTAGAAAGGGTGCCCAGCAGGTGACAGGTCAGAGGTGTCCCACAGAGTAGCCAGTTAAAGGTACTCTGTTAGCTGAAAGTAGCTGTTAGAGAGTTTGCTGGGGGGTAGATTCAGACCTTCTGTGTGGGGCTCCATGCTTCACTAGTCCTGCCAGCCCTAAGGAGACCCCACTCGGGACTATGGACACTTCCATAGTTCTGGTCCATAGTTCTAGGCCAGACTATCAGGACCTGTACACCAATGATCCACAGTCCAAACAACTGCATCATTTCTGGGGGAGTTTCAGAATAAGGAAATCTATATGAAACGCAAAGACTTACAAGTCCAATGATGCAAATGTCCTCAAATCCTGAATGTGCAGAGAGTCTCAGATGCAGCCAGTCCTAAAAGCACCAGACTCCTAGGAAAACAAATAAATGAAATTCTCCGGTGGTATAAAAATATTAGAGTTTGGGACGCCTGGGTGGCTCAGTTGGTTAAGCAGCTGCCTTCGGCTCAGGTCATGATCCCGGCGTCCTGGGATCGAGTCCCACATCAGGCTCCTTGCTCCATGGGGAGCCTGCTTCTCCCTCTGACTCTGCCTGCCACTCTGTCTGCCTGTGCTCGTTCTCGCTCTCTCTCTCTCTCTGACTAAATAAATTAAAAAATATATATATATTAGAGTTACTGAAATGCTAGTGAGGCAAACCTAAGATAAGAATGGCAATAAAAATGAGAAGAGTTATTAAAATTGAGACTGCAAAGAAAAAAAATTAAGCACATAATATAGTCACTGACCAGTTTTAGTATAAGGTTGCTGATGGGTTTTAAGCATCCTTCTGTTGGTCTATGTGTTGATTTTTAAAGTGTTTAAAAATTTAAGAGACTTTGAAATATTAAACACAGGTTTTAATTAAATGCTTATGGGGTGCCTGGGTGGCTCAGTGGGTTAGGCTGCTGCCTTCGGCTCAGGTCATGATCTGGGGGTCCCGGGATCGAGTCCCACATCAGGCTTTCTGCTCAGCAGGGAGCCTGCTTCCTCCTCTCTCTCTCTGCCTGCCTCTCTGCCTACTTGTGATCTCTCTCTGTCAAATAAATAAATAAAATCTTTAAAAAAAATGCTTAGAAAAATTTGATCAGTTTTGTAATTGTGCTTAAATATTTGAGGGAATTGAGTACAGTAGATCTTTGAGTCTTGATTAATTGTGTGGGTAAATATTTCGAGGAATGCTAATGGAGAATTCTTAAAATCAATAAATTTATTATTAATTAAGTACAATTAGTAGTGAGGAGTCCTTCCCATGTTTAGAAGTCATTGGCACTGGGAAGAATCTATCAATTTGTTCTTGCCAGTGGAGAATTAATCCCCAGATAATTCTGGTGCTGTTTTTTCTATTATTGAAAAATCAGTCCTTCAAGAATCTTTTCTAAAATCACCCCGGGGATTCCGAGGTACTGTCTCATGTAAGACCTTTGTCCAATAAGTCCTTTAAAGGGCCCTTCCTGCTATTGCTCGACAGTTGGGAAATTGAGTGGGTAAACATATTTTGGGGGTTTGGCAGAGAAAGACCCTTTGAGGGGTTTGCAGGCTCCCCCTGCTGGCAGTGCTGGGAAGGACTGGACTAGGAGGAGCCCTTTAGAGGCTAGGGTGGAGTTATGTGGAGGCAGTTTGTATGCTAGGAGACCTCTTCCACTGGTGCAGGATACAGGAGAGGAGTCCCACACTCAGAGGGTCCCACACACATGCCCCACCAATGAGCTCCCCATGCTGGCAGTGCTGGGATCCTTGCACTTGGGGGTATAGTAAAGACACTGTAAACCACGGGCTGAGCTGTTCATTGATTTGCTCTCCTCGTCTGTCCATCCATTGTCTATTTCACAGCTATTTTGTGCTAGACAGTTGGGTCAGTCTGAGTTTCTTTGATTCAAAGAGGGAGGGTAAGCAACAAAAAGAAATTGAGACTGCCAACCCCTAGGGGCCTAAGAACGTGCCACATTTTGCCAGTCTCCTAATGAGAATATCTATAGACAGAATCAGTTACCTTTCTAAAGCTAAATTATAATTCTCTTCTGAGCTCTGTTTCTCTGTCGCTGTGTTGTAAGAGGAAATTAAATTGTGGAAAACAGTATGGAGGTTCCTCACAAAGTTAAAAGTAGAGCTACCCTGCGATCCAGCAATTGCACTACTAGGCATTTATCCAAAGGATACAGACATAGTGATTCTAAGGGGCATGTGCCCCCCAATGTTTATATAACAATGTCCACAATAGCCAAAATATAGAAAGAGCTCAGATATCCATTGACAGATGAATGAATAAAAAAGATGTGGTGTATATACATGGAATATTGGAAATGGAATTGGAAATGGAAATGGAATGTTACTCAGCCATCAGAAAGAATGAAATCTTACCATTTGCAGTGACAGGGATGGAACTAGAGGGTATTATGCTGAGCGAAATAAGTCAAAGAAAGACAAATGCCATATGATTTTACTCATGTGGAATTTAAGAAACAAAACCAATGAACATAGGGGAAGGGAAGGTAAAGTAAAATAAGATAAAAACAGAGGGACGGGGAAATCACAGAGAGAAAGGCAAACCGTAAGAGACAATGAAACTCTAGGAAACAAACTGAGGATTACTGGAGGGGAGGTGGGTAGGGGATGGGGTAACTGGGTGTGATGGGCATTAAGAGGGCACTTGATATAATGGGCAGTGGGTGCTATGTGCAACTGATCAATCACTAAATTCTGCCTCGGAGATTAATAATACACTATAGGTTAATACAATTGAATTTAAATAAAAATAAATTTTTAAAAAGAGGAAATTAAATTGCCATGGGGCCTGATGTCCACTTTTCCAAGACTTAATATTCACAGTACATTGTACTCTTCCACCTAATTTCCGAATGGGTTATTTTTGTCCTAAATATGGTACTGAGGGATAAGCTGATAAATGTGTACCTACTGAGTGTACTTTCCTCTTCCTTTTCTCTCCTAAAATGTGGGAGGTGGGAAGGAGATGTCTTTGGAGATTGGTTATTGATGAATTTTCAGAACCAAGCAGGAGAGAGGTTATAAGAAGCATCTAGCAGCCCCCAAAGGGGATGGCTGGGACTTCCTCTGTGTGGTGTGAGCCAAGCCCCCGTGTGTTTCTGCATAGCCTGCCAGCTACAGTCAGTCAGGATAGACTAAGACCAAGGTAATCCCAAGCTAACTTTGAGCACAAAAAAGAAAGTGGCTGTTTTTAAGTAAAAATCTCCATAGAGACTACTGCGTGATCATCATTGGCATCTTACCACTCTCTGACAGTTTTTCATTAGGAACTTACACTTTCAGTTTCCTAAGAGCTACATGAGAAGATATTACACTGAACACACCCCCAAAACAAATTTCTTCCACTGAACCCAGCTTCTTAGAGATCAGCCTCTCCCTGCTGGAGCATCTGTCCAGGTCACACTAATCACTTTCCAGGTCTCAGAGTTTCAGGGGCCTGTTTTTCCTGATGATAAACACATACGTGATACCTCTTTATGTTTCAGCCTCTGGCTGGGCCTGGAGCACTGAGGTGCAGTACCTGCCTGCTGTCCCTGCCCTGCTGCCCTTGCAGCCCTGTCATTTAGCCACCCCGAAGACCCTGCATAAATGGGCCAGCACTGCAGGGCCAACGGCATTTAATGACATCAGCAAATGATGTTTGTGCCCCACTGTTGCTTTTTTTTTTTTTTTTTAAGATTTTATTTATTTGACACAGAGATCACATGTAGGCAGAGAGGCAGGCAGAGAGAGACGGGGAAGCTGGCTCCCTGCTGAGCAGAGAGCCCGATTCGGGACTTGATCCCAGGACCCTGAGACATGACCTGAGCCAAAGGCAGAGGCTTAACCCACTGAGCCACTGTTGCTTTCTAAAATCTGCTTTGCACCCTGGGAGCCACAACCGCACCCCGTGCTCGGATCCTGGTTTCTAAACACCATCCTGCAGTAAAGGGAGCAAGGCTGCAGGGAAAATACAAGATGCACCTAGGACAACGCACAGTGCCAGAAAGGAAGGTCTTGTGAAGGGGAAAAAAAGAAAAAGGAGAGGAAGAAGAAGAAGAAGAAAATGAAAGGAAAGGCCTGTGGGCATGTCACAAGGACACAGGAGCCTGCCTGAAAGAGCTCCTAATGACCAACCCTGGAACAATTTGAGCAACAAAATAATGACAGTATCAGATTATAACCCAGTGAAAGGAATAAATATCCATGAGTCCATAGTGATTAGATGATTGAACAAATGATATGGGGAAGAAGGGACTGACTTTCCATAAAAAATTCCAATTACTAAAACTAGGAAGAGTGAAGAAAACAGGAAATCCCAGTGAGACCAGAGTACCTGCTGCAGGCAGAGCCCAGTGACAGGTGCAAAAGCCACGGGGCAAAACCTTAAAGAGAAATGACATGTCTGCATAACCTCAAAGTATCTTCCCTAGAGCATTTCCCAGTGACTGTGGTGTTTTTGACTTATACCCACGTGCCCCTTCAGGAGCTGCTGCTTAATTCCCCTCCCCGAGTGTGGGCTGGATACAGTGACTCCCTTCTGAAGAGTAGAGCATGGAAAGGGAGAAATAGTAACTGCACAGTGGGAAACCTAACATACACCACTGTATCTGAGCAATCAAGGTCAGCCTCACCAGCAATGGGAGATACTGATTTCACACACCCCCACCCCACCATATGGCAAGAAGGCCACTTCACATCTGTGGGATTACCTTAACATCCTGTAACCTTAGTCTAATCATGAGCAAGTATCAGGCACACCTAAGTTGAGGGACATTCTGCATAATGCCTATGCTCTTCAGAAGTGTCAAGGTCATGAAAGGCAAGAACAGACTCAGGAATCAACACAGATTGTGGGAGACTAAGGAGATCTGATTGGCAGTGCCATGTGGCAACCTCTTTGGATCATGGGACAGAAAAGGGGCATTAGAGGGGAAAAGGGGAAATCCAAATAAAGCCTGAAACTTAGGTAAGAGTATGGTATCATTGTCAGCTTCTTAGTTTTGACAAAAGAGCTGCTAAAATCAGGAGAGGCTAGATGCTTATGTGGCAACTCTTTGCTCTCTCTGCCACTCCTCTATTAGTCCAACATCTTTTCCAAACAAAATATTTGAAAATGGCTGGGATTATTCCCTTTCCCTTGCCACTCCTGACCTGTGGAAACCTCCTCATTTCAGGCATGATGCAGTGTGTGATCGCTGTCGCAGACAAAGTATTTGATGCCTTCCTGAACATGATGGCAGATAAAGTAAGTAAGCCTTGTTGGAGTGTGAATCGGTGTCTGCCTGAGGCACGTGGAGGGCACCTGTTGTACCTGTGTCTTTGGGATCTCTAGGCTAAGACCAAGGAGAATGAAGAGGAGCTCGAGCGACACGCGCAGTTTTTGTTGGTGAACTTCAACCACATTCACAAGAGGATACGGAGGGTGGCGGACAAGTATTTGTCTGGTCTGGTGGATAAGTAAGCTCATTTTCCTTCTAATGCTCTGTGTGTGTGTGTGTACCTCTTGATTTGGAACGTGGGTAAGAAAGTAAGCTCATTTTCCTTCTAATGCTGTGTGTGTGTGTGTGTGTGTGTACACACCTCTTGATTTGGAACGTGGGTAAGAACCATTCTTCCAGGGGCGCCTGGATGGCTCAGTGGATTAAGCCGCTGCCTTCGGCTCAGGTCATGATCTCAGTGTCCTGGGATCAAGCCACGAATCGGGCTCTCTGCTCAGCAGGGAGCCTGCTTCCCCTCTGTCTCTGTCTGCCTCTCTGCCTACTTGTGATCTCTCTCTCTGTCAAATAAAATAAATAAAATATTAAAAAAAAAAAAAAAAGGAACCATTCTTCCACTATCGGTGTAGAAAAATTGGAGTCAGAATTTAAACTCTCTAATGGCAATGCAACCTCCCTCAGAATGTCATGGAATTTGCTACAAGGTCTGAAGTTTAGTCCTGAAACCTCCACTCATTCTGAGCTATTGATGTTTTTATGTTTTGTTTTGTTTTAAGATTTTATTCATTTACTTGACAGAGAGACAGCTAGAGGGAACACAAGCAGGGGGAGTAGAAGAGGGAGAAGCAGGCTTCCCACCAAGCAGGGAGGCTAATGTGGGGCTCCATCCCAGGACCCCAGGATCATGACCTGAGCCAAAGGCAGACACTTAACAGCTGAGCCACCCAGGTTCACAATGGATCTCATGACCAGGGCATCACCTACTGCCTGTGTCTCTGCATCCCACCCTCCCCTGCTGCAGGGCCTCCCTGGGCTGACTCTGGGAAGCTCAGAGTCATTGTAGGTGACGTCTCCCACCCCAGAGCCTAGCCAGAGGACCCTGGTTGAATCAGTGTCTTCCAGGCTCATCAGAGAGGAAGGAGAGCCCACACAGATCCTTTTCTATTCCAGGCTCTCTGTGCTGGGAGCCAAAGCAGACTCATGGGACATGGCCCCACATGGATGAGAACCCTCAAAGGTGGGCTGGGCCAGCCTGTCTGCAGGATAAAGGTGGGAGGCAGCAAGCAGCCATGCTGGGCTTGCCCACACATCCCTACAAGGGTCCATGAGTTCTGGAGCCTGATGCAGGTGCTGTGTGTCTGGTCCAGGCGGGGCCAGAAAGCAAGTGCATGTGTCTGAGTGCATGTGTCACATAGGACATGTGTCTGAGCTGGACCTTCTAAGCAATGGGCCACGATGAGTCAGAGCTGTGCAGAGTTGGCTCCCCTCAACCCTGACTGCCACATTTAGGAGCAGCTTCTTCTCTTTGCTCCAGGGTGTCCTACAAATACTACCATTTTCTATTTGTGCCATCTTGTGAAAATATTACTGAGGCTTGGTCAGAAACAAGGAGGGACACTTTGGGGAGTGAGGGAGCATGGCTCGACCAGTGTATAACCAAGACGATCAGTATCTGCTTGACACCAGGTCACATGGGGTCACGCTTGGGCCCTGAAGTGTGGGACTGGCAAGAGTCTGGGGATGTTTCTGACTGAGTGATCTGCCTGGGAGGCCTCTGATCCTCTGCTGGGCAGCAGGAGGTGGGGCTCCCACCTCACCCCACCTGCCCCTCAAGGCAGCACTTTAAGGAGCTGAGATTCCTTAAAGATTTGGCCCCTGACCGAGACATGGCTCTTGGTGTAGGTTTCCCCACTTGCTCTGGAGCGGGACGGTGCTGAAAACCATGCTGGACATCCTCCAGACCCTGTCGCTGTCGCTGAGTGCTGTGAGTGTCCCTGCCTTCAGCCTGAGCCTCATTTATGCTGCAGGTAGCCACATTGGGGGTGGGGACTCTAGATCCCACCCTGGCCTTTCCCAGTGAGCTGCAGCAAGTTTGGAAGTCTGTCACAGACCAGACAAGTGTGGGGAAGGGAGCAGTTTGCTGCCCAGTATGACCTGGAGGCCCAGCTCAGCAGAGGCAGCCCAGGGAAGGCGGTTTGGAAGAAGGAACCTTGTTGTGTTTTCAGGACATTCACAAGGACCAGCCTTACTACGACATCCCTGATGCCCCCTATCGGATCACTGTTCCTGATACCTGTGAAGCCCGGGAGGTAGGCTGGCAGCTGTCCCCTTGTTAAGGGACGTTCTCATTGCACTCTCGAGTATCAGGGCTGGCGCATTACACACATGGGACTCTAAACCCTTCCTTTGTTCAGCTGCCTGTCAGTTTATAGTGCCTCCAAGCTGCATGAGCGAGCATGACTGTTAGACAAACTTCACTGCTGTGGGGTGTGCAGACTGTCATTGTGGTAGTTGAGTAACATGACTTTGGCTTTGTGTGGCACTGTGGGAAGTAGATGGAGTGAGTGGCTCCGGGTAAGGAGGACGTGCCATGTGAGGTCTGACTCGGAACCCCCACTGTGGCAGGTTGAAGCTCATTCACACCTGGGCCAGGTCATGTCCCAGCCTTGGGGCCTCCAGCCAGACCAGCTGCCAGCAGGGAGAACCCTGCATGGTGATAAGGCGCCCCCAGTGGACGTGTGAGGATCTGTCTTATGCCAGGATTACAGACTGTGTCCTATACCCAGAGACTCAGGGTTAGAACATGGTCACTGTAATCATTTTTTAGGGTTGCCATGATTAAATGCCACAGACTGAGAGGCTTAGACAACATAAATTTATTTTTTCACAGTTCTGGGGGCTGGAAGTCTGAGCTCAAGGTGTTGGCAGGGTTAATCTCTTCAGAAGCCTCTTACCTTGGCTTTTAGATAGCTTTCCTGTTCTCGTGTCCTCACATCTTCCCTCTGTGCCTGAGTCCTAATCTCCTCCTCTTTGGAGGACACCAGTCAGATGGAATTAGGACCCACCCATATGATTTTACCTTAGTCATCTCTTTAAAGGCTCCATCTCCAAGTACTGTCACATTCTGAGTTTCTGGGGGCTAGAGCTTCAACACATGGGTTTCAGGGGATGCACTTCAGCCCCCAGCAGTAGCTAACTACAGTCTGCAGCTGGCATCCTCTGATGCCCTGCATACACTGACCTCGGCTTGATCACACTCTCTTCCAGAGCATCGTGAAGGACTTCGCTGCGCGCTGTGGAATGATCCTACAGGAGGCAATGAAGTGGGCACCCACAGTCACCAAGTCCCACTTACAGGTACTCTCTTGAAATCACCGAAAAGCAACTTTGTTATGCTCTTTCAAGTGATCCAGAGAGCTTTCACAGAGGTAGCAAACTCGAAATAAGACAACACAAGTGGGAATAAGCAGACCAAAAACATCAGTCTAGTGCCTGAGAATAACGGAAGCCTCAGAGGCTGCTCTTTGGTGGGAATACCTTGGGGGGTTAAGGGTACAAGTCATAGGTGAGGGAGGCAGGTGTAGTGGGATCCCTGGGCAGGCGGGCCTCAGGAACCTGACCGCTCACACTGGTAGTTGCCAGGTTTATGGCAGGACTTGGGGCTGCTTTCAAGATGGGCATGGGCGACATGGTACATGGGGAGGCCTCAGTCCAGCAGCAGCACCTTGGCCAGATTCTGGAGCTGGAGGGAGGCTGCTGTCCCAGCAGAGCCCTATCCGGGCTGCACGTGGAGGTGCACGTGAGCCTTTTCAGACCAAATAACTGGCTTGTGAACACAAACGACCACAAGGTGAGCCATTGTTCTGGTCAAGCAGAGAAGAACCAGAAATACCACAAGATGAAATACCGCGAGAGGAAAAAGTCACCTCAAAAGGGATCAAAGATAAGAAAGATCCTGCTAGAGGAAATCTGGCTTAATAAAGAGAAGGTGCATTGAGAGGGGTGTGTGAAGTTGCTCTCAGCAACACGTGTCAGGACAAAGCTAGTTCCAAACTGTTTCTGGATCTGGAATCCAGGAAGGACAGAGCAGCTAGCCCCAAGAGCCTCGGAGGCTGTTTGGAAAAACATTTTGTTAGCGCCCATGAGTGGTACTTAGCGTTGCCATACAGCTCCTCCTTCCACAAAGTGATGGAACAATGAGGTTAGAGGAATTGGGGAAATGGAAAATAAATAAATAAATAAGCCCTCCATTAGGCACTTAGCAGCTAAGCTGCGCAGAATGCAGCCTTGTAAGAATTCATGCCTTGTAAGTCAGCCATGCCTGGAACTTGATAACAGTTGCTGTCTAGTGGATACATTGGGCCTCTTCAGGCTGGGGTACTTTCTCAAACTGTTCATATTTAGGAACCAATTTTTTTGTTCATTTGTTTGTTCACATGGAGAAGAGGAGCTTCAGTTCTCAAGGCTAAGGTCTAAGGAGGGGAAGCCACCTTTCATTTCTAAAAAGGTTCATTGGGGCACCTGGGTCACTCAGTGGGTTAAGCCACTGCCTTTGACTCGAGTCATGATCTCGGGGTCCTGGGATCGAGTCCCACATGGGGCTCTCTGCTCGGCGGGGAGCCTGCTTCCCTTCCTCTCTCTCTCTACCTGCCTCTGTCTACTTGTGATCTCTCTCTGCCAAATAAATAAATAAAAATCTTTAAATAAATAAATAATAAATAAATAAATAAAAATAAAAAATAAAAAGGTTCATTAAACAAAAAAGCCTACAATAGGGAGAGCTATGTATTTTTTTAAGTGTGGTCTGGGAGGGGAGTGGAAAATGCAAAGGCTTGCACTGGTCTCGGTGCTTCTACCAGCCCTCCCCTTGGTATTGCCCCAGGCCCTGTTTCCCTTCCCCCTGCACATCTTGTCCATCTGAACGTCACCCGACCTGCCATCCAGCCCTCACTGCCCAGCCGTGGTGTTCCCATCCCACCTGGGCTTCCTGCCAGCAGCCTGTCTGTCCCGAGTCATCCTCCGTGCTGCCCACCACAGTGGGCCAGTTCACTAGCAAATCTGCTCAGTGCACTTCCCCACTACCTCTGCTCATTAGCCTCTCCCCATCACCGTAGGGTCCATGGTTGGGTTTCAGGGGCTCCGTGAACCCTCCAATACCACTGACACAGTTTTGTAAGTTAGTGCTCACGCACTTTCCCAAGGGGAGTCCTGTGGCCCGACCTAATCTCCCTCACCTGACAGACAAGGTTTTTCTGGACCTGGCCTATCTCTGGCCCAGGCTTGCCGCCTACTGTCTAGCTCCTTGTATTTGCTGTTCCTGCAGTGCTGACCCCAGACAGTCCCCAGAG
This sequence comes from Mustela nigripes, assembly GCF_022355385.1. Lineage (NCBI taxonomy): Eukaryota > Metazoa > Chordata > Mammalia > Carnivora > Mustelidae > Mustela > Mustela nigripes. Next base: position 28,090,987 of record NC_081564.1, on the reverse strand, counting down.
CAGAAGGCCTTCTCACATCTCCAACCCTGCCACGTATTCCTTTGCCCTGGCATCCCCCTCCACGGTTGGCAGGAGACTCAGGCCCTTGCTCTGCCCTTCTGCTGCCGATCAAGCCCCTTCACAGCAGAGTGCTCTGGCAGGAGAACTGCCCAGATGTTGACAGCACGACCAGGACTGGGCCACTCTGTGTTCTGGGGTGCACAGGACCTGGCAGGTGGCAGATGGTCAACAAGGATGTGCTGAAAGAATAAGCGGTGTGTGCTGGCTGCTCTGAGCAGTCGGCCTTGTTCATGCATGAGCAGTAGCCAGTTGGGGGGCACTCTAACTTACTGAGGCTCCCGCAGAAGGGGTTGGACCCAACATTGGAACCAGGGTTTGCTCTACTACCTCACATACCTTTAAAATAAAAGAGGCTATTTTTGTTTCTGACTTCAGGAATATCTGAACAAGCATCAGAACTGGGTGTCAGGACTGTCCCAGCACACAGGGCTGGCCATGGCCACTGAAAGCATCCTTCACTTTGCCGGCTACAACAAGCAGAACACCACTCTCGGGGTAAGTGTGTGCCTCCCAGGGAGCAGGAGTCTCCTTTAGCCCCAGGAGCCACAGGGTGAGGGAAAGGCCAAAGCTGATGTAGAGCTTTTTCCAAAAGCACCTGGACACCCACATGCTGCACACGAGGCCGTGCTGGCAGTAGGCAGATCCGAGTCCCATGTACGATCCCCACGTTCAGAGAGAACTGGGCAGTAGAACCTTACTGTGTTTTCTTGACTCATTAATGATACCAGATTTGGATTTCTGTGTATCCACAAGGTAGAAGACTGAGCTCTGGGAGACACAGTCAGCATTATCTTATATCACATTGATTGGAAGCATTTGCTGGATTTTTCTGTTTCAGCAGGCACTAGAATGCCTGTGCACACACATCTTCAGCTTCATTTGTTCTGCTTAGGATTCCCCGTAGCATCCATGTGTCGAGAAGTGGCTAGGTTGTATTGGTTTATAGTAAAAGACACTAAAGGGAAAGGTGAAAAGGGTCATCCTCGCTGCATGTTCGTAGTCTTTGGTGATGATGGGCAGCGCGATAGCCCAACAGCATGGTATCAGTGACCAGCCAGGGTCAGGGAGAGCAGTCCTCACAACCCCAAGGCAGGAGAGGTGGGCTGGGGGGCTGAAGCTGAAGCAGAGGACATGGGAGGGTGTGGTCTGCAAATTCTTTCCCTTTCTGCGGGCCTCCTTTGTACTCAAGAGTGAGCCCCTTTTGTCTTCTGCTGCTAGACCTGCCATAGACTGGTAGCAGCTATTGGGTGTCTTTGAGCCCCTGCTGGCTTTTGCTCCCTCTGACACCATGCTCTCAACATCACCCTTCACCATCAAGTCACGTTTACACACCAGCACACACCCACAGGAGACAGCCCAGGAGCACTGGGTGTCAGGACTGTCCCAGCACACAGGGCTGGCCATGGCCACTGAAAGCATCCTTCACTTTGCCAGCTACAACAAGCAGAACACCACTCTCGGGGTAAGTGTGTGCCTCCCAGGGAGCAGGAGTCTCCTTTAGCCCCAGGAGCCACAGGGTGAGGGAAAGGCCAAAGCTGATGTAGAGCTTTTTCCAAAAGCACCTGGACACCCACATGCTGCACACGAGGCCGAGCATTTTCGTTGTAGGTTACAATGATTGTCACAACGATCTGGTGATATGTCTTTTGCAAAGGTCTTTTCACCACTGGGGATGAAAGCAATCAGGGCAGCATATTGAAGCTATATCACAAGCTGTCTTCCAGAGAAAATTTTCCATACTGAGATTTTTTTTATCGTCTTTCTTCCCTGGGATGTATCAGACTGGGGGCTGTTCTAAAATATTTTGTTTTATTAGCTTGCCAGCAGTGAATATTTTTAATAACCCCTGGATCCAACTTGACTTCTTAATGGGACTCAGGCTTAGCCATGGTGAACATGAGAAAAACATGTGGCAATGGCCTGAAGTAATTCTTGGCGTTTGTCTGTAGGCAACTCAGTTAACAGAGCGCCCAGCCTGTGTGAAGAAAGATTACTCCAACTTCATGGCGTCCCTGAATCTACGCAACCGCTATGCGGGCGAGGTATTTCTCCTCCCCTTGTGTCCCCATGCCATGGGGGTGTCCTCGTGCTCCAAGGCCAGTCAGCTCCCTCCCAACAGAAAATGCACCCGGGGGTCTGGAACTCGCTCATTTTAGGTAGACTTGAAGGCATGGGCCCTGGGCCTCCCTAGCACAGTCTGGACCATTTATGGCAGCTACTCACCCCCTCTGCAGAACAGTGATTGCACATATGCACATTCTGGCCATTCTGAAGCGTTTTCTGTTTCTTTGACTATTTTTGTTTGTTTGTTTGTTTTAAGTGGTAGCAAATATTCACTGAGTGCCATGCACTATCTGGGGCAGTTGGTGAGGTGTATATGCCATTGTTCCAGCTTTACAGATAATGAAACTGAGTCTCTGGAAATAAAGTAACTTGCCAGAGTCACAGAGGCAGAGTGGGGTTGGGAACTGCATCTCCCCGTGAGGGCCGCACTTCAGCCCAACCTGGCAAGTTGCTTCACATCTTGGGACCTCAATTTCTGAATCTATAAAACACAGAAGCTCATCCACACCATTTCAGAGATCCCTGCAAGTCCATCAGTGCCCCATCTGAGTGAGGTCTCCCCTCCCCCCTTCTAGTTCCTCATTCTAGTAATCACTCTTCCTCTTGCTGGAGGCCCTAGGCTGCCGCTGACCCTAGGCTGCCACTGAGCCGATGTTCCCAGTGCTGGAAATTGCTCTGAGGTCCTGTTCCACCTATTTTGAATACCCCACTGGTGATAGAAAGTCTGTCTTTGGCAGTAGGTTTGATTTTGAAAGGAGTCAGATCCTTTCTGTATAGTCAAGTCTGGTAGATAAGAGAGAAGCATGCTTTTGTTGGGGAGGCGGGGGATATGACGTACAACTTTAAAAATTTTCTCATTTAAGTCATTAATTGACTCCGAAAGAACTGTATTTAATCAGTCTACATCATGCAGCGCTACTGTGGTTCAGACCCCGGACTCAGTGCTGAAATGTAAAATTGACAAGACTGGGTCTCTGCCTTCAAGGACCATCTAGAATGAAGGGATTGCCAACATACATTGCTAAAAGAGAAATTCCCTCGAAATGTGAGCAGTGGGAGCGTCATTGAAATGATCCTGTCACTCTCTCCACACACAAGCTCTAGTTTAAGACCATGAGGCTCTGGTCAGGCCTTGTCCATGTGCATGGATTACGTGTGACTCTCTTGACAAGTGTGCTTCTTGCAGGTGTATGGAATGATCCGGTTCTCAGATGCCACAGGCCAGATATCTGACCTGAACAAAATGATGGTCCAGGAGCTGAATACAGCATTAGACCTCAGTAATGCTCAGCACTACACGCAGGCCATGTTCAAGCTGACGGCGATGCTGATCAGCAGCAAAGGTAATGGACAGAGCCACTGCAGAGCTCTGGGCCCATTTGGAAATGAGTGTTTACCTTGTTTTCCTTAGTGAGCTGGGGCTTCCCCAGTAGAGATCTCTTTCGTGTCTCTCAGGGGGTAGAGGAAGTAAATAAAAGACCATCATTGGCCCACCTGGTGCTCTGTCTTATTGACTTGCGGAGGCAGGCAAAGGGTTCAGCCCATGTTCAGTGCTTTTTCTGAACAGTGTGTGTTTGCTTGCAGATTGTGACCCACAGCTCCTTCATCATCTATGTTGGGGTCCCCTCCGGATGTTCAATGAGCATGGCATGGAGACCGCCCTGGCCTGCTGGGAGTGGCTGCTGGCTGGCAAGAACGGAGTGGAAGTACCGGTAGGACACTGGCTGTGTTCAGTTCCTGAGGGTAGGGCTGGTGAGAGAGAGAGCTTGACCTGGCTGCTCAGCTGACAAGCTTGGAAACTCAGGCAAGCCCCTTATCCTCTGGGCCCTCGGTCTCCTTATCTGTAAGATTGTGATATTAATGCTTGACCACTGGGCTATCTCAGAGAAGACAGGGAATATATGTTAAAAGGATCCTAGTGGCTCCTAGACATTGTTGTTTCTCAGAAGCTCAGTAGAGGGAGCCATTTCTCTGAGTAGAACACTTGGGATAGGTTTGGGAGCAGTGGTAGTTGTCCACAAAGGTATTTCTCTTGGCCTGCTCACTTTGGGAGCGACAGTCTTCCTGGTGACCATATTTCTAAAGTTAGTTCTTGAGGAAGTCCCGACTCAAGATCATATATGCCCTTTCAACTGATTGGATGAATATCCAAGAACTGTTGTGTTTTTCAAAGATCTCGTTAATTTTCATAACAACAGGGAATTTGGCATTTTTTTCTTCTATGTCTTAAGATGACTTGAATTAAGTGGTCAAAGGGAGTATTTTCTTTTTCTTATTCCCTGAGGAAAATGGAATATTCCTGAAGATGAAATTAGAATGTTCCAGGCAGGTGATGGTGGCAATAATCATCATACCTCACAGTTGCCTGGGATGTTCTAACGGCAGAGGGTTTGTATTGGGCACACCATTCAGAGTTTGGGGAAATGTTTTGGTCAGGTGGCGTTTCTGGGAGATTACCTGGTCAGGGATAAGCACTGACAGCTGCCTCTCAGAAGAAGGAGTCAGCTGAGGCCCTGGGCTTACCAGTGGCTCCTGGACCCTTTCTCCGTGGATCTAAGTTAGGCACTGGGTTCTCAGCCTGGCCAGCTCTGCTCATATCAGGGAGCATGCAGAAGGGCCTGTGAGTCCTGCTGCAGCCTCTAGGGGCTCTGACTTCTGGGCAATGCTCCTCATCTGTATAATGAGGATAATAGCACAGGCATCCTTGACATAGGTTTTATTGTGGAGATTGAATGGCTTAATGCACCTCACGGGCCAGGAACAGTGCCCAGAATAAAGCGATCTGTGAGTAAATACTAACTGTTGTTGTAGTGGTGGTGGTTGTCGTTGCCAGGTAGAGGATTCTGCATCAACAGCAATCTGCCATTGTTGTCACATACACCCATATACCATCCCCCCCTTTTGGGGATCATCTGTTTTACTGCTGTGTATGTTATATGCCTTATAGTAGTGTTATTTTTGTTCTAAAAGTCAAAAGCCAGGGCACCTAGGTGGCTCAGTCAGTAAAGCATCTGACTTCCGCTCAGGTCTTGATCTTGGAGTTCGGGGATCAACGTCCACCTCTGGCTCCTCACTTGGAGGGAAGTCTGTTTGTCCCTCTCCCTCTTCCCCTCTCCCACTCATTCTCTCTCTCTCTCTCTCTCTCAAATAAATAAAATCTTTAAAAATAAAACTAAAGGGCACCTGGGTGACTCAGTTATTGAGCGTCTGCCTTTGGCTCAGGTCATGGTCCCCGGGTGCTGGGATTGAGTCCCACATCGGGCTCTCTGCTCAGCAGGAAGCCTGCGTCTCCCTCTCTAACTCTGCCTGCTTATGTTCCTTCTCTCTCTGTGTCTGTCTCTATCAAATGAATAAACAGGGTCTTTAAAAAGATAAAATAAGGGGTGCCTGGGTGGCTCAGTGGGTTGAACTTCCACCTTCGGCTCAGGTCATGATCTCAGGGTCCTGGGTTCAAGCCCTGCGTCAGGCTCTCTGATCAGTGGGGAGCTTGCTTCCCCCTCCCCCTCTGCCTGCCTCTCTGCCTACTTGTGTTCTCTCTCTCCCTCTCTGTCAAATTAATTGATTAATTAATTAAAGAATTAATTAAAGTCAAAAGCCTTTCAAAGAAGTTAAGAAAAGGACTTTTTTAAGAGCCTTACACATTTATCCAGATATTTCCCATTTCTCACACTCCTCAGGTGTTTCTGTGGACTCAGATTCAGTTGTTCTCTTCAGCCCAAAGAAATTCCCTCAGCATTGCCTATAGTTCAGCTCTGCTGGAGTAAATTCTCTGCTTTAGTTCACTTTCTTTTTTTAACCTCTGCTGAGATTCTCTGTATCTTCATCCAGTTTTTCCATCTTTACCTAGAACTATTTGGTCATATTTACAATATTTATTTTATAATCCTTATCTGATATGTTCTAGTATCAGGGTCATCTGTGCGTCTGTTTCTGTTGATTTCTTTTTTCTTTAGTGTTTCAAATGTTTTCATTGTGTTGTAGACTTTGTGCATAGAAAAGCAGTGGAGGGGCGCCTGGGTGGCTCAGTGGGCTAAAGCCTCTGAGGTCATGGTCCCAGGGTCCTGGGATCGAGCCCCACATCGGGCTCTCTGCTCAGCAGGGAGCCTGCTTCTCTCTCTCTCTCTCTCTCTCTCTCTCTCTCTGGGGCCTCTGTTGCCTGCTTGTGATCTCTGTCAAATAAATTATTTAAAAGAAAGAAAAGCGGTGGAGACTGAGGAGCACTGCTATTTCACTTTCCTAGGAAATAGGTCTTTCTTTTGTTGGGTGACTAAAATAAAGATCACAATCCCTACCCCTGAGGGATCAGTCTTGGCAAGAAGGATGGACTCTTCCTACTTTTCACCTCACCTTCACTTCCCTTTTTTCTCCCCCATCAAAATTAGAAAAGGGATCATGGGAGGATTTTTATGCCAAACAAACTGATGTTTTGTCTGGGGTCTTTCAGACTCCAATCTATTTCCCCTGCCCCTGCCATCAGCAGTAGCTCTGCTGGCTTCAGGTCTTTCGGCCTTTGGCAGGCCTTGGCCACCCACTTGTGTCCAGACCCAACACTGGCCCATGAGCTGCTAGAGCTTGTTGCTTCTTATGTAAAGTCTCTTTAAATCAGTTCTTTATGGCTTTCTCATCTAACACTCAGCAGTCCAACAGATAAGCCTTTTTTTTAAATTTTGTCCAGACTGTTCTTGCCGTTCACTTGGGACTGAAGGTCATCTGTGTCCTCGCACTCCCTGACCCTGCCTGTGTAAGGACCTCTTGTCCAGGCCCAGCAACATCTTGGGGAGAATTTTGACTTTTGTTTTTGTGTCTTTCATATTGTTGGCTTCTGGTTTTTAATTTTTTCTGTTATAAAAACCATGTATGTTCTTTACAGAGAAGTTGAAAGATAAGAGTAGAATGAAAAAAACCAAAAACCCTTCATAACTCCAACTTTAGAGACAATTGCTGATGGCATCCTGATGCTTCTGCATCCCCAGAGAGATAGAGTTATGAGTTTGTTGGGTTCATCCCACCTTGAAAACCCGCTTTGTGAGATTCTGGGGCCTGTATGCCACTAAGATGGAAAAGACCTGTGATCTCTTTGGTGTGGTGCTCAAATTCATGACCCAAATCAAAGGAACTAGCCCCACACTGACCTCCACCCATCTGCCTCCAAATCTCCATGGATGCCAACATAGTCCTTCCCTCTGCTCAGACAAAATCCTGATTCCCCTTTTTGCACTTCTCACAAATGATCCTCAGCAAATCCTATCGGACTTTTCCTTCTACCTTTAAAGTATATCCAGAAGCTGGCCACTTGCCAGCATCCCGACTGCTGCCCCTGGCCCCAATCTCCTTCATCTCCCCTGGACTAGGGAGGCAGACGCTGCTTCCACATGGGCCCTCTCTGCCTTCTCCACACATACACAAAGTGCATCAGTAAAATATGGGTCACATTAGGTCCTTTCTGTGCCCCAGACCTGTCAGTGCTGCCCATGGTCACTCAAAGTAGAAGGCACACTTGTTTCTATGGCCTACAAGCCTCTCTGCCATCCCAGCTTTCCCCCCTCTGTCCCTTGTCTACCTTGCTTCATGCACGCTGGGGTCCCTGCTGCCCCTGCCCTCCAGGCATGTTCCTGCTTTAGGCTGTACCCTCACTTGGCAATGCTCTTTTCAGGCAGCCAAAAAGCTGCATGCCTCACTCCTACATCTCCTCCATGGCTTGTCTCCACTATCCCCTGCCCACCATGTCTAGAATGTCATGCACATACGTCCATTCATTCTTCTAAGCCCCCTCATGACTCTGTTTCCCCTTAGCTTTGATCAATGTCTGATATCTAGATCTCACTTCCCTTGCCATCTGTGGCCCTCCCTTGTAGACTGGGTGGCTGTTTGTGTCATTCACTGCTCCATTCCCAGAGCCTGGAGGGTCTATGTTGAGTGGAGAAAAGGACCTGGGCTCCAGAGCCAAAATCCAGCCCTGCCTTTGCCAGATTAGAGGCCGTGAGCAGGCAGCCTCACCTCTGCAACCATGGTGCTTCAGGGTTGTCAGAAAGATTCAGCCAGGCTGCTTGGCAGAGTCTGTTGAGGGCCCACCCAGCACTAGGCCCTTCCCAGGCATGCTGGGACCACACCACAAAGCAGGAAGCCAGCACCTGGCCTAGTGATAGTTCAAGAATGGACTTTTTGGTAGAAAACGGCTGGGATATTAGGTCATAAGTGATCTTTACTTTTTTGTTCATGCTTTCCTTGGTTTTCTAAGTTTTGTTTGTTAAGTGTGTATTCTTTTTTTTTTTTTTTAAGGGGTGGGAAAGGGCAGAAGAGAGGAGAGAGGGAATCTTAAGCAGACTCCACCCCCAACACAGAGTTTGACGCAGGACTCAGTCTCAGCCCTGAGATATGACCTGAGCCAAAATCAAGAGTCTTTTTTTTTTTCCTTTTAAGATTTATTTATTTATTTATTTATTTGACAGAGAGAGTGTGTTCACAAGTGGGCAGAGAGGCAGGCAGAAAGAGAGGGAAGCAGGCTCCCTGCTGAGCAGAGAGCCCAGTGTGTAGCTCAATCCCAGGACCCTGAGATCCTGACCTGAGCTGAAAGCTGAAATCAAGAGACTTAACTGAGCTTAACCGACTGAGTCACCCAGGTGCCCTGAGCATGTATTCCTTTTATGTTCCTTTACATAGTCCTCAGCTTCGCAGAGCCACTAACCTTCATTGCATACTTGCAGTTTATGCGGGAGATGGCAGGGGCCTGGCAGATGACAGTGGAGCAGAAGTTTGGCCTGTTTTCCGCGGAGATAAAGGAAGCAGACCCCCTAGCAGCATCAGAAGCCAGTCAGCCCAAACCCTGTGCCCCCGAAGTGACCCCTCACTACATTTGGATTGACGTAAGTGCTTCTCCATCTTTTTCCCACTATAGCTGTGAGGTCAGGGATGCCCCCGAGCCAGTGGGCCAGTAAACGTGGAACTCCAGGTTTAAGACTGCCATACCTGGGGCTGAGGGGATGGCTCTTCCAGACTCGTCCCCAGCCCCTTGCTGGAACATCGTGCTTCCCCTAAGATCCCCACCTGCCCTTCTGTTGGCCCAGAGCTCCACCTTAGCTGGCCATGCTGGCTCCATGCTGGCTCCGTGCTGGCTCCACGGGCGGGCAGGCCAGGCTCCAGCAGAGCAACACGTTCTCCTTCCCACTCAGTTCCTGGTGCAGCGGTTCGAGATCGCCAAGTACTGCAGCTCAGACCAAGTGGAGATCTTCTCCAGCCTGCTACAACGCTCCATGTCCCTGAACATCGGTGGGGCCAAGGGGAGCATGAACCGGCACGTGGCAGCCATCGGTCCTCGCTTCAAGTGAGGGGCTCTCCTCTCATGGTGGTGGCAGGGTTGGGGTGGGGGGAGGTAGAGCTGCTGGTATGGGAGGCAGTCTGTGTGGGAGGTTCCCAAGCTTGGTCTGGTTTATTTTGTTTTGTTTTGTTTTTATCAGAAATCAATCAAGCCCTAGTATATGCAAGGCCTTTGGAGAGGGGATCTGAATGGAATGATCTGGCCGGCCATGCCCAGGGCTGAGGAAGTCAGCCAATGGGCTGTCCATAGCGGGGGAGTGTTCAGGAAATGGCTCATTCAGGAACCTGGGGCACCCAAATGTTGGGCAGCCTTTCTAAATTGGCTGGGGATAGATGGTAGTGAAAGGATTCTGGTGTCACAGTGGTGAGTGGAAAACAGCAGGTGGTGTAGTGGAGCTCAGGTGTGACAAGCTCAGACTGGGGGGCTGGCAGTGACTTTGGGCTGGTCTCTTTACCCCTCAGAGATGTTCACATAAAACTTCTGATCATGCTGACTACACCAAGTCGACTTTTGCCAAGTCCCATGCAAAATACCAACCACACCAGGAGATACTCCCTTTTGGGGGATATGTAACCTAATAGGGAGGCTCAGGCCTGGTGCTACGGTCACAGCAGGCTGGGTGAATCTGGCATGGGGAAGGCCTGAAAGTGCCTGGGTGGTCAGTTGTAAGGAGACTGAGCGGCCCCCCTTTCAGGGTATGCTGCTCCTGCCCGTACCCCTTCCTTCCGCCCACTGCCAGCACCAGCTCTTTCTACTCCCCTGAGCTCCAGAATTATGTTCCTGCAGCTCCCAGGCACCCCTGGGATGGTGCTTCTCAGACCGCTGTGGGGAAGGGCTAGTACTCTTTTCCCTTCATTTCTAGTCCATCACAGACCTGTACCTTTATAAAAGGCATGAGAATAAATTACTAGAAAAGGCTTCACACTGGACCCCTATAGCAATGTGAAATTGCTGTAGAAATGAGCAGGATCCCCTCTCAGTTTCTATAGTACCTTGTCACAGACCAACACCATCTGTAGATGCCCATCGAGTAGCCCTGGTCTGGCAGAAACCAGATGCTTGGTAAATGTCTTTTTCTTTTAGCTTGAATTAAATGTTCCACCTTTGTAGCCCTAGAGGTGACTGCGCTCAGAAGGTAGTTGGCAGGTGGTGTGCGATACGTGCTCTGGCCAAGGCAGATGAACACAAATTGTCCGTTTACCCCCAGTTAGAATAAAGGTTTAAAAAACAACAGCTAAAAACAAAACAAAACAATAAAACAACCTTTCCTAAGACATTTCTGGTCCAATAAACCTGAGGAGTGGCAGTCACCTGGCTGGGGCCACAGTCCTGGCCTCCAAGAGCTCTGTCATCCAGAGACGTGCCCCGAGCCCAAGGTCCACATGGTTGGTACAGGAGCCAGAGACGATGCAGGTGTCCCTGGGCAGCGTGCTCTGACTGGGTCCCGGTGTTCTCTCGCAGACTGCTGACTCTTGGGCTGGCCCTCCTGCACGCCGACGTGGTCCCAAATGCAACCATTCGCAACGTGCTTCGAGAGAAGATCTACTCAACCGCCTTTGACTACTTCAGGTACTCCCCCAGCTGTGCTGCTCGCAGGTGTCCCACATCCCCAGAAGTCATGGCATAAAACAGTGTGGCCTGATCCATTCACTCTGGCCTCCCTGGGTTGGAAAATGCTCAGCCTTGTGCTGTGTTTCCACGTGTGTACTCAGTTAGAACTAGCCTCCCTACACAGTGTACGCACGTTTCCCTCCAATTCAGTTGACTGAAGAGATTAATCGCATCCATTTAACTTTCCAGTTCCTATGAATGGTAATTGCACAAAGGTTTGCTTTGCGAGTGCGTAGATTGTGTTGTCTAGAGACAGCTGCAGCTGCACGATGCTCCACAAGGACACCATTCCGCCGAGGGCTGTCGACAGCACTGGGGTTAGTGGCAGAGGTGGTCATGAGAGGACTCAGAAAATCATTACTCTTTTTTCCATGAGAATGAATGAGACCGTTGTTGCTGATGACTAGTTCTGGGCTCACCTTTTGTCATTCAGAGACCACTCATGTCACCTCTCATGTGCTTTTATAATATGCATGGCTTCTAGTCCCAAAGTCTAGGCACTTAACTCTTGTCTTCTTGTGGTTGTTTGAAGTTGCCCCCCAAAGTTCCCTACTCAAGGAGAAAAGAGGTTGCGTGAAGACATAAGCATAATGATTAAATTTTGGACAGCCATGTTCTCAGACAAGAAGTACCTGACTGCCAGCCAGCTTGTTCCCCCAGGTAAGCCTTGTCCTCAGCTGGGCAGCTGCTCCTGGGTGGTGGGACCAAGGCATGGGACAGTGGTGTGAGGTGGGCAGCCCTGCAGGAGCCCAGTCGGAACAGTGAGGGTCCCGCCAAGTCCTGGACATGGCCCTGCTGCACGCTCACGAGACCCAAAGCCTGCCTGTCCACCACGGGTCCTCCAGCCTCAGCTGACAAACATGAATGAGCACAGGAGGCCCTGAGCAGAGGCCACATGACATAATGTCCCCCAGCCCCAGCCAGTTCACCAGCCTTCACAGCCTATCTGACAGCCCATCCTGGGGTAAGGCCCAGGTGCCAAGATGAGTAGGGCACTGTCTGCTGTCACCTGGTTGGTGATGTCAACATGAGATTGTGGGAGCACCCCTCAAGGACAGGCCCTTGCCCCCCTCCCTGGAGTTGGGGAGCCAGGGAGAGTTTTCTTTCCTTTCTGGAAGAGGTGACATGTGAGCCGAGTCTCCGAGGATAAATAGGAGCCAGGAGCCGACAGGGTTAAAGAAAAGGTGCTACAGTGTAAGCAAGCAGCAAACCACAAAGAAACATTCTGTTTCTCAGAGGAGCATGCATAGTTTCTGCAGGCAGACCCCCAGCCAACAACCTGACTACAGGAAAAGGAAAGGCAAATAAGATTTTCTGAGGCTGTGTCCTGGCTCCACAGAGAGCAGGGCCGGCAGCGCTCCTTGCCTGCCTGTAGGGCCTGACTCACTGCAGTGCTGATGGGCGGCGTCACGATGGCCATGAGAGAGCTGTTTGTAATTGATCAGGATTGCCACCCACATTTTCTTTTTTCTATTTTAAAAGCTAGGAGTGGGGCGCCTGGGTGGCTCAGTTGTTTAAGCATCAGACTCTTGATTTCAGCCTAGGCAGGGTTGTGGGATCAAGCCTCATGCCAGGCTCCACGCTGAATGGGGATTCTGCTTGAGATTCTGCCTCTTCTGCCCCTCTCCCACACCGGCATCCACACACACTCTTTCTCAAATAAATAAATAAAATCTTTTTTAAAAAAGAAGAAGAAGAAGGAGCGCCTGGGTGGCTCAGTGGGTTAAAGCCTCTGCCTTCAGCTCAGGTCATGATCCCAGGGTCCTGGGATTGAGCCCCACATCAGGCTCTCTGCTCAGCAGGGAACCTGGTCCCCCCCCACCCCGGCCTGCCTATCTGCCTAATTTTGATCTCTCTCTCTCTCTCTGTGTCAAATAAATAAATTTAAAAAGAAAAAGAAAAAGGCTAGGAAGAATAGAATATATTTTAGTAAGCTTTCTCTGTAGAACAGTGCAAAAAACTTCCCCAGGGTACCTGGCTGGCTCAAGCAGTAGAGTGTGCCTGTGCCTCTTGATCTCAGGGTGGTGAGTTCAAGCCTCACCTTGAATGTAGAGCTTACATTACCAAAAAAACAAAAACAAAAACAAAACACTTATTCTGCAGATCCATCAACACCATGTCTCTCCCTCCTTGCTCTTGCACTGACCCCCTTATCTGTGGTGAAAATCCAGACACCTCATTCTGGAAGCAACAATGTGTTTCCCTACAGATAACCAAGACACCCGGAGCAATCTGGACATAGCGGTCGGCTCTCGGCAGCAGGCCACTCAAGGCTGGATCAATACCTACCCCCTGTCCAGTGGCATGTCGACCATCTCCAAGAAGTCAGGTCGGTTGAAGGTTTGCTAGTCCAAGTCATATCCTGGCAGTTCAGACTGTGAGCGGAGCACTGAAAGGCAGCTTCCTCTGGGGTTCTAGAAGTGAAGGATGGGCCAGTGTACTCACAGACATGCACTTGGGCCTTCTCTCTCCCTGCCCAGGCATGTCTAAGAAAACCAACCGGGGCTCCCAGCTGCACAAGTACTACATGAAGCGAAGGACGCTACTGCTGTCCCTGCTGGTAAGGTGACCCCTGTGCTATGGCCACAGCACCAGGAACGGGAGCAGAGTGGCATGTGAGTGCACACAGAAGGCACACTGATGTCTCATCTCACCAGGCCACCGAGATTGAGCGTCTCATCACATGGTACAATCCACTGTCAGCCCCGGAATTGGAGCTGGACCAGGCCGGAGAGAACAGTGTGGCCAACTGGAGGTCCAAGTACATCAGCCTGAGTGAGAAGCAGTGGAAGGACAATGTTAACCTCGCCTGGAGCATCTCCCCTTACCTGGCCGTGCAGCTGCCAGCCAGGTAGGCCACGGTCTCACCTGCCTCATGAGGGCCTTGCCAGAAGCACGGTAAAAGGACACCTGAGTGGGGAGGAATATGATGTGGTCACTGCCAAGGAGAGTCAGGGAAGTGATATTAGAGGCCTATTCCTCTGCCCCAGATGTTGACCCAGTGTTTCTGTGCAGTGGTTACACAACACAGATGCCTGCCTGGAGTGCCCCAGTACCCGGAGCCCAGGCACGAGACGTCAGAGCACATTTGTAGCCCCAGTCTCGTATCTGAAGAGGATAGGAGCACATGGAGGCTGTCGCTCCAGGGTGGCCAGCCTGGGGAGCCTTTGGTTTGTTCCCACAGGCCTTTCAGTGACAGGCTTCTCAAATTGGGTGGCCAGCAGCCAAGTGTCCTGTGAACTCTCCCCTCATTGCTCTCCACACTCAGAGCTCTTAGACCAGTGGTAGCCAAGAGGGGTCTCCCAGGACCCTGTTACCTCCGCCAGAAGTGCATCCACCCCACATGCAGGGGTGGACATTTCTTCCCCATGAGCCCACACTTGCCTATTTACCGTCCTCTGCATCAGGACCGCAGCCTGATAGTGTTCGTGGAAAGTCTACCTCGTGTTAGCCTGAGGCGGCACCCCCTGAAAATGTACCCATCCTCCCCTCTGCTGACCTACCTTCCGGCCCATGGGCTGCCACTCCATAGATGGTCTGCTTCGGCACCAAGGCAAGGGTGTGTTCTGAAGGCAAGGACTTCAGAAAGGGGGGATGTCCTTTGGGGAGTGTAGGATAATTCCTGTTGGAGATCATTCTGTCATTCACGTTGTAGCCAGTCATAGTGCTGCTCATTGTAAACACTCACGGTCAGAGTTACCAATATGTCAGTAGCATCGTGTTTCAGTGTCACTTGGCACTAATCTGTATCCCTCCAGTTCAGGTCTCCCTCTACCTCCCTCTCTTCTGGGGAGGTGGGAGAGGCCCCTCTACCCATACCCTGCGTGTGCCATAGGTTTAAGAACACAGAAGCCATCGGCAACGAGGTGACCCGTCTCGTTCGGTTGGACCCAGGAGCCGTTAGTGATGTCCCCGAAGCTATCAAGGTAGTGACGCACGTGGGCTCAAACTGCACAAAAACAAATGCCCCCAGGGGTGCCGGGGTGGCTCAGTCGTTAAGCAGCTGCCTTTGGCTCAGGTCATGATCTCAGGGTCCCGGGTCCAAGTCCCACATTGGGCTCTCTGCTCAATGGGGAATCTGCTTCTCCCTCTGCCTCTGCCTGCTGCTCCCCCTGCCTGTGTTCCCTCTCTTGCTGTGTCTCTCTGTCAAGTGAATAAAATCCTCAAACCAAACCAAACAAATGCCTCCCAAATGCCTGGAAACTAGAAATGTGACAAACCTGGCAACCTCGGTGGGCTAATAACTTTTCTAATTTCCAGTGTTTTCCATTTCTCGAGTGAGGCATTTATTATGCTTGCAGTAGAAAAATATTGACTGTACTTCACCCAAGTTAGAATTATGCTACTTTGCATCATGTATCAGAACATTTCCCCACATTGTTGTAAATGCTTTATCATCATCACCTCGGGGCTGCCCCTGATATAACAGGATGGGACTGGGTGTTTCCAGAGGGGCCCCAGGGACTGCCTGTGCCATACCATCTCCCTGCTTCCTTCCCAGTTCCTGGTCACCTGGCACACCATCGATGCCGATGCACCTGAGCTCAGCCACGTGCTGTGCTGGGCGCCTGCGGACCCGCCCACAGGCCTCTCCTACTTCTCCAGCATGTACCCGCCACACCCTCTCACTGCGCAGTACGGGGTGAAAGTCCTGCGGTCCTTCCCACCGGTGAGCTCCCGTCCTACCTGAGTCAGCCTTGGTGGAACCACAGGCCGTGTTGAGGTGGAGACAGGAAGGACGGGCTTTATCTGAAACTTGATATGGGCCTGATGAAACGTTGATCCATCTTAAGCATGCTTCAATCCCGTTTCTGTTCAGGCAGTCACAGAAGAAAGATTTAGTTGACTCAGGTATGTTGGGAAGTTGACTTGAGTTTGGTGCCAGTTGTGGCTGCGTGGGCAGATCGCCCAGCTGTGGACTGCTGGGAAGGCTGGGGATCCCATGTGACAGCCATAGTGACAGGGGTTTGGTAGCTGACTTGCGGAGGCCCCAATACATGAGACTGCTGTAACCTCAGCCCTTGTCTCTGCATAGGCCCCCAGCAGTGAACACACATGGGCCATAACCCCTGTCCTTAAAGATACGGGAGCCTCGTTCCTTTTGCTTTTTCTCATCCATCCTGTGTTTCAAGCCATCGCCATTTTCCTTGCTGTCCTCTGGTTCTTTCCCTGGTTCTCAGTCTCTGTGATCGCCAGCAAGACACCTCCAGCAAGGTGTCCCATTGGCTGAGTGACAGCAGAGCCATTCCAGGTTGGAGTGGGGCCCTGGGACAGCCATCTGTGTTGCCTTTGTTTTCACTGTCCTGGAGGTAAGGAATTATTTTCCCTTCCTGGAGGTCATGATCGCTTGTCCTCCTCCTTTACAGGACGCCATCCTGTTCTACATCCCCCAGATTGTGCAGGCCCTTAGGTATGACAAGGTAAGACTGTGCCTGCATGTACTGTCCCTCCCTCTGCAAGCTGTGCTGGTTGATGGGGAGGGAGCCCTCAGCAACAGGGATGGGGCCTGGGGAGCAGAGCCGCCAGGCTCTGACCTGGTCCCAGAGCTCTTAACACACACCGGAGGCTGTGGCTGGTGCTCATGGCCAGGAGGCCCACCTCACCCCGCCTCACCCCGAGGCCCTGTCTTGCTATGCCGGGTGGGTGGGCTCTAGAAGTATTGCCAGCCGCTTCCTCTGGCCCTGAATCCAGCTCCCTTGTCTCTTCAGTGGGAAGCAAGGAGGGTGAGACAAGATGACATATGTATTAGTGTGCTCGGGCTGCCATAGCAGAGAACCACAGAGCGGGGGCTTAAATGTATTTCTGACAATTCTGGAGGCTGGAAGTTGGAGATCAAGGTGCCCATGGGGTTGGTTTCTTTTGAGGCTCCTCTCCTGGGCTTACCGATGGCTGCCATGTCCCTGTGTCCTCATGTGGTCTTCCCTCTGTGTGTCAGTGTCCTAATCTCCTCTTATTATAAGGACCCCACATTGGACTAGGCACACAATCAGCTTTTTTTTTTTTAAGATTTATTTATTTGGCAGAGAAATCATAAGTAGACAGAGAGGCAGGCAGAGAGAGAGGGAGAAGCAGGCTCCCCGCTGAGCAGAGAGCCCTATGCGGGGCTCAATCCCAGGACCCTGAGATCGTGACCTGAGCAGAATGCAGAGGCTTAACCCACTGAGCCACCCAGGTGCCCCATTAATCAGCTTTTTAAAGGCCTGTCTCCAGACACCATCACACTGAGGCATATGTATGTGACTTCAACTCATGAATTGTGGGTTGGGGGGCACAATTCAGCTCATCATGTACAGCACACCTGTACGTGAGTTGCCTAGCCTGGGGCCTGGCACAGAAACATCCCCAACACAGGGCTGACCACAACCCTGAACCCACACTGCCTGTGCTCCATCCCAGCAACCGCTCTCTACCTGTGCTAGAGTCACACTGGGAAACCCATAGCGAGGAATTATTTGAAATCTGACCTGCTTAGTAAGCCCAGCTAGCCATGTTAAGGACATCTGTCCAGAGAATACTTTACCAGATGCAGGGGCCACAAACTACTGGTCAGGGGAGAGGCCATTCTTTCAGAAGTCTTCCAGAAAAGCCAGCCCTTCATTTTTAACTTTAGGACAGCGCAGTTAAAGCTGGAGTTAGAAGTAGGAGAACATGACTAAGAAGGAGAAAGAGGAGAGTCCTTAGGATAGTGGCTGTGGTGTATCAACTCATGAAGAAGTGTCTGTGTGTTAGAATTTTCTGGAACCTGCCTATCACTGTGGAACATTGTTCCAGACAACCAGTTTATAGCTGAGTTTTAGTACCCAGCCTACTCATTCCTATTGCTTGACAACAGCAGATGCTGGTTGGAGAGTTACAGTTCTTAGAGTCCAGGGGGAAGCACAGAGGAAATAAAAGCTGGCTCCTTCCTGTTTTGCAGACCTCACCGCCTGGGGCCCCACCTGCCCCACCTGCCCCACCAGCCAGCTAGCAAGCTGGAACTTGGCCTAACCCCTGCACTGGGCTCACACATCCCCAGGCAAGCTTCCTCACACAGCCGGAAACCACTGGGACTCACTTCTTGCTAGGTCTGCAAGTGCTGGGAGTCCACTCCCACACTGGGTTAGTCTCTCTCGGCAGAGAGGTGTCCAGCCTGCTCTGATGGTGACCTTGCTCTCCTATAGATGGGCTACGTGCGAGAGTATATTCTGTGGGCGGCATCCAAATCCCAGCTTCTGGCGCACCAGTTTATCTGGAACATGAAAACTAACATCTATCTGGATGAAGAAGGGCACCAGAAAGACCGTGAGTATTTACTTGTACCTTCCCTCAGGCCTCCCCTCCAATCTTTAAACCTCCAGAGCCCTCCCAGGGCCTGTGCTGCCCCCGCCCATCGTTCTGCTTCCCATCCTTTAGTGGAAACATCTTATCTTTAACACCTAGCAGGAGCAGGACCCACTCCTTCTTCAAGCCTTTGCTAACCTCACCTGCAGACTCCCTGCCTACCCTGGCACCATCCTGCCGCTCCCCAAGCCTCTGTGAGAACTTCTCACCCTGCACTTGACCTAGCAGTTCCATGTGGGGACGAGATGGCCACTCAGAGCAATGGTTCTCAAACAGAGCTTGTTTGAGAGCTTGTCTTCACACCCTTCAAAACTAGTGAGGCCCCCAGAGAGCTTCGATTTACACAGGCTTTAGCTCTCAATGTTAACCGGTGTTGGACGGTAAAACCAAGTCCTTTAAAAAATATAAGCCCATTACATGGTAACGTAAATAATGTATTTTTGTGAAACATAACTCAAAAAGGAGCAAGAAGAGTGGTGTTGCTTTACAGATTTGCAGATCTCTTTAATGTCTGTAATGTCATAACATCTTTAATGTAGTAAAAGACGGCAAGATTCCCACTCCGCTTCTGTGTTTAACCTGTTGGAATATGCTGTTTTGGTTGAAGTCAATGTGGAGAATTCAGCTTCACACAGACCCGGAGCTGGAAGAGGAAGGAGGGTTTTAGTCGTCTTTCTGGTCACTACATATAGTCTCAGTTGATACTGCACCAAACCACAAGTGATAGGTTCTTAACGATGAACTGTGATGGGGATTTGAACTTACATGAGCGAGTTTCTCGTTGTGATGGTGTCTGGAGACAGCCCTTTCTTTAAAGTCCATTGGTCTCCCCAGCGCTCTTACCCACCCCCACCACCAGCAGGACTTCACAGCATTAAAGATCACATTGGTGAATGCCCCACCGGTCTTACAAAACAGACATTTTCAAGTGCTGGGAAGCTGTCAAGCTCACGGTCATAGACGCAGGTTTCCTAAAACTTAGCAGTTTTCCTCAAATGGCAGATTCACCTTGTTCATTTTTCAAGGAAATATCTGCCATATACCTAAGTCCAAATAAGTATATTTTTGTCCACCAGTCAATCTCTTAAGTAAAAATGGTGTTCCCTGAAACAAGAAGTTAGTTGAGTTGGAAAGTCCGTCGCAAGGCGCTTCTACATACTTCCCATGCGGCCGACTGCCGCGTGACTTCCCATGGCGTCACAGTAGGTATCCCAGAGATGGCTTCGGGGTAGAGTGTCATCAAGTTAGTCCTTGCTTATCGCCTCACCAGAGACATTCTTAGTGACACCACGGGAGCAGAGCCATGAGGATCCAGTGACCACTAGCACCTCGGCCAGCTGCTTGCGCCTGGCCTTGCAGTTGTCTACACAGCAAGGAAGGCAAACAACCTGTCAGTGTAGTTTTGACTGGGGGGTCTTGAAGGGTCCCAGAGACCCTCCAGGTAGCTGCAGACCACATTCTCGAGGCAGTTGAGCTGGCCTGGGTGCTGGGGAACACCTGAACACCTGGACTGCGTATCTGGCAAATGTGTGGGGTTTCCCTGAGGGCCTTCGGTGGCCCAGCTGTAGGCTGTCCCTCTTGGTTTCTCTGTCAGCTGACATCGGTGACCTCTTGGAGCAGTTAGTGGAGGAGATCACTGGCTCCTTGTCGGGCCCAGCCAAGGACTTCTACCAGCGGGAATTTGATTTCTTTAACAAGATCACCAATGTGTCAGCCATCATCAAGTAAGTGGCACCTCTCAGTCCTGGATCATGGAGATTGCCTAGAGGGCCCCCCTGATTCTAGTGAACAGCCAGGATTGGGAATCTCTACCCTGGCAAGTCTCTTGAAAATAGAGCAAAATGCACAGCCATGTGAATTTCAGAAAACCTATGTTGGTTTCATTTTGGATAATGTCCCATAGTTTGAAGCCACTCTGCTCTCTCCAAGTTCTGAAGCATCCTGGGGTATTAGGAAAACCGGACTCCTTTGCAGCTTCCAGTGTCTTTTACTGATTTATCTCCTGGGCCATCTATGTGCGAGGGCTGACACATTCCCTGGGCATTGGGGGCCCTGCCTGTTTGTGTGGGATGGGGCCCTGGAGTCATCAGCTGACCAAGGACATAGGGGAGGCCCCAGGCCGCCTCTCCTCCCAGGTGCCTCATTTCCCTAGGCTGTCCCTGGTGCTCAGGCTTCTCTCACCTTGGTCACCTCGTGGTTTCACCGTACGTCCTGAGGGCCTTTCCTGGACCCAGTACTAAATACAGCGGTGATGCAGCTTCTAGCCCACAGAGGCCTGAAGAGGTGGGAGGGGTGTTCCTGGGCATCCCTTCAGGCGCCTGATTGTACTCCGCACTGTCATCCTCATCCCAGGCTTGCAGGAGGTCTCAGGGGCCTGCCCAAGGCCAAGATGCAAGGAAACAACAGAACTAGCACTTGAACGTAGGCCCCAGAGCCAGCTCTGTCCCCTGAGCGTCTCTGAAGCAACATCACACACCCCACACAAGTGAGGGGGAAAGACAACCAGAAAATCCACCTTAGTCCCCCGGGGCCTCCTGGCCCCTGATGAGTGTGGGGCAAGGACCCCTCAGGGTGGCCTCCTGGAAGAATTGGGCCTAATAGGGCCCTCAGTAGTAGCTAGAACTAGGAGGAAAGGAACAGAGAGGCAGACGGGAGGGGCCCTCCATTGCCCCCCGAAACTCCAGAGGCCAGTTCCTGCAGCAACAAAGCAAAGCATCTCTGTCCTGTTTCTCAGGCCCTACCCTAAAGGCGATGAGAGGAAGAAGGCGTGCTTGTCAGCTCTGTCTGAAGTGAAAGTACAGCCGGGTGAGCAGGCCACATGGTTGGCTGATGAGCCGGCTTCTTTCTGCAGGCGGGCAGGGTGGGCATGGGGACCAGGGAGGTGGCCAGCCCACGTCAGCCTGGGGCCTGGGGCGCCCAGTGTCCCTCTCCACAGAGCCACTTCTCACCTGACACTCTTTATCTTCCTTGTCCCAGAAGAGGATTCAGAAGCCCTGTTGGGGGTAGGGGGAGGAAGAGGTCACAGTTGGGCTCCCTGTGACTTCCGAACTGTCCCTCAGGCTGCTACCTGCCCAGCAACCCTGAGGCCATCGTGCTGGACATTGACTACAAGTCCGGGACGCCCATGCAGAGGTGAGAGGCCGCCTGCCGTCCAGTAGCTCCCTTGCACCAGGCTCTCTTTGCTCCCACACCCGTGCCATGCTCCTTCTGTTGTTTTTCAGTGCCGCAAAAGCCCCATATCTGGCTAAATTTAAGGTGAAACGATGTGGAGTTAGCGAACTTGAAAAAGAAGGTCAGTGAAGAATCTTTGACACGGTTTGGGATCTAAGTGATGGCAGTTTCCTTGAGCGTGTTTAGTTTATGACCAGCTCCCCGTGAAAGGTGACATCCCTCTGCTCTCAGTCTGAGCCCTGGTTTAGGGGTGGCTGGCATGGAGCTGGTGTAGACTGACAGAGACTCCTGGAGTCCAGCCCTAGGTCAGCCATTGAGTCCAGGAGGCACCTTCCTGAGGCTGAGTGGCCCAGGGCTTCAGGGGGTGCCGTGCAAGTGACACGGGCCCAGATTGCTTCAATGGCTGAGATATATTACCCCACAGTTCTGGAGGCCTGAAGTGCGACATCATGGTGTCAGCACGGCCGTGCTCTTTCAGAAGGGTTCCAGGGGAGAATCTGTTCCATGTCTTCCTCCCAGCTGCCGGGGCTTGCGGCAAGCCGTGGCCATCCTCCGCAGCTTTGTCACTCCCACCTCTGCCTCTGCCTTCACGAGGCTTTCTTCCTTTGTGCCCATGTCCTGCTCTGATAAGGCCCACCCTAATTCTTATGAACTTGACTATGTAAGCAAAGATCCTATTTCCAAATAAGGTCAATTCTGTGGTTTTGAGTGGGTAGGAATTTTAGGGGATACTGGTCAACCCAAGCAGAGAGCTTTGTGCCCCCCTGCCAGTATGGGACAGACCTTCCATGGCCTTCCCTGCACTCTGGCCCCCAAGTCCTCCCCGGTACCCTAGGGTACAGATATATGCACTCCTGCCCCCTAGTTCATAGTGCCCACCACTGGTCCTGGACACGCCTGGGTCCCCTCTTCCTGTGAAAAGGGGGCTTCATCTTCAGTTCCATTTAAGCCTAAACATTCTTTGAAAGAGACCCCTGACTCTGTGGCTCTCCCTAACCCCAGGAGCCTGCTGGGCCTCTTTGGTCTCTTTAGGCTTTGCAGAGACAATCCCCAAGGTTCCTAGGGCCCTGGGCCTATGAGCAGGGCTTGCCCCGACCCCTACAGAGAGGGCATCTCCCTGCCTCCAGGCTAAAAGGCTGCCTCTTCGCCCCATGCAGGTCTGCGGTGCCGCTCAGACTCTGAGGACGAGTGTGGCACACAGGAGGCTGATGGCCAAAAGATCTCGTGGCAGGCAGCCATCTTCAAAGTGGGAGACGACTGCCGGCAGGTAGTGAACGGCCAGGCCTGCCCTCCCGGAGGCTCCAGGCATGCTGCAGGGCCGCACCTTGTGCACAGACCCAGAGCTTGGCTTCCCACATTGGGCGGAGGTGCCACAGAGGAAAGCGGGGCTTTCTGTCTAACCCAGGGGCCTCTCCAGTAGGTCCCACCCACTGTCCATCCCCTGCCACCCAGAGGGAAC
Organism: Mustela nigripes; assembly: GCF_022355385.1. Classification (NCBI taxonomy): domain Eukaryota; kingdom Metazoa; phylum Chordata; class Mammalia; order Carnivora; family Mustelidae; genus Mustela; species Mustela nigripes. The sequence goes on along the minus strand of NC_081564.1, from coordinate 28,067,987 downwards.
TGCCCTGGGACAAAGGCACCCCCATCACGTCCCCCACTAGACAGCGCGGCCTCAGTTCAGCCCAGTGCTTGATGGTCCTGAGAGCCCAGCCCAGCATGAGGAGCAGTGAGACCAGACATTTCAGGCTCCTGCCTGGCCATGGCCTCCTTCCTGCCCGCCCTCCTCACTGCTGGGGGTCAGGTGAACTAGAGCATGGCAGGCGGCCTGCTGACCATCCCATGCCTCCCTGGTCTCCAGGACATGCTGGCTCTGCAGATTATTGACCTTTTCAAGAACATCTTCCAGCTGGTTGGCCTGGACCTCTTCGTTTTCCCCTACCGGGTGGTGGCCACCGCTCCTGGGGTAAGTTCCCTGTGCAAGAGCCCGGGGGAGCCCCCGATGCCTCAGGCCAAGAAGAGTCTCACCTGCAGGCCTCGGCATCTGGCCCTTCCTCCCCAGTGTGGAGTGATTGAATGCATCCCCGACTGTACCTCCCGGGACCAGCTGGGCCGCCAGACGGACTTTGGCATGTACGACTACTTCACGCGCCAGTATGGGGACGAGTCCACCCTGGCCTTCCAGCAGGTGAGTGGCAGGGCGGCCCCAGACCTGAGATGGCTTGCACATGCCATCCCGCCTACACCCAGCACTGCCTGTGGGCCAGTACCCTGCTTCCTCATTGCCCTTTTCTGAGTCTTTATACATTTGGGGGTAAAACCAGTGTACCCCATAACCTTCCTTGGGATTCAAAGGAACCTTGAGATAGACTCCTCAGGAGAAAGCAAGTTCGTGGGTGTGGGAGAAAGGGTTTGCTGCTCCTGAACCCCCAGATGTAGTCACTTGTCCCTTCTGTTTCCAAGATCTGGCTTGCTGATTTGGTCTCTGATTGCAAGGCTGGGAACAAGAGCCCAGAGAACAACTGCCAAGCCTTGGGGTCCCAGGCAGGGAGGCAGGAGAAAGCTCGCAAGGCCCCGGGAGGTGCAGCCCTTGGGGTACCATCCATGAGCACCTGGGCTCTCTCCATGCAGGCGCGTTACAACTTCATCCGGAGCATGGCTGCCTACAGCCTCCTGCTGTTCCTGCTACAGATCAAGGACAGGCACAACGGGAACATCATGTTGGACAAGAAGGGCCACATCATCCACATCGGTCAGCTACGCCCCAGGGCCGCCCTCTTCTCCCTTCACCCGCTAGAGGCCAGGGCAGGACAGCAGTCCCCACCCCCACAGAAGAGCCAGACATGTTGGGGTCACCCAGCCAGGAAGGGCCTGGGCCAGGGTTTGAGTTTAGCTCTAAGGCCCAAGCTATTGGCCACCAGGCTGTGGGGGTAAGTAGTAGCAGCAGGATGGCAGGGTGTGGAGTGCTCTAGGGTCAGAAACCAGAACCAGGCAGAGCACGGCTCACCCAGCCCCACGTCCAGCGTTTCTGCTCCAGCCTGGCTCCCCAACTCCACTTCCTCTTTTCTCTCCTGCCTGCTTGCCACCGCCTGCCCCACCTTCCCCAAGAAAACACGGCCTGGGGCCAGCTCATGGGGTGTGGGAGCCAGTAACTCCACCCCGTGGCTGAAGCATGCCCACATTTTGCCCTGGCACCCGATCCTATCAAGAATGGCTTTGGGGGTTTTGCAGACTTCGGCTTCATGTTTGAAAGCTCACCCGGCGGCAACCTTGGCTGGGAACCAGACATCAAGCTGACAGATGAGATGGTGATGATCATGGGGGGCAAGATGGAGGCCACGCCCTTCAAATGGTTCATGGAGATGTGTGTCCGCGGCTACCTGGCTGTGCGGTGAGCCCCAGGGAAGGGCCAGTGGGGTTACCAAGACCACAGGGAGGAAAGTGGCAGGTTGGCGCTGGTCCTGGTTGCCACTTAATCTCACAAGGCCAGCCTTCGGAGGTCCCATGGGCCCTTCTCAGGCCCCTTTGTGGATGGAGGGGCCGCAGTTCAGAAGAGCAGGCCAGGTGCTAGGGGCTACCTATTGGCCTGGGCAGCCTGGGCCTTGCCTTCCTGTCACTGCTCTGCCCATCTGTGCCAGCAACTTCCTGCTCTGAGCGACAGTGTCCTGCCATATTCTGTAGTCTCCAGGCATGGCCTTGCCTGCCAGCACCTTGGGCTCCCTGCTCTGAGTACCCCATTCACCCGTTCACCCAAGCCTGAGATCTGCCATCCCCTGGGCTACACGCTGAAGACTTACTGTCCTGGCTTCAGAGTGTCACACGGCCAAGGCCACCCAGCAGTGTTGTGGCACCTGAACTCCAGTCCTGAGTCTGTCGGGGCCTACATCAAGGCTGCTCAGAGGGTCAGGCTGTGTTCACGCTGCACGCCTGCACTTCCTTAGCCAGGCACAGAAACCACGCTGAGGCCTGGGGTGGGCGGACCAAGGCACGAGGCTCAGCCCAGTCCAGGGTGTGTGGGCATCCCGCGTCCGGCCACCGCAGGGGCTGCCCCACTGAGCCACAGAGGTGTGGGTAGGTGGGCCGCTGTGTGTGGCTGTCATGTGTGGGCTGTGCTGCAGGACGGCGGTGAGCAGGGTCAACCTGCTTAGGCCAGCCTTCTTCCCCTTCCTTCCCTGCCCCTCCCCAGGCCCTACATGGATGCAGTCGTCTCTCTTGTCACTCTTATGTTGGACACGGGCCTGCCCTGCTTCCGTGGCCAGACAATCAAGCTTTTGAAGTAGGTCCTGGGCACATGTGCAGGCCATTTGGGGGGCAGTTGTCCCCTCCGGGTGGGAGCCTCCTTAGTGCTGGTGAATGTGATCATTATCAAGGCCACGCACTCTCTTGGGAACCCCAAAGCAGACAGGGTTCCTGGGTGAGGCCCTCTCACCACACCCGGGCTGCAGACATCCCAGGGGTCCCTTCATTTCTCAAGAACACAGGGCCGACCCTGCCCCCAGGCCTGAGGCTGCAGTAGCTTGGCCTTGGGCTGGTCCTCCCCCAGTCCAGGGGTCACACAGCGGGGGTGGTGCTGGAGAAGGGAACAGGCCCTCCAGAACCAGCTGGGGACAGTGTTCATGCCCCTTAGAACTGTCCCTAAGAGGGAGCATTCCCTGGGCCAGCCCTCCTGAACAAATTCCCACAAATGCTGAGTGCAATCTCTTAGCAAGCCCTCATCCCCACGGGGACGGTGGCCTCGAGGGGGTGACAGACCTGACATGGCCCTCGCCCCCAGGCACAGGTTCAGCCCCAACATGACTGAGAGGGAGGCTGCGAACTTCATCATGAAGGTCATTCAGAGCTGCTTCCTCAGCAACAGGTGAGTCCCCTTTCCTCTCCTCTCCCCCGCCTCCTGCCGCACAACAGTGCTCTCTGGGCACCTTTGCAGGGCCACCACGCCCAGGCTAGGTGGCAGGGATGCTGGTGTCCCAGGGGACTCTCTGTCCCACAAGTCCTGAAGGGAGTCCTCACAGAGTGACAGGGTGCTGGGATAGAGGGGCCAGGGATATGCCAAGGGGAATACCCAGCAGAGGCCTCAAGGCCCAGTTTCCTGTCTGCCGCCCAGCCTGTGAGGCCGGGGGAGCTCTGCGTGCAGAGGGCACGGGGCTGGGGGGCAGGGAGGTGAGCACAGCCCAGCAGGCTGGATGAAGAGCAGAAAGAGCTCGGGGAGGCTTCAGCCCCACCCCTGCTTCCCCACACCTTCCTCAGGCTGCTGCCTGGGCCCCAACAGCAACCCCACAACCCCACAACCCTCGGGCCTGGGGGAGGGGCTGGCCAGTTGGCCATTGTGACAGGAGTGGAGAGAAAAGGTGGTGGTTCCGAAAGCAGAGCCGGGGCTGAGCACCTGGGAGGAACTGGAGCTGAGCTTCCCCACCCTGATTCCCTGGAGGGGCAGAGGTGGAATCTGAGAGGAATGCTGAGTGCCTCCCAGGCCTGATGGCCCGCAGAGAAACAGGAAGTGGTTCAAGGGCAGCATGGGGACCTGACCAGAGGGGTTTAGAGGGCAGGACAGGGGAAGTCTCTTCTGATTGTTTTGTTGGCAGAGTAAGGCTTGTGCTGGGAAGTATGACAGGGGAGGAGGACAGGGTCTCACTTGTGTACCACATGCCAGGCCAGGGGCCAGAGTGTCCCCTGACACAGGGACAGCTCCTGTGGTTGGATTCCCAGGCCCAGGACAGAGGGCAGGCTTCCAGCTGAGGAGGCCTGGCAGGAGACAGAGCAGAACGGGACTCACACAGCCTTGGTCCCTGGTGGGGGAAGGTGTGTCCCCTGGAAGATGGGCTGGCAGGAAGGCCAGAGGGTCTGCGATCTTGCATTTGCACCTTTAGGGAGGGGAAAAGGGACACCTTCTAAGTGCAGCTTTCCAGGCAGTGGTGAAGGACTCGGTGGGGTGAAGGGGCCCAGAACTAGACGGTCTCCTACAGCCTCCCTCCACTGTCCTTCCAGGAGCCGGACCTACGACATGATCCAGTACTATCAGAATGACATCCCCTACTGAGGGAGCAGCGGACCAGCGGTTGAGGCCACCCCACCACCACCCCTCCCCCGCCGAGCCATCCTGCAGTCGTGGAGCTGAGCGAGCACACCCCCACAGCCCGGCTGCTGCGTGTGGTCGAAGGGGGTGAGCTGCCGGTGACCCCGTCATCCCATCCATTGGAGTTATTTTTATAGGATAAATAGGACAAACGTACACCATGCAGAGCCTGGCAATCTACTCCTTCCTGGCGTGACCCACATGTGACGTGTGAGGCTGGAATGACAATCATCTGAGGACACTCTCGGCATGGGTGTGAATACATTTGCACTGGACACATTCCCAGCACATTCCCTACCTGTCTTACTGCATAGGTACATGAAGTATTTTCTTGTGTATAAAAAATTATATTCAACTTAAGATTTAACCAATGTGAACAAAATAAAAACCAGCAGAAGTGTGGTGTCCAGGGGCATGTTCAGCTGAGGGGGATTCCTAGATATGCTGGGAAGGGAGCACGGCTGTATAGGGACGGGGGGATGAGTGCGGCTGGCCAGGAAGCCTCTCGGGGCCCGGGCGCACCAAGAACACTGTTCCAGCTCTCGCACGGGGCCCCAACTTTCCCACCCGCGTCTCTCCATCTCTTGTCAGCACAGGTGGGGCTCCGTGTCCTGCCTCTGCTCCAGCCTTTTCCTGTTTCCACGTACTCTGCTCCGAGACTCCGAAACCCTCATGCAGCCACCCCCAGCAGCTGTCTGCCCCCACCTACCACGGCCTCTAGACCCTTCCACGGACAGGAAGCAAAGACCCCGAACTAAAACAGATGACACAGAGCAACTAGAAAGAAGTCACCGAAGTTAAAAATGCAAAAGAGCAGTTGAATAGAGCGGACAGAGGTGAAGAGAAATGCGACCGAGGGAACAGAAGTACCAAAAATGAAGCGAAAAGGAAAGCTAAAGGAGAAGCTCCAGTCAGCTTCCAGCAGGATTCCAGAGATGATGAGAAACGCGAACACTCAGCTTCAGGAAGCACAGCTGAGTCCTGAGCAAATACGAATACAAGTAAGAACAGAAAAAAGAAGCCGATGGGGCCAGGGTGGCGCAGTCAACTACATGTCCCACTCTTGGTTTTGGCCCAGGTTGTGATCTCAGGGTCTGGTCGTGGGATTGAGCCCCAAGTCCGGCTCTGCGCTCAGTGGAGAGTCCGCCTGAGGATTCTCTCTTCTCCCTCTCCCTCGGCCCCTCCCCCTGCCCATGCTCGCTCTGGCTCTCTCTCGAGTAAATAAACCTTAAAAAAAAAAAAAATTTTTGTAGCAACATGGACAGGACTGGAAGAGATTATGCTGAGTGAAATAAGTCAAGCAGAGAGAGTCAGTGATCATATGGTTTCACTCATTTGTGGAACATAACAAATAGCATGGAGGACAAGGGGAGATGGAGAGAAGGGAGTTGAGGGAAATTGGAAGCAGAGACGAACCATGAGAAACTGTGGACTCTGGAAAACAATCTGAGGGTTTTGAAGGGGCGGGGGGTGGGGGGTGGGTACGTGGGGGAGCCTGGTGATGGGTATTAAGGAGGGCACGGATTGCATGGAGCCCTGGGTGTGGTGCATAAACAATGAATTCTGGTACATTAAAAGAATTTTTTTTTTTTAAAGCCAGTATGTAAGTTTAAAAATCCAAAAGAAAATAAAAATAATTTTTAAAAAAATCCCAAAGAAGGCAGGAAAGGAAGAGGAAGGAATAACAAATGGGACAGAGTCCTCCTGTGACGGCCGACCTTAGTTGCATCTTTAATATGTTACGTATCAAGGGACTAACCATTGCAGTTAAAGGATTGCGACATGGACAAAGGACGAAGAACCACCGAGATGCTGACCAAGAGGCACTTTGACTCTAAAGCCATACCCCTAAGGTGAAGAACACCAAGAAAAAAGGATTTACTGTCTACAATTGTGTGTGTATGAAGGAAAATCTGACAGAATTCAAACGATTCTACGGTTAGAGTTGGAAATTTTAACAGCCCTCTCTCCACAGGTGATAGAACTGGAAAGAAAGTGAACACAGGAGATCTGAACATTCCTCCACTTGCCTTACCTGAAGACCATGTGTAAACCCCACTCCAGCCCCAGCAGCAGGGCACTAGGGTGCCCTCCGCCACCCCAGGCTGGCGGCCTGCTGGGCCTCAAGGCAGCTCTGAGCATCCCACAGCACATGCGTGTTCTCTGGTTACGTGGAATTGAGTTAAGGATCAGTAACCATAAAGCTCTCTGGAAGAACCCTCAATATTTAGAAATGTAAAGAGTAGAACTAAAATGCAAAGTTCAGGGGCCCCCGGGTGGCTCAGTGGGGTAAAGCCTCTGCTTTCCACTTGGGTCATGGGGATCAAGCCCTATATCGGGCTCTCTGCTCGGCAGGGAGCCTGTTTCTTCCTCCTCTCTCTCTCTGCCTGCCTTTCTACCTACTTGTGATCTCTCTCTGTCAAATAAATAAATAAAATCTTTAAAAAAAACAAACAAAAAAAAGTAAAATAAAATGCAAAGTTCATGGAAGATTCAAGGCAATGACCAGAGCAGCAGGCTTTAAGGCAGTGGCTGGGGTGGATGGCAGAGATAGCCAAGTTCAAGAAGAAGAGATGAAGAGATACCAGAGGGGCACCTGTCTGGCTCAGCCGATACAGCATTTGACTCCGGATCTTGGAATTGTGAGTTCCAGCCCCAAGTTGGGCCTAGAGCTTCCTTAAAGGGGGGGGGGGGGAGATTCCATAAAATAGGGTATAATTTGGGGAAAGATCAAACAGAAGATAAGAGTGGGGAGAGCATAAAAAAAGACAGGATACACACATTATAAAATGGTAGAAATATTTTCAAACGTAGCAAAAATGTTTCCAAACCACAATCCTTAAAAAGACTTGTCAAATCGGCATTAAAAAGGAAGTCAGTCAGATGCTACATAACAAGATTCTGGCAATGTGGCAAATAGTATATCTGGAAAAATTAGAAGTGCTGTTTATAATACTGGGGAGAAAACCTAAATCCATGAACTGACAAGAAGATAAGGTCCCTTTAGAGACTAAAGACAATGTGAAATTTATTTTTTTTTTAGAAGATTTTATTCACTTACTTGACAGAGAGGGAGGGAACACAAGCAGGTGGAGTGGGAGCAGAAGAAGCAGGCTTCCCTCGAGAAGAGAGCCCAACGTGGGGTTCAATCCCAGGACCCTGGGATCATGACCTGAGCTGATGGCGGATGCTTAATGACTGAGCCACCCAGGCGCCCTGACAAAGTGAAATTTTAAAAAAGAACAATAACGTTCCTGTTGTTTTTGTTTTTAAGATTTTTTTTTAAAGATTTTATTTATTTATTTGACAGAGAGAAATCACAAGCAGTCAGAGAGGCAGGCAGAGAGAGAGAGAGGGAAGCAGGCTCCCTGCTGAGCAGAGAGCCCGATGCGGGCCTTGATCCCAGGACCCTGAGATCATGACCTGAGCTGAAGGCAGCGGCTTAACCCACTGAGCCACCCAGGCGCCCACGTTCCTGTTTTGATGACCAAAAAAAATGTTCCTGTTGGTGACAAAAGACCAATCCAAGAGCCTGCCTCTGAGGAGCTTACTAGAGAAGCTTGGTCTATACTTGTTGTCGGGTGCACTAAAAATAAAGCCATCCCCAAAGAGCCGAAACTTCCTTGATACATCTGCAAAACACCCATCATGCTTAAAGGTGAGATATCAAAGAACAAAGTCTACACGTGTCTGCTCTCATGGCCTCTGCTCAGCTTTGTGCTGGAGGCCCTAAGCAGCCCTGCTGAGGAGTAAAAAGAAACAGTTTCAGAATCTGGAATGGAAAGAACAAAACTCAGAAATGGTATTTGTGTACATGAAAATCCAGATAATCCATAAATACTATCTCTAGTCAAGGTGATCAGAAACAGATTCATACACGAAAGTTAAGTCGTGTGTGTATGTGTACTACATATAGCTCACAACGACAAACAAAATAGCATCATTTACAGTTGGATCCTAAAACGTCAAATAACAAGAAATAAATCTGATTAAAGGGTCTTAGGAAATAATGAAAACTACCAGTGTTGAGAGAAGACCTAAACAAACAGTAACATATTCATGGATTGGAAGACAACATCATACAGAGGTTTGTTCTCCCCAGACTGATCTGTAGTTTCACTCTAAATGACAATCGAAATAGGAAGTTCTGTGGTGGGAATTGACACATCTAAAATTTATAGACGTGGGGGGGCATCTGGGTTCTGGGATCGAGCCCTGCGGTGGGCTCCCTGCTCAGCAGGGCCCCTGCTTCTCCCTCTCCTACGGGCTCCTGCCCTCTCACTCTCTCTCTCTCTCTCAAATGTCTTTTAAAAAAATTTATAGGGGCAGGGTGCCTGGGTGGCTCAGTGGGTTAAGGCCTCTGCCTTCGGCTCATGTTGTGATCTCAGGGTCCTGGGATTGAACTCCACATCGGGCTCTCTGTTTAGTGGGAAGCCTGCTTCCTCCTCTGTCTCTGCCTGCCTCTCTACCTGCTTGTGATCTCTGTCTGTCAAGTAAATAAAATCTTTTTTTTTTTTAAAGATTTTTTTTTTTTTTTGACAGAGATCACAAGTAGGCAGAGAGGCAGGCAGAGACAGAGGGGGAAGCAGGCTCCCTGCTGAGCAGAGAGCCCGATGCGGGGCTCGATCCCAGGACACTGAGATGGTGACCTGAGCCAAAGGCAGCGGCTTAATCCACTGAGCCACCCAGGCGCCCCACAAGTAAATAAAATCTTAAAAAAAAAAATTTTATAGGGGCATACAAAGATAAAATACAGCTATTTTTATTGTAAAGACCCCCAAGCCTAAATATCAAGACATCCTCAAGCTACACTAGTTAAAACAACGTGGCTCATGACAGAAGAGAAGTCCAGGAACAAACCCGTACACAGAGACACTGCATGGCAGCAGGGGAAGGATGGTCTTTCCAATAATGGTGTTGCATCAGCTGGATACCACTACAGAGAAACAAATACAACCCTTGCCTACCTCACCTCAGACATAAAAATTCCATGGACCATAGAGGTGTATGTTCAAGGTAAACTTTAAAGACTTGGGAGAGTGGCGCCTGAGTGGTTCAGTGGGTTAAGCCGCTGCCTTCCGCTCAGGTCATGATCTCAGGGTCCTGGAATCGAGTCCCGCATCGGGCTCTCTGCTCAGCAAGGAGCCTGCTTCCCTTTCTCTCTCTCTCTGCCTGCCTCTCTGCCTGCTTGTGATCTCTGTCAAATAAATAAATAAAATCTTTAAAAAGAAAAAAAGACTTGGGAGAGGGGCGCCTGAGTGGCTCAGTTGGTTAAGCATCTCTCTTCAGCTCAGGTCATGATCTCAGGGTCCTGGGATCTGTCCCCGTGTTGAGCTCCAAGTTCAGCAGAGAAGCTGCTTCTCCCTCTCCCTCTGCCCCTCCCCCCAAGCCTTTTCTTTTCCTCTCTCTTGCTCTGTTCTCTCCCCTCTCTCTCAGATAAAATCTTTTAAAAAATCGTAAGAGGAAATACATTTGTAATACTGTACTGTATGTATCAGTAAAGATCTAAGTAGATCTCTCTCAAAATCTTTAGGAAAAAAAAAAAAAAGACCTTTAGGAGAAGATACAGAAGAAAATGGTTTGATGACCTTGGGATGCACAAAGATTTCTTAGAATCAAAAATAGCACTAATCATAAAGGAAAAATTAGTTTCAACTGTAGGAAAAAGCATGACAGGGACTACTGGCTGACTCAGCAGAGCATGTAACTGTTCATCTTGGAGTTATGGGTTCAAAACCCACATTGTGTGCATAGATTACCTAAAATGAATAAATAAGCTTTTTAAAAAATATGTGTTGTGGGGCACCTGGGTGGCTTTGACGGTTAAGTGTCTGCCTTCTGCTCAGGTCGTGATCCCAGGGTCCTGGGATCGAGCCCCCCATCAGGCTCCCTGCTCAACGGAGAGTATTCTTCTCCCTTTCTCTCTTCCTCTGCCTCTAACCCTGCTAATGCTCTCTGTTTGCTCTCTCAAATAAGTAAATAAAAGGGGCGCCTGGGTGGCTCAGTGGGTTAAGCCTCTGCCTTTGGTTCAGGTCATGATCTCAAGAGTCCTGGGATCAAGCCCCGCATTGGGCTGCTTGATTGGGAGCCTGCTTCTCCCTCTCTTTCTGCCTGTCTCTCTGCCTACTTGTGATCTCAATCTCTCTATCAAATAAATAAAATCTTTTTTAAAAATAAGTAAATAAGGGGCGCCTGGGTGGCTCAGTGGGTTAACCGCTGCCTTCGGCTCGGGTCATGATCTCAGGGTCCTGGGATCGAGCCTCGCATCGGGCTCTCTGCTCAGCAGGGAGCCTGCTTCCTCCTCTCTCTCTCTGCCTGCCTCTATGCCTACTTGTGATCTCTCTCTGTCAAATAAATAAATAAAATCTTTAAAAAAAATAAAAAAAAAATAAAAATAAGTAAATAAAATCTTAAAAAAAAGAAATGTGCATTGAGGCACCTGGGTTCCTCTGTTGGTTGAGCGCCCGAGTCTTGATCACAGCTCAGGTCTTGATCTCAGGGTCATCAGTTCAGCCCCACGCTGGGCTCCATACCTGCACATGGCACCTACTTAAAATGCGTGTGTGTGTGTTAAAAACAAAAGTAAAAACAGCATGCCACATACCCTGGAAGATATTTGCAATCAGTTAAGATACAAGTGACTAATACAATAGACGGAGTCCTGAAGAGGCATTTCACAGGACGCCTGGGTGGCTCAGTTGGTTAAGTGTCTGCCCTAGGCTCAGGTCATGATCCCAGGGTCCTGGGATGAACTCTTTGCTCAGGAGGAGCCTGCTTCCCCCTCCTCCTCTCCCCCTGCCAGCTGCTTCCCCTGCTTGTATTCTTTGTGTGTGTGTCAAATAAATAAAATCTTAAAGAAAAAAAGACATTTCGGGCGCCTGGGTGGCTCAGTGGGTTAAGCCACTGCCTTCGGCTCGGGTCATGATCTCAGGGTCCTGGGATCAAGTCCCACATCGGACTCTCTGCTCAGCAGGGAGCCTGCTTCCTCCTCTCTCTCTGCCTGCCTCTCCGCCTACTTGTGATCTCTGTCTGTCGGATAAATAAATAAAATCTTAAAGAAGAAAAAAAGACATTTCACAAAACAGACTACCCATAGCCAATGAATAATAATAAAATGTGTTCAATGTCACCAGTCATCATCAAAATGCAAATTGAAGCCACAATGTGATCCCTCCTCACCCACCTGCATGTCTGAAGCATAAACAGACAGCAAGTGGAGCCGCAGGGACCCCCGGCAGCTGCAGGTGGGTGTGTAAACTGGTTCAACACTTTGGAAAACCAAAGCGTTCACTAAAGCTAAGCATCTCCTCCTTTCCGCCCCAGTAATTCCACTCCCAGATGGGTACCCAACAGAGGTACAGACACAAACAGGAATGTTGTGAGGCACATTATTCATAACAGCCAGAAACCGTAAGTGACCAAGATGCCCTTCCCACAAGAGACAAGTAACCGTGGTGACTCACGTGGCAGAATAAAATGCAAAAGAAGTGTGCACAGCAGCGGGCAGTATGGACTACTCTTCCCATGGGTTTGTTTTTTTTTTTAAGATTTTATTTATTTATTTATTTATTTATTTATTTATTTATTTATCAGAGAGCGCGCACAAGCAGGCAGAGGCAGAGAGAGAGGCAGGCTCCCTGCTGGACAAGGAGTGTGATGCGGAACTCGATCCCAGGACTCTGTGATCATGACCTGAGCTGAAGGCAGCGGCTTAACCTACTGAGCCACCCAGGTGTCCTGTACTCTTCCCATGTTTATCGAAAGAATCTAGACACAAAAACATACATACTGTGGTTTTCTTTTCTTTTTTAAATTTTATTTATTTGTCAGAGAGAGCGCAGAAGCCGGGGAAGAGAGAGCCAGAAGGAGGGGGAGAAGCAGACTCCCTGCTGAGCAGAGAGCCCAATGTGGGACTCAATCCCTGGACCCTGGGATCACAACCTGAGCTGAAGGCAAACGCTTAATGGACTGAGCCACCTAGGCGTCCCCATACTGCATTTCTCGATTTGAAGTTCAAGAACAGGCATAATTATTGATGGTATCCAATATCAGGGTAGTAGTTACTTTTGGAGGGAGCAAACTAGGGAGGCATGAGGAAAAATGAAGGCACTGGTTAACATTAACATTCTGTTTCTTATTCTATAGAGGTGTTCCCTTTGGGAAAATTCACTGATGATTCATACAATTCTCTGTGTTAACAACAATTATTAGGGGTAATTTTCCCTTTCATCATAAAGCCAGGATGGATCTAAACATTTAAGGAAGAAAAATGCCAATGTTACACACTTTCCCAGAAAATAGAGAACACCTCCCCAAATCATTTTTATGAGGGTAGCATAGCCCTAAGACAAGGATATTCTGAGAAAATATAATTATGGTATGGCATCTCTCTCCTTAACATCCAGCTTCTTAAGAATGCCTTTCCTGGGGCACCTGGGTGGCTCAGTCAGTTGGGCGTCTGCCTTCACCTTGGGCCATCATCTCGGGATCCTGGGATTGAGCCACGTGTGCAGGAAGCCTGCTTCTCTCTCTCTCCCACTCCCCTGCTTGTGTTCCCTCTCTCACTGTGTCTCTTTCAAATAAAAAAATATTTTCAAAACACGTGTGAGACTTCTACACTAAAAAAATACAAATCATTGTTGAAATAAATGAAAACCATACACTGACATCGTGTTTGAGGACTGGAAGACTAAATTCCCTACAAATTAGTCTCTAAATGTGCTGGACTCACATTCCCATTCTTACGGAATTGACAAGCTGGATCTAAAACTACTACCTACAGAAGTGGAAAGGATCCTCACATCATAAACCATGGTAAGTCTAAAATAGACTAGAGGTTGAAATGTGAACTAAGAAACCATGCAAGGGGCACCTGGCTGGCTTGGTCTGAAGAGCATGCTACTCTTGACCGCGGGGTTGTGAGTTTGAGCCCCGCTTTGGGTGTAGAGATTACTTTAAGAAATAATAATGGGGGGTGCCTGGGTGGCTCGGTGGGTTAAGCCTCTGCCTTCAGCTCAGGTCATGATCTCAGGGTCCTGGGATCGAGCCCTGCATCAGGTTCTCTGCTCAGTGGGGATCCTGCTTCCCCCTCTCTCTCTGCCTGCCTCTCTGCCTTCCTATGATCTCTGTCAAATAAATCTTAAAAAAAAAAAAAAAGCAATAATGGAAATAATGGGGGCACCTGGGTGGCTCAGTGTGTCTAAGCCACTGCCTTCGGCTCAGATCATGATCTCAGGGTCCTGGGATTGAGTCCCACATCGGGCTCTCTGCTCAGCAGGGAGCCTGCTTCCCTTCCTCTCTCTCTGCCTGCCTCTCTGCCTACTTGTGATCTCTCTCTGTCAAATAAATAAAATTAAAAAAAAAATAATGAAATTATGCAAATGCTAGAAGAGGAGGTGGGTGAGTTTCCTCAACAACCACTTAGAAGTGAGAAATTTCCTACCAAAATCCAGAACCAATACAGGAAAGTAAATTGTTACAAAACAATGTATGAATGGCAAAAGAACACCATAAACATAGCACAAGGCAAACAGTAAATATTTACAAAAGATCTCAAAATGCCAACTGAGAGAGAAGAAAACCCTCAATCCTGTATTTTAAGCAAAATGATAAGCAAATGATATTTACAGAAATAGGCAACTGGCCGTGAAATATGAAAATATCCTTAACCTTGATCATAAGATAAATGCAAATGGGAAGTACACTAAAGTGCCGTTTCTCACCCATCAGACTCTCAGGGTGACAATATGCACCATCACCCAGGCTGTGGGGAAAGGGGCCATCGTACCCAGTGATGGTGGGAATGGAAAACAGTCCAAGTAGGACGACGACCTGGGCAGTATCTGGCGCTATTGTGTGTGAGATCACCCTTTGACCACAATCCAGCTTTCAGGAATTGATCTCAAAGACTGTCTGGCGAAATGCAAAGGTGTTTGCAGAAGGCTCCTTGTTGAGATACTGCTTGGTTTTTGTTTTGTTTTGTTTCCTAAAGATTTTATTTTTTAAGTAAACTCTACACCTGATGTGGGGCTCAAACTTACAAACCCAAAGTCAAGAGTCACATGCTCTACCAGCTGAGCCAGGAGCCCCAAGATACTGTTTGTAATAGCAAAGTGTGGGAATCCACCGCATCACTGCAGGTGGGTAAGAACACAGCTCCTCTGACACTGCTCAGAGCCCTGTGCTGAAAGGGGAGCAGAGAAGTCCACCGGGTACACCCGTGTTCATCTAAGAAACGGAGGAGGTCCTCACTGTATATTTCACTTAGTTAAGAGGGAATAAAGAAGAGTCCATTACAACAACCTAATTTTTAAGATTTTATTGGGGCACCTGGGTGGCTCAGTGGGTTAAAGCCTCTGCCTTCAGCTCAGGTCATGATCTCAGGGTTCTGGGATTGAGCCCCGCATCAGGCTCTCTGCTCAAGCGGGAAGCCTGCTTCCTCTCTCTCTGCCTACTTGTGATCTCTGTCAAATAAATAAACAAAAATCTCTAAAAAAGAAAAAAGATTTTGAAAGAGAGTGAGAGAGCATGAGAAGGGAGAAGGTCTGAAGAAGCAGCAGACTCCCCGCTGAGCTGGAAGCCCATTGTGGACTGGACTCGGGGATCATGACCTGAGCAGAAGGCAGTGGCTTAACCAACTGAGCCACCCAGGCGCCCCCTAATATTTCTTCTAAGGGAGTGCAGGCAACAGGGTAGAGAGAGCTGGGATAAAAGCTAGATGTCCCTAAAAAGTCTTATTTCACAGATTTAATTTTGTAGTTATAGAGTATAAAAAATAAGAAATTTAAATAAAAACTTGGAAGAAAAAAAGTAACACAATGCCTGGGGCACCTGGGTGACTTGGTTGAGCACTTGACTTGGTTTCAGATCAGATCATGATCTCAGGGTCCCCAGCGCACAGTTCACTTGAGATTCTTTCCCTCTCCTTCTGTCCCTCCCTGTTCCTCCCCAGCTCATGCTCTCTCTCACTCTAAAATAAGTGAAAATAATCTAAAAAAACAAACAAACAAAAAAAACCACCCAAAGTTAATCCAATGCCTAAACATTGAAAGAAAAAAAAAATCACACTCGTGAAAATGGCTATTATTTTTAAAATTTTTTTGAAAAACGAAATGGGGGAGCCTGGGTGACTCAGGTTAAGCAAGTGACTCTTGGTTTCAGCTGGGGTCAGTCATAGTCATGGTGATTTAGTAAATAAAATCTTTTTAATAAGGATTTAATAAATAAAATCTTTTTAAAATAAATAAATAAAAACAGATGTTGTTGAGAATGTGGGCAAATGAGAGCTCTTTTGCACTGCCCTGGAGATGTAAAATGTGGAATGCAGTCGAGCCCTTCCTCCTCAAAGCATTAAACACAGAAGTCCCAATGATCCAGCAGTTCCAAGTCTGTGTATTTACCCAAAAGAACAAACATTGATACACCAATGTTCACAGAAGCATTACTCACCACAGCCAAAAGGTGGAAACAACCCAAATGCCCATTTATGCATGAAACCATAAAGTGGTTAGCAACAAAATGTTATAATGAATGTATGAACAAAATGTTTACACCAACTAAAGGTATTTACCGTATGTATTACAATTTCTGGACTGGAATGGATTTTTATAGGACATAGCACACAATTTCTAAATTTGATGAAATTTTATACACAGGATTACATAAACAAATTTAACCCCAAAAGGACTTAAATACCTACACATCAATAAGAAAACGATTGTTTGGAGACCACTGTCAAAACCTGTGTGTTGCGGGGCGGGGGGAGGGGGGCGTGTCGCTGGGTGTGTGCACGCGCGCCCGCAACAAGGAGATACACGGAACAATTTCACTACCAAAAACCGTAAAGAATAAAAGTAGTATTTGTATCAAAAAAAAAAAAAACCCACAAAACTCAAGATTCATCATTTCCACTAAGCAGAACAGTCTACCTTTAGGTAGACTTTTTATTTATAAAAAGACGATTCCCAACGAAGACCGCCGCGGGGAGCGCGCGACGCCAGCAGGACCAGCACGTTCCGCAAGGGGACCACAGGAGACCAATGCCCAGGCCGGTGCCCTGAAGAACCTGCCGCAAGAAAACCAACGGATGCTGCGGGGACCTCAATAACCCCCCACGCGGCCGGGGGAACCACCAACCTCCACCGACCAAGACCTGACCCGCCTGCTCCCCCGCCCCCCACCCCCACCCCAGGCTCACTAGCAGGGAAAAACCAAGTTTAGCAAAAAGATACTGACCAACTTCCGAGGTGGCTCTGGTGCGGCAGCAGGCGCTGTAGGAAGAGGGATCCCGGGAGTTCTTGGTGCGAACCCCCAGTCCCTACCCCAAGTCTCGGGTGCCGGAAGAGGGCGCGCCGGGCTCCTGCGCAAGTCTAGGGCTCTGCCAGCTGGAGCCCGGGGCAGCCTCTCCAACCCCAAGAACCGCCTGGAAGGCCTTGCACCCGCTGAGACCAAGGTGCTAGGACCGCTGGGCCAAGGAACACATGACCCACCCCCGAGAGTCTCCCCTCGGCCTCCACCCAGGCTCCCAGAAACCACACCGAGACAGAGGTGCAGGCGGCCGCGGCCGGCGTGATGCGCGCTAGGTCGGCAGCAGGCCGCGCGCGCGCAGCTCGAGCAGCGGGGACAGCGTGTAGCGCAGGCGGCGGAAGGTGGTGTCCGAGATAAGGTACCGGAGTCCTCGGCGGAGGGCCGAAGGGTTCACTAGCATCAGGTAGAGCAGCGGCAGCGCCAGGAAGCCGAGCAGGAGCAAAAGCAGCGTCTGCAGCGCGCCCAGCGCCCACAGCCTGCGGACCGAAGGACGGATGGACAGACAGGGGAAGGGGGCGGTGGAGAGTAAGTCGTGGGGTGGACCCGAGCCCAGCGCGCCCGCCGCCTGCCCGCTGACTCACCTGATGCCAGCCCTGCCGGTGCCCGTGGAAAGCCGCATCTCCTGCGGACAGAGGGAGCGGCTTCTAGCTCGGCCCCGGCGCGGGGGCGCCACGAGTTCCGGGTCCTTCATGGAGGGGGCGGGAGTCGTAAGGGACCAGAACCCTCATCCCCCAGAGTACGGGTCTGGGTAGTCGCGGGCCCGTCAGGGGGCAGGACCTCGAGGGGAGGCGGAGCCCCGTGGGTGCGGGTGACCCCCGTGAAGAGCGGGTCCGGGTTCGCGCTCACACAGTCAGCCTCGGCCACCTCCTCCATGAGCGAGCCCGCGCAGTCCTGCCCCCGAAGAGGATGGGAGTCGCACCTGCAGGGAAGGGCATCGAGGTGAGCGATCTAAGTCAGCCCCACTGCCGCCCCACCGTACCACCACAGTCCTGGCCCCCCTTACAGATCCGGGTCGTCCCGCGAGGCGTCCAGCGCAGCAGTTGCCTCCGCCACCTTTGCCTGCAGCTCCTGGAGGGAGTGGGAGTGAGGCCTCAGGACTGGGGGAGGAGACACCCGGGGGAGCGGGCACTGGGGGTCGCCGCAGCTCCGGGGTTGGAGGGGTGTCGGGACGTGAGCGGCTCTCGGTACCTGCAGGACTCCGCTCTGCTCCTGAAAGCTGGCCCAGGCCTCCTCCGTCCGCTGCGCGCCCTGGGATGAGGGGAGCCCTGATGAGACTCCGGGTAGCGCCAGGCCCTCCATCCTCCCGCACCTGCGCACCCACCCACCCACCCACCCAACACCCGAAGCCGACCTTCGCCTTCAGGCCCCGGCCCCGCCCTCACCTGCCGCAGGTTCTCCGCCTGCCTGGCGTGCTTGGCCTCCACCAGCTCCAGTTGTTTCTTCAGACGGATCCAAGGAATGTCAGGAGTCCAGGACGCCCGGGACTCCCCCGCAAGCCTCCTCTCTACCCACCCCCGCCCCTCAGGGAGCCTCCGCGCCCCCAGGTCATTATGGCCCCGCCCGCGCCTCCGCTCGGATCTTGGGGGCCCCACCCAAACAACCTGCAACGCCATCAGTTGAGTCCCCAGTCGCTGATCTGCGCGCTGCTGACTCAGTTGTTCCCCTCCGTAGTAGAAGAGCTAGAGATGGGTTTTATGAAGGTGGAGTTTGCGGGGCTTCGAGGAGAGGGGAATGTCCTGAGAGGAGGGGACAGGGCACCAAAAGGGGGGCGAGGACGACAGTGGGACTTCCTAGGGGAAGCTAGAGACCGAGGCCGTCTCCTTAATGTACCTGACTCGACAGCTCTTCCCACTGCTCCTGAAGCTGCCGGTTACGTTGCTCCTGCGGAGGGGGTCGAGGAGGCTGCCTGGGCTTCTCGGAGACCGCAGCCTCGAGGCCGGCCTTACCCACCCAGGGCCCCGCCTCCGCCCTCCCCGTCGATCCCGCCCCATCCAGGGCCTGGTCCCCACCAAGTCCTGGTGGCGCCGCTCCGCGGCTTCCAGCAGCCCGCGAGCTCTCTCCGCGTGCTCCCGCGCCGCCTCGCGCGCCTCCCCGCACAGGGTCCGCGCCAACTGGCTTTGCTTCCGCTGCAGGCTGCAGAGGGGAAACTGAGGTGGTGCCACCGCGGAAGGCGGCAGGTGCTCAGGCTCCCGCAGCCCCCGGGAAAGGCCAGCTGCGAATGGGCCCGAGGAAGCCCAAGCTGGGGGTCCGCCCCCTCCCCTTCGTGGGTCTCCTGAATAGATGGGGACGGGGGTTTCGGGCCCCGGCGAAGAGGAATAACCGACGGGCCGGCGGGCGGCTCTGCCTAGGCCCGGGTGCCGCCGTCGGTGGAATCGACCTTTGCGCGACTGCTTTTCCCCATCGAGCCGCCCTTCCTGCGCACCTGCGCTCGCGCTCGCGCAGGTCCTGCAGGCGCGCGGTGAGGCTCTCGCTCTCGGCCTCGAGCCCGCGCACCAGCTCCTCCAGCTCCTGCTTCCGCAGTCGCCCGTCGCGGTTGTCCTTCTGCAGCTGCAGCAGCAGCTCCTGCGTCTCTGCCATAGCTACAGGGACTGTGTCCCGCCGTTGCTGCCCGCCTGGGAGACCCGGCCCGCGGCTGGCGTCACAATGAGCGGCAGGGGGCGGCCACGGCAGACGGGAGTGGGGCAGGATAGCACTTAGTCCCTCCAGGGGCCACCATGAGAAAGACCAAATATCAAACATCAAAGGTCAAAGGGTCTGCTGGGCATTGCCCAGAGGGGAGAACTGGAACGCCCAGGAAGAGTCTGAAGAGACACCACATTTTCCATCAAGCAGAACAGCCAACAGAAAGACGGTTGGGTGACATCAAATATAAGCAACCAAGTGAGGGAACAGGAACCTTTGTGCCCTGCACCATCTGTGGGTCATTTGGGGGAGCTGCTGGGGATGAACAGTGACTGGGCATGGTGGTCCTCCATGACCCACAATTTCACCGCAGGAGTACACTCCCCAGAGGAACTTTCTTCCGTGTTTGCAAAGCATTAGGAGCAGTGTAAGTGTGGCATTAACGTGTAATTAAACTCAGAAATGTGATATATGAGACAATTGATAAAGGAATCCAATGAAGCACTTCAAATGAGCTACGATCTTTTTTTTTTTTTTTTTTTTTTTTTTTTTTTTTTTTTTTAAAGATTTTATTTATTTATTTTGACAGAGAGAGATCACAAGTAGGCAGAGAAGCAGGAAGAGAGAGAGAGGAGGAAGCCGACTCCCTGCAGAGCAGAGAGCCCGATGTGGGACTCGATCCCAGAACCCTGAGATCATGACCTGAGCCGAAGGCAGCGGCTTAACCCACTGAGCCACCCAGGTGCCCGAGCTACGATCTTTTAAATCAACATGAAGAGACCTGAAAATAATGTTGATGGTAAAAAAACAAAACAAAACAAAAAAAACCCACAACAACAACAACAACAACAAAAACAGCAAGTAGAATGAGATGTGCCCATGATAGTATTTACCTAAACTAAGTATGCAGGGGTGAGTCCCAGGGGGTAAGGAGGATGAAGAAAAGGGGGTAGGAGGTTGCAGGGGGATCTGCGCAGGGACCTGGGCTGAGGATGAAGGCAATTCCTGCTACGCCCCAGTGGGAAGTCACCAGGAGGCAACACCTTTGCAGATATCAGGGGGAGCTGGGTTGCTTCTCATTAATTCTGAGAAATGTGAGCAAGACTGAAGTCATTTCGAGTTACTTACACAGTAAATTAAAAATGGCCATGGCTTCCCTGCAGGCCTGCCACCAGGAAGCAGAGCCTGCCTCCCTGGGCCGCTAATCTTGGAGAGGCCATGGATTCTGTCACCAGGGTGGGCCCTGAATGGGGACAGATGGGGGCAATGGAGAGATCCTGGGACAAATCACAGGGCCACACGGGGGTGAGGCATCATTTGGGAGAGTGGTGGGTGCCTTTCGTTGGCTGTCTGGTTCGGAAGCCTCTTCCGGACTGGGGCTTTCGAGAACCGACCGAGCAGTGGTGGTGGTGGCGTTGGAGCAGCCTCAGGCCCTGCTGCCATCTTGCCCTGTACCCTGGCACGTGCCCAGCCTCTCCTACACCCCTTGCAGCAGCCAGTCAGCCAGCACCAGCCCCAGCAGGAAGCCTCCCTGGGAGCGGGTGGGAAGCCTGGGTTAGAGCCCATGAGGGGCTGGTGGGGGTCACGGGCATAAAACCCTCCAACTCTGGAATGAGAGAGCCTTCATTCAGAGCCCTGGCTTCCTCCCTCCCGGTCTGCGACCTGCAACAAGGCTCCTAAGCCCCCGGGTCTCTCAGTTTGTTCACCTATTAAGTGGGGCTTGTTGGAGACTTTCCCTCAAAGGACTGAGGGGAGCAAATGAGTTCACACACGAAGCCTCTGAGAGCTGAGCCTGGCACCTCCCAGTCCTGCAAGCCATCAGCTGGCTGTCGGCACTAGGCCTTCAGTCTCCACTTTGACATCTGCGGTCCCAGATGGTGGAGGAGCAGCTGAGCCACTGAGCCACCCAGGCGCCCCTACATATTGAAACATTTTGAATGTACTGGGTTGGATAAAACATTAAAACTTGACTTGATTGTTCTTTCTACATTTTCCTGTGGCTCCTAGAGAAATATTCTATCGGAGGGCACTGCCTAAGGTCAGTCCTGCTGGACAGCACTCTGTCTCCAGAGTTCCCGCATGGCCACTTCTCCCTTCAGGCTTAGCCCGCCCCCTGTCCCCTCATTGCCCTATAGGGTCCCAGGGATGGCCACCACTTCCACTGGCTAGGCTTTGTGATCCCGGTTTATGGATGGGGTAGCCAAGGCTCAGTGATGACCATCACCAGGCAGTAGTAGCATTGGCAGCCCCTGTCTCCACCTATGTTCAGGAGGGAAGCCAGCGGCCAGTGGCCAGCCAGGATGGGCAGGTGACAAGGGCCCACTCTCTGGGTTCCCTTTCTGCCCCGCCCCTGTATCAGGACAGGAAAGTCTCTTTGGGGGAACATCCAGGACTATGCCTCTTAGGAAACCTAAGCCACTTCCCCTCCACAACCTGAAGGTCAGGAAAAAGGCGCAGGGAACCCTCCTGGCCTCAGTGCCCAAGCCCCACAGGCCGCTGGGGTCCAACTCCTGAGAACTTCTCTCCTGCACCCAGACCCCTGCAGGAAGCACCTGCCTTTCTTCCCCCTTGGTCCATTTGGCCCATTTCTGTCCTTTCTTAAAATGCAGGTTCAAAATCTTCCGGACCGTGAGCCTTCCTCCTCCACCAGACTGGGTCAGGAGCCACCTCCTCCTTGCAAAGTCCAGTTCCGGGGCGGGGGCATCAGTGCGACACTGGGCAAGCTCCACCCATCCCACGGATGGTGGCATAGAACGGGAAGGGGGGGCCGGTGTGTGCACTGCACACCACCCTGCGCCGCCCTTGATTTTTCTTAACATTTTGGTACTTTAGAATTTATCGTTGATTATAATCTAGTATGTGTAGGCCCCATTTTCTCCAACATTTATGAGTTTATGCCCATCTCCAAATATGAAACAGCTGGGAGAATTTTAACATGAACCCCCATGAAGCCAGCACCCGCATTCCACTGTTGGCTCCTCTTGCTTCCTCCTCCTCCCCACCTTCCAGGGGAAGCTGCAGTGTCGCTGGCTTTCAGCTTCCTGGGCCGCTCTGCCCTCCTCTTCAGGGCTGAACAGTCATTGCATCCAGATGTGCTAGGAGCTCAGTAAATGTCAACTAAGAAAGAAAAATAAGAAAATCTACATCTGTTGTGCAAAACCCCTTGTTTTATATTTACAACTTTTATTTCTTGCCCAATAATCGAAAAAGGATGTAGGTAACTATGATCTATCAAATAATGAAGAGTTTCCATGGAAACAACTATTAAAAAAAGTTAGGTGGTGTTAAGCAGCCACCACCACAGAAAGCATTCCCTTGGAGAGTACAAAGCCAGAAAGTGCTTTATGGCATACGATGTCTCCCAGGGCACGGGTCCTGCCCACCGGCCCATGTGAACCCCACTCCAATAGGAGGGATTTTTTTTTTTTTAAATAAATGAAGCATATCCTTCAGTGATTGACCTGCATGCAGCAGTATCAACCATCACCTAACCAAAAGAGCTTTTTACTAAGGACCGTGTCAGGGTATTGTGCTTGGTTTGCACATGTGGTTACTGCCTTAATTCCAATGTTATTTTTTTCTCTATATACAATCAATTTGAAGCCATATCACAATGATGTACTAATGCAATGGTTGTAAGGCATAATTCGCACTGTTCTTATCCTGAGAAAATCATCTAGTTCGATGTCTCACTGTTTTTCCTATGCTGTTCCCAACACATGGAACAGCCTTCCTCTACTGCGCCCTTTCCTGTGAAGACTTTGGTGACCACAGGGGTTTCTGTGGCCCTCTTTGACCTATTCCTCCCCTGGCTCTTATTCGTGAGGGCCCATTTTTTTGTTTTTGTTTTTGTTTGTTTTTTAAGAGCCCGGTTTAATGGTTAGCCATTCAGTTAGCTGCGACAGCAGACACTCTAAAAAAACACAGCAATGAGCTTTCTTATTTGCTCCTTTTTTCATATCTGGGTTTTGAGGGTTTTTTCCATGGTCAAACTTTGTCGCCTTTTTTTTTTTTTTTGACATTTGTTGTTTTTCTAATGAAAAAATAAGTATTTGGCAGAAGAAAAGCATTACGGCATGTAAAACAGGTGAAAGCCAATTACAGCCTGGGGACAAGGATGTGCTCTGCCGGCTGAGGCCCAGCGCAGCTGGTGACAGAGACTCCCAGCTGGTTTTCTTACAGGGCAGTCAAGTCTCAGATGGGTGCCATTCAAAGACGGATACCTGGCCACCACTTCCGACCCATGCCAACCTGCCCTCCATGCAGCTCACTTGCCAGGGAAGGCCTCTAGAACTCTCTTCTCATTCTGGGATAAGGGGAGTGGCCCGATCCCAAGGGCTCACTCAAGGAAAGCAGGTCTTGGCCCCCTGATTAAAGCCCCTTCCCTGCACTGGGCTCTGGTCCTTTCTGGTCCCTCTCCTTACAGCTGTGCCTCTTCCGTTCCCTCTCCCCCTCAGAGATCTCATGCAGGGTCCTAGGGTTGAGCCCTTTCCCTGTGGTGATGCTCAATGACCACCTTGAGTGGTGACCCCCTGCCCGTGGACCATCACCAGGAGGTTCACCCCCAAGGCTGCCCACATAGCCTCTCCAATTAGTCCTGCCCCCTCTCCTCCAGCTGTGGCCCTAGAAATCTCAATGCTTTCCCTGCTTTCTTGACCTCTCCCACCCTGAAGTCTATCCCCAAATACTGGGGGCTCTTCTATGGCTAATTACTGCCCTATCTGTACCTCCATTTCTACTGTGAATGGAGAGACCACCTATCTCTTCAGTGCTGTTATGTAGAATAAAGAAGCTGATGTTTGCACAGCACTTAGAACATGTCTGGTACCCGGTTAAGTGACACAGAAGCACTTGTTAAATAAGCTTAAATTTAAAAAAATCAAAATTTCAAATTCTGACCTCTAACCATGTTCAATGTCATTGTTCCAGACTGGATCATTCCCAGACTTTCTAAGAAGTCAGCCTGCTCTCACTGCATCACCGCACAGAAACCAGAGGATAATTCCCCCCTCAACCCAACACAGACAGACACACACTCAACCCTCTGGCAGCTTCCCACAAGTCCACAGCCTAGACTGTCCTCCAGGCAACTGGCCTTGAGCCCAGGAATCTGTCTCCTACTGCTCTTTAGACTCACCTGCCTGCCAGAGGGCCTTTGCACCTGCTCTTCCCCCTGCCCAGTCCCTCTCTCACATTCTTCAGCCCAATTCCAGATTCCCTATTTTCTTTTTAAGATTTTTTAAAATTTATTTATTTATTTATTTATTTGAGAGAGAGAGAGAGAGAGAGAGCACGTGCTGGGGCTGGGGGAGGTAAGGGCAGAGGGACAGAGAATCCTCAGACTCCCTGCTAAGGCTGGATCCCAGGACCCCGAGACCAGGATCTAAGCTGAAATCAAGAGTTAGCCACTCAACCAACTAAATCATCCAGGCGCCCCCTCCCCTCAATTCCAGCTTCTTAAGAATGCATTTCCTGGGGCACCTGGGTGGCTCAGTAAGTGGGGCATCTGCCTTTGGCTCAGGTCATGATCTCAGGGTCCTGGGATTTGAGCCCCATATCAGGATCCCTGCTCAGGGGTGCGGCTGCTTCTCCCTCTCCCTCTGTGACCTCTCTCACTCTCACTCTCTCTCAAATAAATAAATAAAATTTTAAAAATTAAAAAATAAAGTACTAAAACAAAACAAAAGAAACTACCTTTCCTGGCGACTCTACCCCAAACTGCAATCCCCTCCCTCTGGCATTTTCCCTGTGTCTGCCAAGTATGTATTATCTACTATTTTTTTTTTTAAGATTTTATTTATTTATTTGAGGGAGAATGAGTGAGAGAGAGCATGAGCGAGGAGAAGGTCCAAGGGAGAAGCAGACTCCCCAAGGAGCCGGGAGCCCGATGTGGGACTCGATCCCGGAAGTCCGGGATCATGACCTGAGCCGAAGGCAATTGCTCAACCAACTGAGCCACTCAGGCGCCCTATTACCTACTATCTGTACCATGTCCCCCACCGGAACAGGAGCTCAGCTAGGACAGGGCTTGGTGCATATAGAGCTGCTGATTGGACACAGGGACAGCCTGTCTCCACTGCAGAGTCTTATCCAAGGACAGAAGCCACAATCCAGCCGTGACCCAGAAGGGCTGGAATCCAAACAGCTGGCAGGTGTCACCCAAGACCACATTCTTCCTCTGACCCCACGGCCTTAAACTTGGAGAGCCTGTAGTGTGAACACAGACAGATGGAGGGCTGCCTGGGACTCCTGTGCACCCAAGGCCTCACGTGGCACACCCCTGTGCACCCCGTTATGGGTGGAGTTGTGCCCCCAGAATCCCTAGGTTGAAGTCCTCAGACTCAGTACCTGAGAATGTGGTTGTATCTGGAGGCGGAGCCTTGAACGAGGTGGTTAGGCTAGTACAAGGCTGTTAGGGTGGCCCTAAGCCAATCCGACTGGGATCCTTCTAAGAGGAAATCTGGACACAGACAGAGAGCGAGGACAGCCATTTATAAGCCAAGGAGAGAGGCCTCAGGAGAAACCACCTGTTGAGACGTGGATTCAGGCTTCGGCCTCCAGAACCCTGAGAACTTCCTGTTAAGCTCCAGAGGGTGTGGGGCTCTGTTATGGCCGCCTGAGTGCGCACGCACACCCCCTTCCATCTCCAGAGAAGGGCCCAGGCCCACCTGCAGACAGGATGCCAGGGATGGGGGGGTAGGCCTCGAGGGCAGGGCCCCTTTGGGGAGGCAATGGCAGCGGTGGGAAGTTCCCCATGGCTCCTTCAGCTGGGGGGCAAGCCCCGGCCCTCTGATTGGGCTTTGGAGGCCCTTGGGGAACTGGCTGGAGTCTGTGCGCTGCTCTCCCCACACACAGCCCTGGCCACAGGGAAGCTGCTTCAGTTCCAGCAAGACACCGACTCCTCCCCTGGCCTTCGTGTATACTGCTCTGGCTGCCTGGGACAGAACACCTGGGCCCACCGCCGCCATTGCCTCCAGTCACAGCCCTGGGATGAGTCACCACCAGATGGCCCTCTGTCCCAGAGCTCCAGAAACTTCTTGTGGACAGGGCCCTCCTCCCCTGTGAGCTCCGGGTTGTGTTTCACCACAGACACTCCAGGCGGTCCCACCATGTACCCCCAGGGTTAGCGGAAGAGCTAGTGCAGCTGAGTGCTGGGCACCAGGCTGGCTATGGGGCCTCAAGTCAGCATTAGTGTCTACCTGCCTGTCTCCTCCGCAGAACTCAAGGATCTGAGAGGTCAGGGGCCACATTCATGCACCGTCAACAATAGGGCTGTCCTGGGCTCCTCAGAGATGAACTGGACACATGCCCACCTGACACAGAGAAACCACTCTAGACACCCCTTTGGTGCTGCCTCTGACCTCACATCAGGGACACTTGCAGGTGGTGATCAGCTTTGTCACCTGTGGCCAGAGAGAAGGGCTGACCACAAAATAGGCTACCAGTGAAACTGTTTGGTGACACTTCCTAAACTCACTGGTCAGGGGCACTGGCAGAGACCAGCGCAGGTGGAAGGGGAACTGCGGGCCCTCTTCCCAGAAGGCCAAGCACCCAAGACAGAGGGTTCTTTATGGCTGGTTGGTGAAGGGTAAGACTTCCAGCATCTCAGGCCCTGAGGGTGGGTCAGCTTCCTGCACTCAAGCCAATGCCTGTCCCACTGCTGGTCTTTCCCAAGGACTCAAACCCTTTCTCTCCCCTATCTGGTTTCTATAGCATAGAGACCAGCATTCAGCTGGTTGGAAGCAAAGGCCATGTAGGACACATGGCCACCTGCTCTCCCAGGGAGCCTGTGTGTGCTCTCTCCACTGGTCACCCTCCTCCAGCCAGCTGTTAGAGGACTGCTCTCTTCAGGGACAGCCTTCCTCAGTGTGAGGTTTCTGCAGGTCCTAGGTTGAGGGGGTGCCCCACTGCCTCCCAGCAGCCTTCTTCCTCCTCAAGGCCCAGGGCAGTAGGAGGGCCAACTGTGCCGAGGGGTGGGCAGAGCGAACCGGGTACCCAGGCCACTCAAGCATTGGTTTCACACATGTTCTCACTCAGACTCTGGATGTTCACGTCCCCTACAGGTGGCCTACAGAAGCCGGGTGGCACTTCAGAATTACCAACGGTTAACATTTTGTGGTGTACCTCAGACTTCAGTGACATGTCCTGGCTCTTACCATGTTTGAGGAAGGAGCCATTGCAAAGTTTCCTCTCCATTTGGTATACAACTTGGCAAATGCCCTTGTAGAAGGTCTCATGGGAAACAGTTCTTAAAATATTTAGATACTTCCTCCTGCAACGAAGTGGAAACAGCCTCTAGTTCCCTCACCCTGACCTTCTCCTTTTCCCCTCCCTCCTGGTTTGGACACACAAAGCTGATTATGACTCTCACTCACAACTTTGGGCCTAATGACAAAAGAGTTTTCTCCTACTCTTCCCTGTTCCTTTTTTTTGGCTCACTCTTGACTACACAGAATTCCTTCACTGCTGTCGACCTCAAGTGGCTCTGGGAAAGAGGCATGTTTTAAATTAAACCCTTTATGGAAGGAAACAGCAGTGCCCACAACTCAAAATCTGTCTTTCATTTCTAACCATGTAACTCCTACCTAATCTAGCCCTGACTTACAGTCAGCTGGGAATAAGGTTATTTCATCTCACCTTTCACCCTTCTCTAGAAGGCTCTTCAAGCTCCTGGTACTAAGGGGGCTTTTGCATAAGGCCTTCTCTGTCAGAAGCACCATAGCCAGCCCAGCACAGGCATAAGCAGTGTCTCATCTCCTCCATCCCACACATTTTAGGTGACCACTGGATTGATTCCAAAAGGCTTTTCAGGGTCTCATTCTTGAATATCAGAGCCTGCAAGGTCATCCCACATTCGAGGAAAGCCTTTAAAATTATTTTTTTTAATGGATAAAAACTAACCTAATGTGGGCATCTAAAAAGGAATTAGATACAAGGAACAGAAGAAAATGTCAAAAAATTAAACTTTCCTTAGAAAGTAAGTCTATGAAAAGATAACAAAATGCAATAATCAAAGAAGGGAAATTAAAAATAATGCTGACACATCTTAAGAACCAGTAAATTCACATCTTGCAGTAAATCTGTAAGAAGAGATCCCCTGAACGAAACCAATCCATCAGGTACCCAGCCCCCTGAATGGACAAACCACCGGAAATAGAGACAATTCTAAAAGCCTCCAGAGAAGGTTACAAAGGGAACTAGACTTCTCATCACATTGGAAGGTAGAGGCCAATGAAGCAACACTTTGCAAATTCAGGAGGAAAATACCTAATCTACAATTCTATACCCAGCCAAACTATCAATTCTGTGTAGTTCAAAAGCATTTTCAACGTTCAAAGTTACAAAAAACCTACCTTCCATATTTCCTTTCTCAGGATGGTACCAGAGAAAACATACTTCCCTAACAAGCATGTAACTCAAGAAAACACACAGGATCCAGAAAGCTGGGCTTTCAAAGCAGGACAAACAGGCAAGAAAACTTCCCACCCAATCTGTGCAGGAAAGCAGCAGTTAATGCCAGATGCATTAACCAGCAGTTAATGCCCCAAGGATGTCCCTTGGGGGCAAAAATAACAGAACAGATAGCATCTGATTCTGTGGAAAACTATACTGGCAAGGATTTCACAGAGTTTAAGTGTGGAGGAAGACAGAGACACAAACCAGTCTGAGTAATGAAAACATAATTGACCTCCACAAGAACAGGAAATGGTACAGAAAGATACACTACACCACTCGGTTCAGCAGTGAACAAAGACACATGGTGGTCGTGGCAAGTACTGATCAGGAAACGACACACTTCATCAGGTCTCATAAATGAAGTTCAATGGAACATAGCCATGCCCACCTACTTACATTGTTAGTGGGCACTTTTCTTTTAAGATTTTATTCGATAGAGACAGAGAGAGATCACAAATACAGAGAGGCAGGCAGAGAGAGGAGAAAGGAGGCTCCCCACTGAGCAGAGAGCCTGACGTGGAGGCTCCGTTCCAGGACCCTGAGATCATGACCTGAGCCGAAGGCAGAGGCTTAATCCACTGAGCCACCCAGGTGCCCCGTTAGCACTGGGACAACAGGGTTGAGAAGTCACTGCAAAGACTCTATGTCCCACAGAGCCTAGAACAGTTATTACCTGGCTACTTTATGGAAGTCTCCCAAGCTCTAAATTAGGGTTGATTGGACGGGAGGAGGAGGGGTCTTGCTGGAACTGAAGCAGCTTCCCTATGGCCAGGGCTGTGTGTGGGGAGAGCTGTGCCCAGACTCCAATGGGGAATTTAAGGAAAGTGGAAGAGGGTGTAAATGCAGTAAAATCTTCGTCTATAGGTCCAGATTCTTCAAAGGATGAATTAAGACAGCAGGGTACTACTATTTAGAAATGTGGAGTTAAATACAGAAGAAATGCTATAAATAGAAGTGGGTACCTGTGTATGTTGTGATCGGATTAAGAGAACAAAAAACTACTGTCCTATGACTTTTTTTGGTAATTGCCACACCCAACATGAGGCTTGAACTTATGATGCTCAGATAACATGTCACATGGTCTTCTGACTGAGACAGGCTCAGTGTCCGTTTTAAGCCTTTTAAAGAAACTTGATTATTTAAGCTAGGGTCACTTATTGCTTTGATAAAACAACAAAAAAAAAGGTTTTAAAAGAGCTGAACAGGGCACCTGGGTGGCTCAGTTGGTTGACTGTCTTCAGCTCAGGTCATGCTCTGGGAGTCCCAGGATCAAGCTCCACACCAAGCTCCCTCCTCAGTGGGGAATCTGCTTCTCCCTCTGGCCCTCCCGCCTCTCATTCTCTCTCAAATAAAAAATAAAATCTTAAAAAAAATAAAGAGTAGAACAGAAGGTACCTGGCTGGCTCAGTAAATATAGCACGTGATTCGATCTCAGGGTTAAGTTCGAACTCCCAGTGGGTGCAGAGATTACTTAAAACACATACACACACACACATTCAAAAACATAAAAACAACAGAACGAAACTTACCGTGTATTAGAGCAGCGATGCTCTATCCTTCTGGGGTCCTGGGCTCATCTGCTGCTGGCCTGGAGCCACTTGGACATCTGAAGCCCACCGTCAGAGGTCTAGGCTGGCTGACCACCCTCCTGGCCCCATCCTTGCTCCTCCTCCTGGATTTTCACTCATCCTGAATTCCCACTCCAGTGGGTGGGTGGGACAGTCCCAGAGGAAACTGTAACTACTGTCCCTGGAGACTAAGATTATCCTTTCCTTCCTCTCCTGCTTGACCTCAAGCAGGAACAGAAGCAGTAGTCAGGAGAGAGCCGTTGCCCTGCCCCGGCCTGACTCTGCTACTCCAGCAGGTGGTCCTGAGCATGGGCCAGACCTCTCCTCATCCAGTTGACCAAGTCCCTGTCCCTGCGACATATCCATTGCTCCCTAAACCCTCTTAGCTAACCCAGGCCAGCATCACCCAAGAGGATGGTGACTCCAGAGTACTGGGTCCCTGGACCAGTGCCCAAGCCCCGGATGCACACATGTGGCCAAGTGTGGTCCTAGCCCCACCTGAAACCCACTCTTAGGATGGTAGTGATGCCCACCCCAGCTCCCCACCCTTCTAGGTCTTTGAAGTGTAGGACACAGGAAAGCAGTGTGTCATTTAGAAAGAGAACACCAGAGAACACAGAAGCCCCACAGAAAGTAGTTTTCAATCAAGCTTTTAATGAAAAGATCATAAAATAACAGTTTCTCATCACTGTACATTAAGACTGCACGCTTCTGAATGGAGAGATCAGTCGTCGGTGAAATTGCTTTTCTATGACACTTGAGGGCTGCATATCTGCAGCTCTGACCTGAATTTATCCCAACTCTTAAAGGAAGTGAGCTCAATGTGATGACTGACAGCGGCGGTGGCCAGTACAGGAGTGCGATCACGGTGTCCCTCCCCCTTCCGGGAAGGGAAGAGAGTAGGTCGTGATCCCTCTTCCAGTTTTGATTAAACAAAACAGCTATAATCCCATCCCTCCCCCTCCCTCTCGAGGTATTTGCGAATGGGCAGGTGCCCAACCTGGGGTCCCCCCAAGGGGGGAGGGGGAAAACAAGTGATGGGCGGGACACAAGAGAGGTTCCCCTCAGCACCTGGCCCCACGGGGCCCCGCCAAGTGGAGGGGGGGAGCCCTGGGGAATCCTCCCTGCCCCAAGTGAGGTCTGTTATGCAGCATTTTTGAGGTCAATAAATTACAGCAATAAATAGCAAGGTGAGGTAGGGGGACAGGTTCTTGGTAGAAAAATTAAAGTGGTGACTGGAGCTGGGTGGGGGGAGGGGGTCCTAGGAAGGGGGTCCTGGGCAGCCTCAATCTCCACAGTGCACATCCACCCCCCGACCTGGAATGTCACACTGAGGCTCTGGTTAGGTCCCTCTCCACCCCCATCACTCCTGGCATTGGATTCACAGGTTCAGTAACATCTGCCCCAGTGTGACTCTGGGGAAGAGCAAGGGCCTTGGTCCCTTTGAGGGGCACAGCAGGGCTTAGATCCCTTGTCTGTTCTTTGGAGGCCTAGTGCCTCTGCTTCTGCCCCCCTTCCTAGGGGGCGGACGGATGCAGCCACCTCTTCCCTGAGCCCTGCCCTCCTGGCTGCCCAGGCCTCCCCCACTCAAGGACAGCTGTGGGGAGGGCAGCAGGGTCTGCCTGCCCAGCCAGCCCAGCCCAGCCCAGCCCAGATCGCACTCCTGCACGAGGGCCAGTCCAGTGAATACTGACAGGGTGGGGGTGGGGGTACAGCGGGACAGCCCAGCTCCCCCAAGTGGTGACGAACGGGAAATACACACATGGCTGCATGAGGTTCCAAAGTCCGTCTGCGTCCAGATTGTTCATTTCACAGGCTGAGGTGTATGGCTATGCTGCAAGTCTCTGAGATTCTTATTTACTTAAAGGTTTGTCTTTTCTTTTTTACCTTTTTTGCAATCCTGGAGGAGCCCTTGCGGTGGCTCGGTCTGGCGGGAGCGAGCGGTGGCGGCCGCTCACTCACCCCAAGTCTGAGAAATAAATACATTCATCACTGCACAAACATATTGATACAAAAACAACACTGTTCAGAGTGTTTGCACCGTCTGTGTTGGTAAGGACCAGCCCAGTAAGCCCGCTCCCCTACCCCCACTGCTGGGTGGGGGTAGGGGTGTCCCCTGAAGTGGGGACCCACTGGAGTCAACGGAGCTGTGCAAAGGTCCCGGGGCTTTTTGGCTTGATAGGGACCCTCACATCAACCCACCCCAGGGGGTTGCAGGCAGAGCAGGGGAGGTGGGGAATGACCCTCCACCCAGGACCCTAGCCCAGACTCAGGTCCTGAGGCCAGAGCCGACGGCCACCCCCTGCTATGCCAGCTGGCCAGGACCTCCACGGTCCGGCCAGGAGGCCTGGAGGCCGGTCAGCACCGGCCCAAGCTCTTTGGTGCCAGCTGGGCTTTGAGAGGCCTGGGGCTGGGGAGGAGGGCTCAGGTAAATCCGGTGGGGGGCTCCATGCCGGCGCCAGCCCCACAGCAGCCCCTCTGCCCATGAGCCGACTCAGAAGGGCCTCCAGCGGAAGGTGGGGATTCACTGGGACTGGCCTTACAGCTGCTGAGGTCTGAAACTGTAAAAGTTTATGTAAACAATGAGATAAATATATTAGTATCTTTTTTTCTGAGCCCATTGAGGTTCCATACTCATTCAAAATGTGCTTTGGTTTAAAAAATAGGTTTTGTGAATTTGGGTATGAGCTTTTTTTTTTCTTTTTTTTTTTTTTTTTTTTTTTTTGTTTTTTGTTTTGTTGTGTTTATCCTCTTTCCTACATGACATCTGCTATTTTCTCTGTTTCCTGTTTCTCCGAAACATTCAGGAATTAAGTGACTAAAGCAGAGAACTGTAAGCCGCCCTTGGCCTCCAACGGCCTAATTTCCTTGTGAGGCTCTTAACACATGTCCACGCACACACTCACAAGCACACACTCCACATGAAATCAAAAGAAAAAGAAAACAAAACCAAGTGTTGTGTTAATCAGTCCCAACCCTCCCCACAAACCCTTAAAATCTTAAATAGGAAACTAGTGTTTTGCTTTCTTGTTAAAATACAGAAAAGGCTCGATACAATACTCAGGTGGGTACAATACTATGTCGCATGAACGTCGTTGAGTGAGGGGCCTTTGCGCCCAGTCCCTGAAGCTCTGCAAATGAATCACCTGCTCTCACGGGTCACCTCACGGATGCAGCCGCCCATGGCCCAAGAGGCCACACACAGGCATGCGTACAACTCCCGTGCTGTACAGACTTTGTGTCATGTGGCTTAAGTGCTGACGGAGTGAAGTGGGGTCGGGAGGGCAGAGGAACCCTGCCCACCCCCCAACCTGACTTCTGGGAACACGAGACCCTGGGTCCAGTGCTCCCCTCACACCCAGAGGGAGTTAAGACCCAACTTGGGGCTTGGGGCACCTTGAGATGGGCTCAGCCAGGAGCCCTCACTTGCAAAACACACCCTGCACCATTTGGGTCCCTAAACTCAGGCTGTTTTCAGCTGGAGGGTCTCTGGAGGGGTGAGGGTAAAGGATGACTCTGGAATTTTTTGGTCTGAACTTAAGAGTAGGAAGGGGAAAAAAAAAAGAAAGAAACAAAGAAACAAAGAAAAGAAAAGCATGAAGCAAAATGAAGATTCAGCTGCTGGCCCAGCCGTGTGGCTCCAGTCAGCCAAGGATAGTGGGGCCAACCACAACGACCTTGGTCTGGCTTGTGAGCCTGACCCCTGGCCCACAGAAGGGTCCTGAGGCTGAGAGAGAAACCCCACGTTGAGGGGTGAGGGGTGGGGACTCCAGACAGGGCTTAGCCAACTAATGGCATCCAGCCTCTTGCCGGAGCAGCCAGGACCGCCCCCAAGAAGGTGCCAAAGCAGGGCAGGCCTCCTCCCTGTCCCCCCGGGGTGGGGGGGTTTGCATCACTTTGGTCAGTGTCCCTCCATGCCTCTGCACTGGCCTGCTGCTCCTCCAAGTTCTGGCTCTCACGGTCCCAAGGGACAGGATGGGGGGGCTCACTTCCACTTCATCCTGGCCCTGGCAAGGGAGCTCCAAGTAGCTGGCTCCAGCGGTAAGGCTCCACGGCCCGCTCTCCCACGAGGCCGGAGCACACCCCTTGCCCCCCAGGCCCAGATCAGGGGCACACACAGGCTCCCTGATGCTCAGCAACACACTCAGAACACCCACAGGGTGGACATGGCAAGCAGTATGCTCTGGGGAGCAGAGCCCTTCTCTAAGAGCGCTGGGGGTGGGAGTGGGGATGGTGGGGGTGCCCAGGAGGGTAAGCCCAGCTCACTCAAACGCACGTCTTCCTGTGCGCACCAACAGGAGGAAAACAAGTGTCATGGCCTCAGCTGCCAGCCACCAACATACTGTTCTTGTGGATTCAAGAGGTAGCAAAAGGTCAGAAGTCTCTCCACCTTTATCGGTAAGGAAGGAAGGAAAGCTCGATATCTGTCCACATGCGCCACACACACTACATACATACATACATACATACATACATACACACACACGTACATGTACACACACACACACACACACAAAATGATAAAGAAGAGTACCGACGGCTCTGGCATCAAATCCAGCCTCCCCCCTCCCCCCACAAATCCCAGACCTTCCAGTTCCAACATTCACATAAACGTTACACTGGTTTTTCTCTTAATAAAAAAGAAGTACCTCTAAACAAAGAATATTCCTCAGAAACTATAGGAAAATCACTCTCTCTCCTGAGGCAGCCGAGGCAGGGCTCGGGGCCCAGGGAAGCCTTTGGCCAATAAGGGCTTCTGGGGCCTGGAGGGGTGGGCGCCCCTCAGCCCGCAGCCGGGCGGGGGCGGGAGGGGCAGTTGCCCCTGTACATTCAGTCTGCAGACCCAGGCTCAGCCCCGAGGGGCCGGGAGGAAAATAAACTCTTGTTGGTTTTGGTTTAAAAAACAAAATTCAAAAAGAAAAAAGGAACAGATCAGTAGGAATAACAGCAACATAGGCCCAGAGGGCTGTTTAGCTGTGGAGAGGTAGGCGGCGGGGGGCCCCCTGACTGTCCCAGCGCCAGTGAGCAGTGACCCCTGGCTCAAAGAAGGAGGGCTCTGTCCCATTCCCTCCAGCACCACTCCCCAAAGAGCCAGGGTAGCCCGCACACAGACAAGCACTCGTGCACGCACACAGACAGCGCCCCTGGCCATGGGACAGCCCTGCTCCTCCCCAGCGGAGGGAGGCCCCATGGCCCCCTGCTCGGACCCGGCCTGCGGGAAGGGGGCCAGGTCCCAGCGAGACCCCTGTGACCCACTCCCACAGACGCTGCAGTGGCCCTCCCGGGGAGCCGGGGCAGATTCGGGAGGTAGACTGCACACCAGCAATGCGCACCCGGAACTCGGGCCCATCAGCTTCCCTCCTCTCGCTGCCCTTGTACAGACTGTCCATTAAAGCTCTGGGTGTGGGGGGGGGGCTGGCTGCGGGTGCCACCAGGAGCCACCCCCACGGGACTTGGGGGTCCCAGCCCCTCCCGCCCGGCCTCCACGCGTCTTCCTTCCTTCGGTGGGCTCCCGAGGGCGGGTCTGCGGAGGGCAGCCTCAGGCCGGGGAGAAGGGTCTTTGGCTTCTAGGAGGGGGAGGTATGCATGCGCAGGTGGCTGATGAGGTTGCGCTGCTGGGTGAATTTGCCCCCGCAGAGCTGGCACTCATAGGGCTTCTCACCCGAGTGCACACGCATGTGCTCGGTGAGGCGGTACTGGCGCGTGAAGCGCATGCCGCACTCATCACAGGCGAACGGCTTGAGGCCCAGGTGGCTGCGCATGTGGCGCGTCATGGTGCCGCGCTGCGTGAACATCTTGCCGCAGATATTGCAGGGGAAGGGCCGCGTCAACCAGTGCGTCTTCTCGTGCTGCCGCAGCGTGGCCGGGTCCTTGTAGGTCTTCTCACACACCGAGCACTTGAAGGGCCGGGGCTCGGCTGCATAGGCTGCGCTGGGCGCCGACAGGTCCTCGGCCTCCTCCTCGGCACCCCCACTGCCCGTCTCGTAGGCACCCTCCTCTTTGATGAACAGCTCCTCCTCCGTGTGTGTCTCCACATGGGCATTGAGTTGCTCGGAGCTGGGGAAGCCTTTGGCGCAGGGGATGCACACATACAGGTTGTCCCCATAAGACACGGTCTCGTAGCCCTCCTGCCGGTACATGTAGTGCGTGCCGGCATGGCCACTGCCCCCCTCGCTCCCGCTCTGCCCGCTGTCCTCACTCCCGTCCTTGCCGTTCTCTTCCTCCTCCTTGCAGGGGTACGGGGGCTCCGTGTAGGGCCCACTGGGGCCGCCCCCTCCAACGCTGCTGGCCAGGATGCCATTGGGAACCCTGTCCCCTAGCCCCTCGCCCTCTTCCCCTGGGCAGGGGCCCTTGGGCCCCACTTCCCTCCGCTCAAAGGGGGACCCCACCCTGGGCTCCTTCTTGCTCCACTCCTTCTTGCGGGCCGAGTGCCGTAGGCTCTTCCGGGGCTGCCCACCGGGCCCCTCCAGCAGGCTCAGGTGGTTGTCCTCGGCCCCCTCCAGATCCATGGGCTCATTAGGGGTGCCCCCCAGCTCAGCGTAAGAGGCACTGTTGGCAACAGGAGGGGCGGAGGCTGAGAGGGGCGAGCCGTGCTGACTGTCACTCAGC
Source organism: Mustela nigripes (assembly GCF_022355385.1). NCBI lineage: Eukaryota > Metazoa > Chordata > Mammalia > Carnivora > Mustelidae > Mustela > Mustela nigripes. The sequence continues at coordinate 28,030,977 of NC_081564.1, read as the reverse complement.
TGGGCCGGGTCCTCAGGGGTCAGGGGAGGACCAGGGGTGGCAGGGGGCAGGGGTGGGCTCTTCTTGGACAGGTCCAGGCCCAGCTCCTGCTCACAGCCCCCGCTGCTCCCATTGGTGCTGCAGCTGCCCAAGCCGGCCTCCCCGCTGGCTGGACAGACAGCCCGGCCCAGGCCATGGACATCCTCCTGGCTGGAGCCTCCGAGGAAGAGCTCATCATCAGAGCCTTTGGCCTGGGGGAGCTCCTGGGGGGTGTGGGCCCCCTTGCGTCCATCCACGAGTGCTGGATACCGTGCCTGGATGACAGAGGCCGTGGACAGCCGCTGGTTGCGGGGTGGCCTTCCCATGCCGGAGGCACCCACCCGTCCAGAGCCGAAGGGCTTGCCGACTCGCTTGAGTTTACGGCGGCAGAGCGCTGCCAACTCGGGCAGCTGGAGGTAGCTGGCGGCAGTGAGGAGAGTGCTGAAGTTGGGCTCAGCCGGCTGGTCGCTGGGCAGCAGCTTGCCCGTGTAGATGAAGTCCAGAATCTGCTGGAACACCGTGGAGCTGACCATGTCTGTGTCCAGGTTGATGAGGTTGTCATGCAGGACCAGGGATTTGAAGTAGATGCTGCTGGCGGCCAGGACATTCTTGTGGGCGCGGAAGATGGAGTTCTCCACCATGATGATGACATCACACAGGAAGCCCTTCGTCCTCTGCTGGTTCAGCTGCAGCAGGAGCTGCTTGGAGTGGCTGGGCAGCTCCATGTCGGGCCCCATGTCCCCACGCCCCGCCCACGCGTACCACCTGCAGGCAAGAGTAGGTGCATGGGCATTAGGCAAGGGCTGACAGGGTGGGGCTGTGGTGGTGCTCAGGGGAGGCCTCATTGGGTATGGCACCCAGGGAGGGAACTCACACTATCCATGGGGACTCATGCTGCCCAAAGAGGGTCATGGGCTCTGGTCCCATGTATACAGAAGCAGAGGACAATAGTCACGTGGTGCTGAGCAGAGAAAATGGGATGTAACTTTGGCTCCACAGCCCAGGGCACCGTCTCCACGCTAAGGAAGTTGGCCGCGAGCCCACAGTGGACTCAAAAATGACAAGCAGTGGACCATGAGGTGCTGGGAAGCAGTAAGGACCGAGGTGAGCAGAAGTTCCCAGGTGGGCTCACTTCTCACATGGGCATAAACTTCCCAAAGTTAAGGACAAGCTAGAAACTGAGATTTTCAGGTTAATCCTCCCAATGCCAAATAAAGGCCCTTTTCCCTTAAATACCACATGAGCCAAATCAAATAAGCAGCCTCCACCGTGATCTCTACCCTGCCCTGGGTGCTTCTCAAACCCTAGTGGCTTCCCAAGCTTTCAGATTTGCCAACGTCAGAGTCCTGCCTGCAGACACTGTGGTCCAGCCGCAGTCCCTTACCAGTGTCTGCTTCCATCCCAAGCGCCTCACCCCCCAGGAGGGCCCTGAACATCCCAGTCCGGGTCTCTAGATGCTGAGCAGAAAAGCAGGCCTGACCAAGCCCCTGGCACCACCGGGCCCCTGGGAAAGGCAGCCAGCTGGCCTTGCCAGACCAGCACAGACACTAACTGACGTCATTAATAAACAGAGAGGCCTCTGACCCCCACGGGAACTGTACAGGTGGGCTTTGTAACAGCATGCACGTGGGTCACTGAGAGTGGGGTGCTCTGACCAGGCACCCACCCAAATGAGCAGCGGGACCTGAGGCACAAAGGTGTGGCTCCCTACTCCCTCCAGCCCCTCAGGGGACATGTACCCTCCCAAAGGCAACTCTGTGCTATGCAGCTGCCAAGGGTGCTTTCATGTCATCTGGCTCAGGGCTCAATCTCTGAAAGTGACTGCTCAGAGCCTTGCCCCACTGGGACCCCTCTGCCACTACCAGTGTACCCAGTCCAGTCCTGCCTCCCTTGGGGCAGTCTAGAGAGATCACAACCCTCGCTGCCTTCCTGTAACACAAACACTTCCCATGACCTGCTGCCCCATGCCTGCCCTTATTTGCAAAGACAGAGGAAAACCCTAATACTCACATACACCCCAAAGGCACCCTCAGAACTCACTGTGAACACACATGAGTAGACACAGCTGCAAGTTAGCTCTCAGCGCCTGATGCTAGATAGTGGGCTCAGAGGCTAGATAAAGCCTGGGTCCTGAGGGAACCTACCCTCTGCTGTTCCCTGCCCCTCAGCCAGCCAGGCAGGACAAAGAGTCGGATGCAGTTTCCACACTGGATGGGACACCCAGCCTCGGGGAAATGCAGTGTCAGCCCCACCAGCACTCAGGATACCTGGTACTCCCAAGCTGGCAAGAGGACAAGCCAAGGGCAGGAGGTCCCATTCTCCAAGAGCCTGTGAGCCACAGCAGCCCCTCCTCTGCAGGCTGAGGGCCATGGGCCCCAGCCTCCCCTCCACGCTATCCAACACTGTGTGCACACAAAGAACCAGGCTGAGAACTGCAGGGCTGAGGGCAGCCGAGCTAGCCCTCCCCCAAGCTCCCCCCTCCCTCCATCCTGCCAGTTCCCCCTACCCAGCCTACCGGAGTGCCAGGGGCCCAGAAACCATGTGAGCAGCAGCCAGCGGGGGTGGCCTCCTTGAGCGCGTGGCCTCCCTGGGGGTGCATCAATGCCTGGTCACCTGTGGAGGAGAAGATGGGACAGAGTCACCCAGACAGACAAGGGAGGGTAGGAGGGACAGCGAAGGGAAGGCACTTGGTGGTCCTAGAGCCCTCACTCCCAGGAAGATCTGGGGTCTCTGTGGCTGGGACACCAGGGGCAACAAGGCAGGGGACAGCAGCCCCAGTACCCAGCAACAGTCAGGCCCAGTGGCAGGGAAGGTCACAGATCTGGAGAGCTTAGCAGGGCTGACACTGTCCTCCCACCCAGGAGACTTAGGGCACTCTAAGGGCTACCTAGGCCTGTAGGGGAGCTGGTGGCAGGAACGGAATTCCTGGCAGGCAGGCATGGTGGCAGGAGGCCTGGGCAAGGCCCTTCTCAGGCTGGCTACATTTACATAACAAAAGGTGAAAATTGGAGGCACTAGTGCAATAGGCTATTTATAAGAACCAGTCTCAACCGCTTCTGGCTCTCCTGCCTCCTTCCCTTCCTGATCTGCTCCCGCCACCCCCTCCCTGCCCAGAGGGCCCAGCCCCCTCCTGCCTGGCCCAGTCTGACCACATGGTCTCCCCTCACAGGAGTTTCTGCAGGCCAGGCCTTTCAATACCAGCCCGCCAAAGCTGCTGGCAGCTGCCGCCAGATGCGAAGGGTCTCCTTCTGCCCCCTACCCACCCCAGAGACACAGGCTCCAGAGAGGGGGATCCTGAGGTTCTGGCTTTTTGCACCCCACTCTAGCCTGGGCTCCCTTGGAATGGAGCCAAGGGTGGGGGCAGAGGCCTCCAGCAGCCTGGAGCCCATCCCTGCCTGCCCTTCCCCCACCCCCAGGGCCAGGGAGGCTCAGCAGGTCCCTCAGGAATGTGACCAGACCCGGGGTGCGGGGTGGCTGGGAGGCCTCAGTTCCAGCCTGCCAGCTGTCTCTCTGGCCCCCTAGCACAGCTCTCTTCTCCTGGGGCGGCTGGAGGGTATGGGGAAGTGAGGAGGGGGAGAATGGTTGGTCCAGGTCCATCCCCCTCATGACCCAGATGGCAGCAAAACCAGCCCTGTTGGTCCAGAGGCCTGAGAGCATCTGCGTCTGCATTTAATGAAGGCCCGGATCCCTTGCCTATGTAGAGAGTCTGGGCTCTCCTGCCAGGTGACACCAGAGGTAGCGAGGTGGCCAGCAGGACAGAATAGAACTCAGGCTAAGAAGGGGTGGGAGGCAGAGACCACCTTAGCATTGGTGAGAGCAACCCTGAAAAATGAACAGGGAGCCACAGTGATGCATTTGAGCCGACCAGATGCCCGCCACACGGCCCTGTGCCCCCTTGCCCACTCCCACCAGATCTCAGGGCAACCCAATCCCTGCCGGGGCACAGCATCCACACAGTGGCCCCTGGTTTAGCCCATACCAGACCCTGCAGATAGGATTACCTGCCTTCATCAGAGATCAGGCCCACAACCACTGACCACCATGGAAAGCTAGAGCAGAATAGGACTCGGGGGCTTCCACAGGTTCCCACTGCTTCAGCCTTGCCACCCACTTCACCAGCCACTGGAAGGCAGGGTGACTAACCAAGATCTCCCAAACTGGATCAGACAGCCTGGGGCCCAGTTTCCCCAGAGGGACTCCATAGGACAGGGCAGAGGGGCCTTCCAGGTGCCCTCCACGGGAGGGGCCACAGCAGGGCTGCCTGCTGGGAGTTCACAGTCAGCAGGATGCCACCATACCTGCCTCCCACCCCAGGCCAGGCCACGCATGGACGACCCCTGCCACATTCTATAAGTCACAAAATGTTAACCTCACCATAGGTGTGGGGGCGCCCCACTGCTGCGAGGCCAACACCCCTACAAAACATTGCTCTTTTCTTCCCAGAAGAGTTAACAGCAGGGAATCCTCTGCCCTAAAGCTCAACACCGCGTATAGGAGCAAAAGAAGCCAATGCCTGAGAGGCCACAGCCCCAGGGAAGGAGGCAGGGTGTCCGGTAACTAGAAATTGGACTGTGGGGGCTGGCCCCATAAGCTGGCAGCACAGTGCCCCACTGGGTACAGGGGCTTGGTGCTCAGTCCTGGCAGGAGCCCAAAGGCTGGGATAAGGACACCGCCTGGCACCAGCTCCTGGCACCCAGCAGCCCCCTGGCAGCAGGCCCAGGCAGCGTGCCTATCAGCCCCGAGGATCCACACCCAGCTGAGAACCGTTGCGCACTGGAGCGCTGGCTCCAAGGAGCCCAGGATCTAGGACAAGGGGATCATCAGGTCCTCCTCTGAGGCAGAGACCTAGCCCATGGCGGGTGTGTGTGTGTGTGTGTGTGTGTGTAAGACTCTAGCTAGGTTGATCCCAGGGAAAGGCAGCAGGAACCCAGTCCCTGGGGAAGGCCAGCTCCAGCTTCTTGTGAACACAGAAGTTAGAGAGAATGAACAGACAGACCTGGCTCTAACACCTGGATTCTCTTCCCAGGTCCTTGTTTACAAAATGGTCTACCTACCCAGCTGGGCTGTTACACAGAGAACCACACAGGTCTCTGCTGAATTCTCATGTCCTTCTCTCCCTCTCCAAGTCCCTGCCACAGAAAAGCCAAAGGTGCGTCCCCCGCAACACACACTCTGAGGGTGAGGGCAGGTCCAGGACCCAGACATCCCAGACTTTTAAGACACACACCCACCAGGCGAAGGCCAGGCCCACAGAGCTGAGCCAGGAGAGCTGGCCGAGCTCCCTGCACCTGTCTACCTCCTCAACTATAGGCATGAAAGGCCTGACCAGGCAATGCCATCCTATGTAAAGAAATATCTTGGCAGCACAAACACCCAATCAATAAATGAGATTATCACTGAGAGTGTGGCGTAGAAGTACAGGAAACCTATAAGTTTCTGTAATATTCAGAATTAAAAATAATCTTGTATTACTTTTAAAATCCTGGGGGAAAAAAGTAGAACTGATGCAAAAATATGGTTAAATCTCAAAATTGTAATATTAAGTGAAGAAAACCTTACACTCAAGAGTAGAGATGCACAATTCTATTCATTTGAAGCTCCAGAAAAGGCTGAACTAGTCCATGGTAGACAAAATTAGGAGACCCTGTAGAGGATGAGGTGAACACTGTTTGGGAAGGAGCATGAGGAACTTTCTGGGCTGCACATGACTCGATTATCTTGGTAGGAGTCTGGGTTACAGAGGATGTCTCACTGGTCAAAATTCAAGGGGTTACCTGAAATTTGGGTACCAAGTTGCATATAAATTTTACCTCATATTGAAAAAAATTCCAACAAGATAAAGAACAGTGGTTTCCACAAGATATGCCCTTCTCAGCAGCTCCCGACCAGCTAACGCTCACGTAGCCTGGAAGAAACTCTCAAGGACAGAGTGGTCTCAACAGAACAAATCTGTGTCCCTCCTGGTTCCATGCTGGCTTGACAGCCCTTGTGGGTCTTCAACAGGTAGTCAAAGCCCAAGGCCAAGGATACTCCTAAGATGACTCCACCCTCTCCCCCCAAAACACCCCAGCCAAAAAGCCAATGAGGGTGGCAGAGGCACGGACCCGTGGCCTCCTAGAACAGTGCCCTGTAAGGAGCCACACTTGCCCATGATCCCAGGCAGTCTACAAAGCTTCAAGGGCTCATGGGAAGGCTAGAATGGGGCCAACCTCCATGCCCCTTTTCCTAGCATCCCACAAAAAGCAAAGCATGCTCTGGCCCAGCCTTTTAAACACCATGAGAGGAGGTTTTAAAACCAAAGTGATCTTTGGGGTGGGTGGCTCAGTCAGTTGGGCATCTGACTCTTGACTTCTGCTCAGGTCATGATCTCAGGGTCATAAGATCAAGCTAGTCAGTCTCCATGCCACACTTGGCATGAAGACTGCTTAAGATTCTTTCACTCTCTTGTCCTTCAGCTCGCTTGTGTGTGCTCTTCCCGCCACCAAAACAAATAAATAAAATCTTAAAAAAAATAGAGTTACATAAAATTAAAGTGATCTTTGCTTAAGCAGAGCACCCAGGAGAACAACTCCAACCACCTATCTGATGGGAACTGCCCCGACTTAGTGTGGACAGCTACTGTATCCAGAGCCTGGGCTCCAGGAGGCCTGGGCATTCAAAACTGCTCTGTTCCAGGGTACCTGGCTGGCTCAGTGGGAAGAGTAGGGAACTACTGAGCTCAGGGTCGTGAGTTCAAGCCCCACACTGGGTGTAGAGATTACTTAAAAATCAAGGGGAAGAAAAAAAAGATAACTGTTCTGCTCATTCAACCTCCAGGGGTGCCCTCTGGTGACCAGACTGACAGCCTCACCTCTATGGGGCCTGCATCCTTCCTGGAAACAGAGTAGCATGCTCCACCCCCCACGATCCCACCCCACACCCAGGAGCCAAACCCAAGGTGTGGTGGCACAGGGTGAGCTCCTGACCCTCCCGAGCAGTATGCTCCAGAAAAAATGCTGTCCTTTCTACCCCATGTCTAGCCTCCTACAAGCAGGAACAAGTACCCCTCCCCACTCAAGAGGCAACTGTGGGCACCTTAACTGAAAGGCCTCCCAATATCACAAAACTTCTCCACCTCCCTCCCAACCAGAAGGGTGGGCCCTAGAAAGGTGAAGGACAGATAATGGGGGCCCACCTGCCTCCCTTCCCTGGGCCAGCTTCTTTACCCAGATCTCCTAGAAATTTCTGCTATCCCACCTCCCTCTGGTGGCCCTCTCTCACTGTCTTGAGCAGGACTTCCCACAGGAGTCTTGGAGCTATGTGGGGGGCCCATTCCAAAGCATCCAACAGGACCTTATCTCCTTCAGGACCTCCTCTGAAGAAATGGTGACACAGGAATCTTGGGCTACCCATCACCCAGCCAGAGCTCCACTGCCAGGTGGGAGACACGAAGCATGCCAAACGGAGGGGTAGTGCTGGGCAAGGTACAGCCAACCACAAGACAGCTTCCAGATCCACAGGGGTTCAGCTCTTCTGTGTCAGAGAGGGTCCTAAACATGCTGGCTACTGTGCCCCCAAGCCTGAACCTGAGGTCAGCATGGGCCCTTAGTCACAGCTGACCTGAATGGTCACCTGGTACTCCAGGTATGGCCCTAACAAGTACCTCTTCCTTGAAGGCCTGGCCCCACCCAAGCTGCAAAAGAACAGCTTGAGGGCATGGCGGAGACAACCTGGAAGGTACAAGCAGGATCCAGAAGAGCCCGAGGCCCAGAGCCCAAGACCCAGCCCCCAAGCCACCAACCAGCCCTGTGTGGCCGGAATCCAAGAACTGCATTCTCCTGGCTCAATGGCCTGGAGTCCTATTGTACATCCCTCCTCTCTCTCTCTCTTTTTTTAAAAGAGAAAGTGGGGAGTGGGGGAGAGAGAGAATCTCAAGCACACTACCTGCTGATCATAGAGCCCGGGGTTGGGGCTCCATCTCACGACCCTGAGAGCACCACCTGAACTGAAGTAAAGAATCAGCTGCTCAACCAACTGAGCCACCCAGGCGCTCCCCTCTGTCTGTCTTCTCTGTATTCCTCCACCAAGTCTATCCATCCCATTCCCTTGGGAGCCTCTCTCCCCTTTACCCACCCACCCAGGCAGCACCACACCCTGCCTCAGTCCACCCTCTGGGGAAGACAGGTGTTATCTCCACATCCAGGGACAGATAAGCACTGGGGGTTAAGGAGCTTGCACAAGGTCACAAGAGCAAGCAGGCAGCAGAATGAGGACTCAAAGCCTGGTCCAAAGCTGATGTCAGACCCTCGTTACCCCATGGACCACACACCTCCCATTCCTTGGCAGGGACAGAGACACCACTTAGAGAAGCACAACCCTCCATGCGTCAGAAAGAGGGTCTTGGTCTCCAGCTCCACCCTCATCTACCCCTGCCCACCACCACCCACCTGCCCATCACAGCAGGGCCCCAGGCGGCTGCGTTCTCCTGACCTCAGTGCATAAGGTCACCCCAGTTCCTTCATCGCCTGAGACTACTGAGAAGCTTGGGGCTTCAAGTGACAAGGTGTCCCCCACCTCCGGCAGGCAGGCTGCTCTGGGTGCCCAGGCTGTGCCTGCTGTTCCTCTGAGAACACCCCTGGCCTCCATGACCTCTCTGGCCTGTCCCTCCAGGCACTGGCTGATGGTGGGTGGGACTCAGTGCTCTGGGCAAGCCCAGCCGCGTAATCTAGCCCAGACCTGGATGCCAGCCAGCAGCTCCTGGCTCTTCTCCCAGACCATCCTCCTGGAAAGCAACAGGCTCTCCGAATGCCAGGAGCCCAGCCCTCCCTCCAACGCAGCTTCTACGAAATAAACATTTGGGTTCCACTCAGTGCACTGGTGATATAATCATCAGGGACCCAGCACTGGCATCCTTCTCCGTCCCTCAGGCTGGCCCTGCTGCTCACCCATCGGCTCCCTCTGAACAGCAAGGGAAGGTGTATCCACCCCAGCCGGACTCTGAGACTGTCCTGAAATTGCTTCAGGCCCCACAGAAGACCCCATGCTGCCCATTATGGGCCAGGGTTGACCACCTTCATCTTGTGCAACTCCCATCTGAGGGGTGGGCCAGCTCATGGGTAACCCAGCACCATGAGAAAGGGCTGGTACGAGGAGAACCCTGGCAGGAAGCCGAACACTGCACAGCCTGCAAACCTTGCTTCTCCAGGGCGGCCTTGGGTCTTCTCCCTCCCATCACTCCTGGCTTTGGAGCCAACCAGAAGCAAAGCCAAGATGGCCTTGGGGGCCTGTAACTGGACTGGGTTACCTGGCACCAGATAAGGCACAAGGCAGGGTGCCACCAGAGGGCGAGGTCTTGCAAGTGTACCCGGCCAGGCCAAGCCATAAATGCCACTGGGGAGAGGCAGGTGAGCGCTAAAGGGGAACAGCAGTTTAAGATTATGATTATTACAGGGGCACCTGCATGGCACAATGGTTAAGTGTCTGCCTTCAGCTAGGGTCATGATCCCAGGATTCCGGGATCGAACCCCACGTCGGGGTCCCTGCTCAGGGGGAGGCCTGCTTCTCCCTCTCCCATTTCCCCTGCTTGTGTTCCCTCTCTGTCTCTCTCTTTCGCTCTATCAAATAAATAAATAAACTATTTTTTTTTAAAAAATTATGATTATTATTACAAAAACTATGCTCACTTCCAGACTCTCCCCCACACTGCCCTCTTCTTGGGAAGGGCCTGAGCTACTGGTGAGGGGCTATCTGGAAACAACAGGGCAGGAGCCTGGAGGCAAGGAAGCACCCACGGGGTGCTCTCCCAACAGGAGAGCAGAGCAGGGGACATCTGCCATTCCCATCAGGCAAGGAACCAGGGAAAACCCAGAAGCTACTTCAGTCAGGAGGAAGAGAGGCCCCAGCCCTGAGCCCTAGTTCCCCGAGGTCTGGCTCATCACAGGGCACGGCCCACGGACCAGCAGCTACAGCAGCCCCACCCTGGCTCTTGCAGGAAGCACAGCTGCCCAGGCCTCACTCCAGACCTCAAACCAGAACTGGCATCCTAATCTCACGGACTCGCATGCACATTGAGGTCTGGGAAGCGCTAAGGTGGGTTCTAAGTTCTCTACTGCCTCAAGAGCCCAATGCTCTCCAAGCAGTAAACGCTCAGCCACTGGGTGTTAAGAGGTAGATAGCGCCCAAAGGGAAGGCATCTTTTCCCAGATAAATGAGCCCAGAGTGATTAATAAAAACGATGGACCTCGGGAGCACCTGGATGGCTTAGTCGGTTGAGCACTCAACTTCAGCTCATGTCACAATCTCAGGATCCTGGGACAGCCCCATGTAGGCTCCCCATTCAGTGGGGTGTCTGCTTCTCCCTCTGCCCCTCTCCCCACTTGTGATGCATGCACACTCTTTCTCTCAAATAAATAAAATCTTTTAAACAACAACAAAGTAAATAAAATAAAAACAACCAACAACGGTGGACCTAGAATGTGAGACAGAGGTGGAGCCTGGTTACCAGGCATCTGCAGAGACAGGAGGTGGCCAAAGGCAGGGGGCGCTGGGTTTGCGAGGCAGGCAGAGCCCTCAAGGGAGGAGACAAGCAGCACGGCACAGTGGTAAAGAGGTGGAAATTCCACCTGCAAGGAGCTAAAAGGGCACCTGGAAAGCCTGGGTAACTCGCTGCAAGAGACTATCACAGCATCTCACCTGCCCCGGGGGACACCCTTCAGATGAGATAATGAAGTCCCAGAGGCAGAGAGAGGAGTCACCGCTGAGTCACAGTGCTATAACTGCCCGCCCATGGCTCCTGTAAAGAAACTCCAACTCCACAATTTCAAAATCAATCCTAGCAATTAACAATTTCTTATGCCAACTAAGGACTCTTAAAAGAATTAAAGCAAAACAAAACTAACCCAAACTCCTACCATCTTCTATCACTGTGATGTCATACAAAAAATATTTCATGACCAAAAACCAGGAAGAGGGGCATCAGGATGGCGCAATCAGTTAAACATCTTGACTCCTGATTTTGGCTCAGGTTGTGATCTCAGGGTCGGCGAGGCTCCCATGTCCGGCTCCAGACTCAGCACAGAGTCTGCTTAAGATTCTCTCCCTCTCGCTCTGCTCCTCCCTGCCTCGTGCTGGTGGGCGCATGCTTTCTCTCTCAAACATAAACAAATAAATCTTAAGGGGTTTTGTTTTGTTTTTACTTATTTCAGAGAGAGAGAGAGAGGGGCAGAGGGAAAAGCAAACTCCCTGGTGAGCAGGGAGCTCCATATGGGCCCCAATCCCAGGACACTGGGATCATAACCTGAGCTGAAGGCAGAAGCTTAAGTGACTGAGCCAACCAGTCGTCCCTAAACAAATATTTTAAGAAAGCAAGGGGCAGGAAGAAACACCTCCCAATGTAGGGCAGTCCTTCCCAAGAAAGGGCAGACAACCCTTCACCCACATGGCTGCTGCAGGCCAGTCAGAATTCTCAAGGCAAGCCGGCAAGAAACATTGCCCTGCCCCATGACACAACTTGACCCTCCTGGCCAGGGTAACAGCGACAGCACCCAAAAGGGGAATTAGAGAAAAACAAAACCTGATGCCAGACAGTAGAGATGAAGCTTCAATTAGCTGGCCGAAAACTAATAGAATATTTCCCAAGGAGGAAAGAGAAAGGTAATATTTTAGAATGAAAACATGCAAACCTTGTGGTCCAGAAAACACACTCCAAGGTACACCAAAACCCACGCAAGCATGTGCACAGCAGCCCTGCTCAGAGGAGCCCAACACCTACCAGACAGGGGAGAGCTGAAGGTACTGAGGCTGTTAGCCAGCCATGAGCACGACTGACCATCTGCACAGGACCATACAAATGTGCCTTTTATAGGTTAAAAATAGCTAATTTTGTTGGCAAGGTCACATAGTTAGATTTACACGCACGTAGACAAGTCTCCTGAGCATACTGCTGACCAAAGAAGCCAGGCCCAAAAGACTATGTGATGTGATTCCAATCATGTAAGTTGGAAAGCAGGCAGCACAAGTCCAAGGGCGAGGGAGGAGAGGGGGAAGACAGGGTGACTTAATGGACTCACAAGGGGGGCCTGGGGTTGTATTTCTCATTCTGGACACTGGTTACACAAGTATGTCCATCTGTAAAGAACCCACAACTGCACGAATTGCCTCTGTACGATGTACCTGAATATGATACAGGGCACAGAAACATTCAGGATGGGTAGCAGGGCCCAGTCTTGGTCCTCATTAGCAAGTAGACCCAGGTCAGGAAATAATCTCCCTGAACCACCAACTAATAATAATAATCACATGACAAGAAGCAGAGCACTGGGGCACCTGAGTGGCTCTGTGGGTTAAGTCTCTGCCTTAGGCTCAGGTCATGATCTCAGAGTCCTGGGATGGAGTCCCACATCAGGCTCTCTGCTCAGCAGGGGGCCTGCTCCGCCCCCCCCACCTCTGCCTACTTGTGCTCTCTGTCAAATGAACTCTTAAAAAAAAAAAAAAAAAGCACTGACAGAACAAAATGGCCACACCCAGAATGGAATGTCCATCTTGGAACAGAGAACTCTGCAGACCAGGCAGGAACCTATAGAACACCTAGAAACCACCATAAAAATCAGTGTCTCAGGGAGCCTGGGTGACTTAGTCGGTTGAGCGTCTGCCTTCAGTTCCAGTCATGATCTCGGGGTCCTGGGATTGAGCCCTGCAGGGAGCCTGTTTCTCCCTCTGCTGCTCCCCCTGCTTGTTCTCTGTGTCAAATAAATAAATCATCTTAAAAAAAAAAAAATCAGTGTCTGGAACCCAAAACAACAACAACCTGCTAGCTGGTACTTCTACAGAGAGAAGCTCCAGTATCAAGCAAGCCCAGAAGAGAAGAGAAAATTCAGAGTGGCAGGTGAGGTACAAACAGGATACATTTCCACCAATGCCTGAGCGGGTCCCAGAGCAGCCAGCTGGGCACGTCAAAGGAAGGAAGCCAAGGAGAAACCAGAAGAGGTCATCCGGAATAGGAGGTCTAAGGGGGCTGCTGCACCAAGGGACAAGCCCCCTTGGCTCCAGTGAGATCAAACCCCCCCAACTCTCAAACAAATGACTCAAGGAACTATAGCCAAAGATCAAAGATGAAAAAAGAAAAAAAAATGTCGAGTAGAAACATTATAGGCACCCAGTTGTTTTCAAGAAGCCATTTTTAGGGGCGCCTGGGTGGCTCAGTGGGTTAAAGCCTCTGCCTTCGGCTCAGGTCATGATCCCAGGGTCCTCGGATCGAGCCCCACATCAGAGAGCCCGCTTCCTCCTCTCTCTCCCTGCCTCTCTGCCTACTTGTAATCTCTGTCAAATAAATAAAATCTTTAAAAAAAAAAAAAAGCCATTTTTAAGGATAAAATTAGGTAACTTCCATAGAAAACCTCACCCTCTATGCCCCCTGTGTCTAAAAAGCCTCCAGGTGTGGCATCTCACAGAAGAGGTCTCATGTGCCCAGCAGGTATCTTGAAGGGTCTAACAGAGGAGAAGTCAACAGCTCAAAAAGGGAACCAGAGAGAGATCCACTCGGACTTGAGGAAAACACTCCGTGTCCCTCTACTTTTCAAATGGAGTCTCAGTGGTACTGAGAAGACTATATAGCATTACGAAACCAGCTTCAGAGACAGAAAACAAACTGAACAGGCATGTATCCGTCTGGAGAAGTGGAGCCGGCCGTGTGGTGAAAACAGGGCTACTCAGGAGCCAACAAAGACCCTCCCCTGAAAACTCCCAAACCCCCACTAGCAGGCTGGACCATGAAATGAAGGACAGCACCACCCTGGACCACTCGAACAGGATGGCAGAAACCACAGCTATCCCCAGCACTTCAATGAATCTCAAAATAGAGATTAGTGGCTGATTCTGAGAGCACAAAGGGCAGACTTGGCCAAACCTGGCCAAACCTGGCCAAACCCGGCCAAACCCGGCCAAACCCGGCCAAACCCGGCCAAACCCAGCCACCTGTTGTTCAAGGATCCTGACAAGCCCAGGGAGGTGACAAAGAAAAGCTAGGGAATGGTTAACTCTCAATTCAGAAGAGTAATGATTCCTGGAGGGAGGCAGGGAACTAGGGAGCAGCACAAGTGGGTGTCCAGGGGCCACTTTTTTTTTTTTTTTTTTAAGATTTTACTTATTTATTTGACAGAGAGAGAGATCACAAGTAGGCAGAGAGGCAGGCAGAGAGAACAGGAGAAGCAGGCTCCCCGCTGAGCAGAGAGCCCGATATGGAGCTCGATCCCAGGACCCTGAGATCATGACCCGAGAAGAAGGCAAAGGCCTAACCCACTGAGCCACCCAGGCGCCCCCAGGGGCCACTTCTTACATGGGTGGGGGAAGCCGAGGCACATGTTGCCCACTGCATCTGCATGTGTGTACAGGTAATTTATACTCTCTCGTAACCATGTTTGTAAATAACCCAGAGCACAATTTTCAAGTCAACCGAGGAAGCCGGCATGCTTTGTGCAGGAGCCCCAAGAAAACAGGGAGCGGTGCCAGAGACTAAAGCTGTGTGACACTCACCTGAGCATCCCTCACATCCCTTGACCCAGAGACACGCCCCCCCCCCCCCCAACACTGCAGGGCCAGCCACACAGCTAGGCAAACATGACAGCAAGATGCCAAGAAGGGCTTCAGAGGGTTCAGTCCCACGGGAGAAGCCCAGAAACTATCATTCTGTCCCAGTAAGTAGAAAGCAACAGAAAGGCCTCCACGCCTGGCCTCCCAGGAGGGAAATCCCAGGAACCTTCCAAAGGACTAGAGGGGAGAAAGGGCAGTTATCGCCACTCTAAGGGAAAATACTGAAGTCTAGCACACATCTCCCCTCTGCAGCCTCTGCTCCAATTCAGACTCCAATCAACCCTGAGTTATCTTTCTCAAACACTGGTCTCATCCAGTCACTCCCCTGCTTAAAGCTTTCAATGCATTCCCGATGCCTGGATAAAGTCCACACTCTAGCCCGGCCTGCATGGTGCTCCTGCAGAAAATCTGGTCCACCATCACAACCGAGTCCCCCTCCCCTGCAAAGCAAGCCCTGCATTTCTCCCAGGACCCCATGTCAGCACCAGCTGCCCAGCTGCTTCCCTCTGTGCACTTCCCCTCTGCCTCAGCCCACAGCGACCCCCAACCAGGCTCCCAAGGTGAAGGACTGTGTGTCCCACCAGCCCACAGCCACAGTGGCACTGGGCATAGAACAGGCCCTGTACATGGTCTATTCAGGTGAGCAAATGCCAGCCAGGCAGGAGCAGTGCAAAGAGAGGGATAATACGTGAGAGAAGCAGGTGGTGAAGACGGGGTCATGACAAGGAAGAAGGCTGCCCAGCACTCTCCCCTCAAGCACTTTGAAACTGTTGATCACTTTCTTCCAACTTAGGGTGCCCAACAAACTTTCATGCGGTTTATATAGCCCATGTTACTGTTCTATTTAGCACATTAGACAACCTGGTAATTAAAACAGTAACTTGACTTAAAACAGCAGTAAGAAACCCATGTTGGCGGTGCCTGACTGGCTCAGACAGTAGAGCATGTGACTCCTGATCTCAGGGTTGTGAGTTAGAACCCCAAGCTGGGTGTAGAGATCACTTAAAAAATTAAACACACACACACACACAAATTAAAAACAGGGTGCCTGGGTGGCTCAGTCAGTTAGGCGTCCAACTTCATTTCAGCTCAGGTCATGGTCTCAGAATCCCACATCTGCTCTCTGCTCAGCAGAAGTCTGCTTCTCTCTCTCCCTCCCCAGCTCATGCTCTCACCCTCACTCTTTTTTACGATTTTATTTATTTATTTGACAGAGAAAGGGCGAGAGAGGGAACACAGCAGGGGTAGTGGGAGAGGAAGAAGCAGGCTTCCTGTTGAGCAGGGAGACCAATCCTAGGCTCAATACCAGGGCCCTGGAATCATGACCGAAGGCAAAAGCAGATGCTTAACAACTTAGCACCCCAAATAAATGAATTCTTAAAAAAAAAAAAAAAAAATTAGAGGGACGCCTGGGTGGCTCAGTAGGTTAAGCCTCTGCCTTCAGCTCAGGTCATGATCTCAGGATCCTGGGATTGAGCCCGGCATCGGGCACTCTGCTTGGCATAGAGCCTGCATCCCCCCTCTCTCTGCCTGCTTGTGAGCTCTGTTAAATAAATAAATAAAATATTTAAATAAACCTAGAAACAAAAAAAAACAACAAAAAACATTAACATACCATTTTTTATGGGGGGGAAAATCCCAAAATTAAAAAAATTAATGAGGAGAGTTTTACATTTTTGCATTTATTTTTTTTTCTTTTATTTATTTAATTGACAGAGAGACAGCTAGAGAGGGAATAGAAGCAGGGGGAGGGGGAGAGGGAGAAGCAGGCCCCCCATGGAGCAGGGAGCCGAATGTGGGGCTTGATCCCAGGACTCTGGGATGGTGACCTGAGCTGAAGGCAGATGGTTAATGACTGAGCCATCCAGGAACCCATTTTACATTTTAAATCTCTTTAACATCTAGCTTAATAGAAGTGGCTAGATTCTCTCAGTTGCTTTTTTGTTTTGTTTTTTTGTTTTGTTTTGTTTTTAAAGATTTATCTGTCAGAGAGAGAAAGCATGCACAAGCAGGGGGACAGGAGGCAGAGAGAAAAGCAGACTCCTCGCCAACCAGAGAGCCCAATGCGGAACTCAATCCCAGGACTCTGGGACCATAACTCGAAATGAAAGCAGACTTAACCGACTGAGCCACCCAGGCGTCCCAGAAGTGGCTAGATTCCCGTAACTGTTTCTACACTTCGTCTATTAGGATATGTGGTTTTGATTCAAGTCTCTAAGGAAGTGTATCTTTACATAGAAGAGAGGAGTATTTTTTTTTCAAGATTTTGTTTATTTATTAGACAAAGATCACAAGTAGGCAGAGAGGCAGGCAGAGAGAGAGAGGAAGGGAAGCAGGCTCCCCACGGAGCAGAGAGCCCAATTCGGGGCTTGATCCCAGGACCCCGGGATCATGACCTGAGCTGAAGGCAGAGGCTTTAAACCACTGAGCCACCCAGGTGCCCCAGAAGAGAGAAGTATTACCCAGGTGCCCCAGAAGAGAGAAGTATTTTAATAATCCTTTCAGTTAAGTGTGGCCCTTTTTCACTGACATTTCACTGAAATTCAACAAGTGGTGGTCTTAAAAAAGTTACAACGGAGGGATGCCTGGTTAGCTCCATCGGTTAAATGTTGCCTTCGGCTTAGGTCATGATCTCAGGGTCCTGGGATCCAGTTCCCATCAGGCCCCAAGCTAAACAGGGAGTCTGCTTCTCTCTCCCCTTCTGCATCCCGCCCCCACCCCCACCACTCATGCTTGGTCTCTCTCGAACAGATTTTTAAAATCTAAAAATAAACAAACAAACAAACAATTTGCAATAGAGAGTCTGAAATCGTATCCATGACTATCTTACATTAAGTTACGCAAAAATCCACTGGTCTAGGCTGCACTCCTAACCATGCAAGGTTGTGCAACATCAAGCACTGGTCATCTGGAAAATTTTGGTTCACTGAGTTGATCAGATCTTCCAAATGTCATCACTTTTCATTACAGGACACCAAAAAACTCCATGTGTTAGTATCACCGCTGATCTTATCAGTGAAGGCTAAGTCAGGCTCACAGTGATGGAGCGGAGTTTTCCAAAACTCATCTTCCCGTGAGGGTTCTAGCACCAGCAACACACACTGTCAGTTGTTTTTCCTTGAAGCAGCAAAGCTCACCACCTGCATCTGAGAAAATGTCTGGGCAAATTCTCCAAGTCTGAATAACCACACCTTGTCTGTCAGTCGTTCTTTTAACTGAAAACAGTGTTTCGTGAGAAAAAGCAGCTAGTTCAGAATAGAGCCCAAGCAGATGTGAAGGGCTTTCTGGAGACAATGGTTCTGCTTCAAGTGAGCCATGCATACTCCCCCATTTTGTCACTAATACTAAAAAGACATGTACCCCAGGGTCTAGATTTACTCCTCAGTAATCTGTACTGCCTCCCTAGGATGCTCAGTAACACTGGCCCTCTCTGTCTAAACACCACCAGTGGAGAACACAACTCTGGGTGATGTGTACCACCACCATGGCTTTGCACAGAACAAAGGCCAGTCACTTCTAAGTACTATTAAAAGGGTCTTGGGGACCCCAGAGGTCTGCAAATCACTCTGCAAACAGCTGATATGCACTAGCTCAAATATTTCTAACAACCCATTTTATAGGCAAGGAAAATGAGGCAGAGATGCATTCTTCCCAAAATCACACTTGTTCACCAGCAGCAGGACTAACAGAAACTCTGGAAAGACCTCCGAAGGCCTGCTTACTCAGAGCTAGCAACGCTCTGGGAACAAGCTGGGCCTCTGTACGCTGTGGGCCCCCGGAGTGCTGGCCCTGCAGAGGTGGTGAGAGGGGGAGGTGGGGGAGGGGTGCTGCAGGAAGCAGGATGTGCAAGCTCGCTGCCTGCTGGGAGCATGAAGTCAAAGTCCCCTCCTGCCCAAAGCAGCTAAGCCAGCCCTGCTGCCCTTATCAGCATCAACACATGCATGGAATGTGGGACTTTGGAAACAGTCCTCTCCCCTGCCTGCACCCCTCTGGCGCTCAGGTTCACCTACCACAGCCAAAGGACAACCCAACTCACCTGCACCTCGTGTTCAACCCACCTCCACCTAGAGCCTAGTGGCAGTTGAGAAAGGCACCTGGGTGGGGTGGCCCAGAGCACCTGATGCGGCTATGCCTTGGACCCTCTCCTCATCGCCAAGATCACCAATCTATCAAGAAACAGCCTAACCCTAGGAGGCCGCCCTGCCCAGTCCCAAGCACCTCTCATTTGCCTGCACAGTGAGAATACCAAGAGAAGGAAAGGATCCCTGTTCTGAGTTCCCAGGAACCCCCAGACCATCACCCTCACAGATCCTCTGAAAAGTGGTCAACAAAAGCTCAAGTTTATAGTCCAACATGCCAGAAAGGAAGAAGTTGGCAATAGAAGGCTAAGGATGACCCCGAGAGTCCTGACCCCCTGACCACCTCCAGACCCTACCTGGAGAAGGGTGGGGAACGGACCTGCTCACCAGGCCTGTAGTGGTCCCTCCCCATTTTACCAGGAACTCCTGCCCAGCTCCAGGCTTTGTCCAAGACAGCCATACTGGTGCCCCACTCAAAATGAAAACTTTGACTGTCCATAGGCTCCAGCACAGCTCAGAGGAAGGAGCCCACGCATACGTGTTTGAGGCTGCCACACACGTGTGGCTGTTTAATTTACTCTTAGAACGTCTAACAGGGACGCCTGGGTGGCTTAGTCGGTTGGGCATCTGCCTTTTTTTTTTTTTTTAGTTTTTTATTTATTTTTTTGACAGACAGAGGTCACAAGTACACAGAGAGGCAGGCAGGGGTTGGGGGGAGCAGGCTCCCTGCTGAGCAGAGAGCCCGATGTGGGGCTCCATCCCAGAACCCTGAGATCATGACCTGAGCTGAAGGCTGAGGCTTAACCCACTGAGCCACCCAGGCGCCCCAGCATCTGCACAGTGAGAATACTAAGAGAAGGAAAGGAGCCCAGTTCTGAGTTCCCAGGAACTCAGGTCCTGGGAACTGGGGTCCTGGGATCAAGGACCACGCTGGGCTCCTTTCTCAGCAGAGAGTCAGTTTAAGGATTCTCTCTCCTGGGGTGCCTGGGCGGGTTAAAGCCTCTGCCTTGGGGAGCCTGGGTGGCTCAGCTGGTTAAAGCCTCTGCCTTCAGCTCAGGTCATGATCCCAGAGTCCTGGGATCAAGCCCCACATCAGGCTCTCTGCTCAGCAGGGAGCCTGCTTCCTCCTCTTTCTGTCTGCCTCTCTGACTACTTGTGATCTCTGTCTGCCAAATAAATAAAATCTTTAAAAATAAATAAATAAATAAAGATTAAAAAAAAAAAAAAAAAA